>NW_028251340.1:0-383498 GCF_964263255.1 Lissotriton vulgaris | reverse complement strand
CACCCTGTCAGCGACTGAAGAAAGAGTCTCAAACAAAGGCCTTTCATTTGTACCCACGAAGCGGGTGGACAAATTCCAGCTCCACACGGAACTGGCTGAATGTTTTCGTAAATTAAAACTCAAAGCCTTCTTTGAGAAACAACAGAACAGCTATGACACAGGAGGACACCAATAAGACTGGCCTACAACTAAAATCAACATTCACACCACCCCCATCGAGCATTCCGGTCGAAGTTTTGAAATTTGAACAGGCCATCTACAATGAAGTACAATGAAGTAGAGATAATTGACCCACCTGAGACGTTCAACAACCTCTCAAGGGAACAAAGAGAAGCAATACGAACTCTCCGAGACAACCACGATATCATCATCAAACCCGCGGATAAAGGTAGAGGTATAGTGATCCAGGACAAACAGGCATACAGAGCAGAGTGCTAAAGACTACTTGATGACACACATAACTACAAACGTCTCAATGGGGACCCAACTACCAACCTTCTGATCGCCATTACCAATCTGGTGACAACAGCTGCGGACCGCAACCATATCTCAAAACAAGAGGCAGCCTTCCTCTGTAAAATAAACCCTAAAGTGCCGTATTTTTATACGGGTCCCAAAAATTCATAAAGAAACCAGACCACCAACGGGCCGACCTATTGTGTCGGGCATTGATTCACTCTTGGAGCCCCTCTCCAGGTTCCATTACTTTTTCCTTAATCCACTCGTACAGGCAGCATCTACATATATTAAGGATACTAAACACCTCCTATCCCTCATCTCTGATATGGAGTTTGATCCTACCACACAACTACTGGTGGGGTTAGACATCGAAAGCTTATATACAAGCTTACCCCAGGACGCCACCCTCAAAGTGCTAGAGGAAATGCTGACAAGATCACAATGGAAACATTCAACACCCAGGGAGTTTTGTCCTGGATTGCGCCAAACTCGTACTTAAGGATAACTATTTCGAATATGAAGGTACATACTGTTGGACTTGGCCCTTATGGCAGGTTCACCCCTAGACTTTTTGCTTGGAATGGTGACCTGGTGATGGTGATTTTTGGGTTCTGCGCACTTTCACTGTGTCCCAGTGGAAAGTGCGTGCGCACTCTGAGTGCATGTGATGAGATAGGCCTGCCCTCCCCATAGGAATGCATGGGGAATGTATTTGTCCCTGGTAGTTCCTGATGCGTGGGTGTACAGGTTCGAATCTGATATGTGCGAACTCGTGAGAGTGAATGCTTCGCAATGGTGTGTGTTGCATGCGTGTGTCATATGTAGAAGTGCAACTTCTAGTAGTTGGCATATTAATATAAAATGTGTCTGGCGTGTGATTGGCTGGAGCAGGCTGGTGAGCCTGGCTCCAGGAAGGCTGGATGGGTCTGCCCGGTGGTGAGTGGGAGATTAGCATGAGTGATGTGTAGGAGGAGTGTACCCGTGTCCTGGATGGGCTGGGCTTTTCCCCACACAATGCTGGCTCCGCCCCCCTGTGGTGTGTCTGATGTCCCTAGCCCTGCCAGGTGAAAGAAAGGGGTGTTGGGCCATCAAGTGTACTCAAGAACCAGCTGCGACTGGTTCCGCCCCCACCCTGCACCTTCAGACAAAGGAATGTACTGTATAAAAATGGGGCTGTGTCCCCACTGAAGTTGTTCTTGTTCCAGGATCCTGAGGGGGCTGCTGTTGCTGCTGCTGGGCCAGAGGAACCCGCCACTTGGGGTGTCTCCCTGCTTGGAGACCCAGTGTGCTGGCTCTGGGCCAGCCTTGCCCCCCTTCCCCTTGAAAGGACTTTGCCGGGACTTTGGGGGCCTGAGCTCTCCCCTAGCGCTTGGGAGCGCTCGATTTCCGGCCCCAGCGCTTAATAGCGCTTTATTTGCTACTTTTGCCGCAGGAGGCGCTTTAATAATTCAGCTAGCGCAGGGAGCGCTTTAAATTGCCTTTTAGCGCTGAGGAGCGCTTTGTCCGCCCAAGCGAGTGCCACCTCGCTTTTATTTGTGAATTCCCTGGGAGGCTACCCCGGATTGCGGCAAAAAGCAGTTCCCCTCGGCCTCAGCAGCGCGACCCAGAGCTGGGGAGGGCTCGTCTGCAGGGCCGCGCTGCCATTGGCTGTCTCGCCAGCCTATCAAGCTTTAGCCTGGCCGGAGGGTTGCCCGGCAACGGGAGAAGCGTCCTCGAGGACGTCGGGGAAAATGGCGGCCTAATCACGGCTGGGGCGCCGGCCGCAACGTACTGCCCAGGAGGAAGAAGGAGCCCAGCGTCTTGTCCTCGGCGAGGCCTCTCGAGGGTGAGAGAGCCCCGCCCGCGGCCCGGCAAGGAGGAGAGCCCCGTGGTGACCGGCCTGGAAGAGGGAGAACCCGGAGTCTCCATCGAGAGCGCCCAGCACGCCGCCAGCAGACGGAGCCGAGGAGGAGCCCCCCACCCCCAGAGTCCCGGTGAGTGCTGCGCTGTGTCTCCGGTTGACGGAGGCCGCTCCAAAGGAGGGGGCATTGTTGTTTTGAGCCCTGAAGGCTCCACCAGTGGCCGCAGTCATGCAGAGAGTCTAGCGAGGCTCAGAGGGGCATCTTGGCAAACTCGAGTCCCCAGAGGTGGGACTCCAACGACGGGCCAGTATTCTCGAGTCCCCCAGAGGGGGGGGACTTCCACAGTAAGGTGCCACAGTTGTTTTCAGAGCCCAGAGAGGCTCAAGGTGCCATAATTGTTCTGCGAGCCCCGAGAGGCTCAGTGGCAGCCACACCTGTGTATTTAAAGCCCTGAGAGGCTCAGGGGGACATTTTGTTCTGCAGAGCCTATGAGGCTCCCACATCGTGTTCGCCCCACCAGTGCTCAGAGCCTAGAGAGGCTCCCAAATTGGCCCCATTGTTGTTCTTGAGCCCTGGAAGGCTCAACCATGCTTGCACCAGTTGCCCAGCACTTTGTGGGCAACTGCCACGTTTAGGCCCTGACTTTGGGACACAGGGACTGCCACAGGTGGTGGCTAATGTGGATTTGGTGCAATTGTGATTGCTACACCTCTGAATGTATTGTTGATGCATCATGTGTGTTCCCTCCTTACACCTCTGAATGAATGTTAGGCATTGCATCATGTGTTATGTTCTTACACCCCTACAGGTAGTGTGATATGTAGGTGGTTGTTTCCTTCTTGCTAGTACAAGTGGTGCTAGCAGAGCCCAGGTTCCCTAGTGTAATCTCCTAAGATAGTGAGGGTTGCATAGGTGGTGCTCACCTGGTACCAGTAGTGACTGGTTGTATGTTATTTTTGCGCTACAGTAATAATTCTATGATCTAAAAAGTGCTATTTCTGAAAGTGTTACTTCTGATTCCTGACAGTGGTCCAGGTGGCCCTGTCTTGTAAATATCCCTTGTAAATTCTGTCCGTGCCTCTGGCACATTGTAAAGTGTGTGTTTTATCTAATGTATTTTGGTGTAATACAAAGGCTATTTTTTATATAACCTTGTGTGGAGTTTCCTTTGTGGTGGGCCTTGGGTGTTGTTGCTGGGGTGCGTGCGCAAATACTTAACTCACATCGCCTCCAAGTTTAGCCTTGCTGCTCGCGCCACGTTACCTAGAGGGCGAGTAAATGTAAATGTATGAAATGTATGAAACTTATATAGCGCTGGACTTACCCTGGGGCATCTCCGCGCTTGCTTAGGGAACCCGTCCTGGTATTCCCCTGTGAGATAACCCTGGAAGGGTATCCACAAGGCGAAAGCCGGGCATCCCGCCGCGAAGGGCCGATGTGGAGATTAAGCAAGCTATTGCCCAGAGTCGCAGAGTGTGAACCCGTGAGACGAGAAGGCACCAGAGCGAGAATTATCGAGTCCGTGGGATTATTGAGCCCAAGACCCGCCGAGGCGGGGAATTGAACCCTGGTCCAGGGCCGAAACTCAAGCTCCAGGTCTGCCGCCTCTAACCCCTGAGCCAGGGGTTATCTTGGCGTGTAACTCCCTTGCCCTGACTTAGGAGTGGTGGTCTCTGACTGACTTTGGCGCAAGCCCTGGCCAGCCAGGAATCCCATTTCTAACACATACTATCTACAAACAAACGGTACCTCGATGGGCAGCATTTTTGCCTCCAGCATGGCAGGACTCTATGTCTACCACCTGGAACTCACACACATCCTGTCACCAAACAATCCATTCAAAGACTCAATGGTTTTCTGGCGTCGGTACATCGACGACATCCTCATGGTATGGATTGGCACTGAGGGGTCGCTACACCATTTCCTAACCTGGCTGAACACACGGGACCCATTTCAGCGTTTCACGAGCACAAGCAGCAGTAACCAATTGCCTTTCCTTGATCTAATGATCAACTCTAAAGGCGGCAAGTTAACCACTACCATGTATTATAAACCAACGGCAAGAAACTCTTTACTCCAATTTGGAAGCTTCCACCCGCGCCCCCTCAGGGAAAACTTGCCCCTTGAGCAATTTCTGCACATTAGGCGCAACTGCAACAGCAAAGAGGACTACAACAAACAGGCAGACGACCTGGCCCAGAAATTACACCAACGTAGTTACCCAACGAGGATGCAAGAATCAAATCCAAATTGTAGTTTAAGATGGTTTATTGAACATCAGCACAGCATACCTCTTAACAGGATGGCAGCAGGATACAACTGCCTTCCAAGTACAGAATGCTACATGAGCAAAGCTCTGTTTGGAATGAAGAACTAATACAGAAACATAACAAGTCTCATGCCATAAAGGAATACACTGATATACATGTAAAAGATATACTTATACTAAATATGAAATATAACACATCTCCCTCATTGAAAAGAAAACAAAAAGAGGAATGAAACAACGCGAAAAGTTATACAAAATCCTGTAAAGAAATGGGCCTACTTCTAACCCGAACATTATTTTTGATTCTAGATGCCACAGAATCACTTTTTGGTTCAAGACTGAACTTGTTATCCTGAGTGAAGACTTCTTGTTATCGGTTGACATTTTGTACAGAACATTTAGCTACCTTCCTTGAATTTCATACCTTACCATCTTGGGTAACCACAGTATTCCTGAACACCTTTTTAATTTGAATAGGTCTACCATATTTACTCATACCCTTACTGACCAGGAAAGGTTTCACAATTCTGATCCAATCACCAACTTCCAAATTATGTTCTCTTGTCTTCCACTTGTTATTGTACCATGAAGTGACTTTGACCTGCTTACAACTACCTTTATTGGCAATTTCCTGAATGTCAACTTCTTTCTCTTCCAAGTTTTTACACTTTTCCTTAAACCACCAAGGACAAATAACTGAAGCTGGATCTCTTCCCTTAAGTAATTTAAAAGGCCTGATCTCCGTGGTAGTGTGTGGAGTGATGCGATAAGTCCACAATTTTTCTCTAATAACATTCAACCAATCACCATTTTCCTTAACTGCATCAGATATAAAACCTTTCAACACGCGGTTAAAGCGCTCAACCTGGCCGTTCTCATGGGGTTCATAAAGTGATGTGCGAATATGTTTAATCTGACAATTCTTCAAGAAATTCTCCATCTTTGCAGAAACTAATTGTACACTATTATCCGAAATCAAAGTAGCAGGACATCCCTCCCGTGCAAAAACCTCTCTGAAAAAACTAATAACTACATTCGTAGTCGCCTTAGCAACAAATTTGACCTCAGGCCATTTTGAGTGATAGTTAATGATGACAAGAGCAAAACGTGAGGTTTCAGGTAAAATAGAAAACGGACCCGAGATATCAAAGACAATCTTATTCCATGGAACTTGAGGCCATTTAACAGGTTTGAGCGGAGGAATATGAACTCTTAACATTTTATCACTATTGCAACATTCATTACACTCCCTGACAGTGCGATCAATGAATCTGTCCATGCCCGGCCACCAAAAATACAATCTTATCAAACGTTTCATTGCAGAAATCCCAGGATGTATTTTGTGTGCCAATTTTTTAATTAATTCTCGCACACCATACGGTGGAATGCATTTTCCAGATTTAAATAGAAAATCACCTTCAAAACACAATTCATCTGCAACATGGAAAAATGGTAATAAATCCGATCTAACACTATTTTTGCTAGGCCAGCCTTCCAACATATATTTCTTGAGGTGAACATACATGTCGTCTGCATCTTGAGACTCTTTCCACTTTAGCTCAGTGATATCCTGATACTGAGACGGAATTACATCAGCAATTCTCAACACAAAATCAACATCTTTAGCTACATTTACTTTGTCCATACAATCTTCACAAGGAAGGCGTGAGAGGAAATCTGCAGTTACATTTTTTTCCAGGAATATACTCCACAGTGAAATTATACTCTTGCAATTTAGATGCCAAACATGCAATTCTTGCTGTAGAGTTCCAACCTCCACCAACTGATAATATGTGTATTAGAGGTTTATGATCCGTCCTAAGGACAAATTTGCTGCCTCAAACATAAATTCTATAATGTTCCACCGCCCACACACATGCGAGTAGCTCTCTCTCAATAACCGCATACCTGCGTTCGGTTTCATTAAGTGTTCTTGAAGAAAAAGCAACATTCCACTCAGCGTTACCATCTCGTTGGGACAGAACACAACCAAGACCATATACACTAGCATCTGTTGTTATAATGCACTTGTACCCCATTCTAAACGGTTTCAAGGTAGGGTACAATTAATTCAGGAAGGATCTACTTTTAAAGGTTAGAGGTACTTTCAAAAAACCCTCAATATCAATCCTCGATCCATCAAAACTTTCTGCAATGATATCCAGCCGCGGTGCGTCCATTGGGGCGTAAGGGCGTAGCCCCACCAGCCCATGGACCCGCGGCTGCCAGTAAATATAATTAAAATAAATGTTCCAACAACTTGCAACTTCCTGACTTCTCATCATGCGCCGCCGGGCAGCACCCGACTGAAACGGGAGTGCGCAGGGGGGCGGGCTGCGGGCTGCAGTGTCAGTGATTGACAGGCGTCGAGACGTCACGAGACAGACGAGTCAGAACGCGCATCACAGCTTGGGGCAGAAACTTTCCTGAGCATGCGCATATTAGGTGCCCCACATAGTGACTGGGGGGGGGGGGGGTGCATGTTTATTCGCGTGCAGCGCAGCCCTGGCGTTAAAAGGGCGACAGGGCGAGCATTTCGTGTGACCTCCAAGCCAATCCTGGCGCTGCATGCAGCACCAGGATTGGCTGGTCACCGTTCCGCAGAGCAGGGGCAATCCATATTGGATGCCGCTCGTGGGTGACTCAGCCGCAGTGCACAATGGCCAATCACTGTATCTGACTTCTTGTAGTCATGCAGTGATTGGCCATTGGCGCGCGGCACTGGTAATGGTTCTTCATACGTACTACTCACTACTAGTCCAACACGCCTCTTGGTTGTGACTGCTGTGTGTGGACTCGAGTCGACTCGTGTGCTGGTGCCGTGCCGGTGCTGCTCGTGTGGAGTCATTGGAGACAGTACTGTCTGTGTGTGGTGAGTGACTACTGGTGCTCGGCAGGCTGATCGTACGCCGTTGCTCAAGATCGGAGCAGAGTGCCATATCTCTATAAATATGGCTTCAACGGTGCACTGAGTGTGAATTTAGTAAATAGACCTCCTAGTATTTACTTGAGGTACTGTTGCGATGTAAAAGGCCGGACCGATTGACTTTGCCAATGCTTGTTACCTTGTGGTACGCTTTGGTGTGTGGAACACTGCAGTAGGGTTGCATCAAGCATTTTTGAGGGTTTATATATGTCTGGCTGCGTCAATGCCCATTGCATCATGCTATATTGTGTATGCTTAACAGAGCTTTCGGTCTCTAAGTAATGCACCGGAGGAGAAACACTGAGCGACCGGAGAGGTGATTACATTTTATCGCTTTAAATTAGCCTTGTAAGAGATGAGCAATAACACTTTATGGCTATCAATACTAAAGCATTTGCATTTTGTTTAAAGATTAATTACACATTTCGCCTCGACATGAGCAGCCCCTCCCAATAATGCCTTTCTTTGCCAAGGCCCTATTGAAATGGGTATTTCCGAATTACATAGCCTCCTCTATGTTGAGAGTGCACTATGCAATTGTTTACATTTAATCCCAGGAACTGCAGGAGCAGCATACAAGCTGTCTGTGTCACATACATTATGTCGATTGTAATTTATTTTTCTCTGTATTGATTTGAGTGTAAACACGTTTGGAATACTTATTGCAAGGAGAGCGGATAAAGCTAACCCTTAGGGAAAAGCCAAACTCCAACATGAATGTCAATATTTACAAATATACGTGTAACACTGCGTGGAAACGTGCAGCCTATTGCGCAGTGCTATAATTAGAAAAGCGTGGCGTGCGGGTGATGTCATCGAGCACGCTTGCACTATAAATGCAGTTTGCTCAACATTATCTGAACACCCTCCATTTCTAGTCTCTATGGCACAGGAGAATTATAAAGCATAAATCATGTAATATGTATAATTTGAATAAAATTATAGATAATATGTGTGAGAAAATCATGCCATTTATCGGATGTTCCATCAATAAAGTCTCTCTTCACTTCACATTTTATTCAACATAAAACCAATTAGCTTTTCTGAGAGTGACTTTAAGTGATCTAACTTATGTAGAATACTAAGGGCTTCTTGAAGGGCGTAATACGGGCCCCTGCTGTGTAATGGGACCCCATAATTAAAAGGGTTCCCAATTCACCCTAAAGGCATTGAATCAGGGGCCCTCTCAACACATTCTGCGGGGTGGCGGTGGGGGGTCATCATACATTGCACCACTGGCTTTCTGCTCACTTCCCACCCCTAACATCCACTCTGCAATATAAGGCCATTTAACTATGTGTCTGCCTCAACGTTTAGAGCGAGAATTTTTTTGTGATTGAAAGTTGTTTGAGGCTTCCCTTTGAGCCCCTCTCTGCTTGGTACGACCACCTTCACTAAAGTTTAGTCAATCTGGGCCGGAGGATTTTTAACCAACGGAGAACCAATTGGCCCTCAGCAAAAACGGTAAGTAGTTTTTCAAATGAGAATCTGAACTCGAGAATGCCCATCTTCCTAAGTAGAATGACATTTTTGAATTAACAGAGGTAGACAGATCCCAAATCAAGACAGTAAAAGAGGGGCGTGGCTTGAGCGCCACACAAGATGGCGGCTTGACGTCGGAGCTCCACTGACCAAGCACCGACGCCGGCAGTTTTCTCCGCTTTCACCGGACTTTCCTTGACAATAGACCCTGAATCGGGTATCGGAACATGAGGTGAGCAGGAGGCTCTGTGCCTTGCTTTTCAATTCCAGCGAAATGCGCTCATTTTTGCAATGACGTGGTCCGCTCTTCCAACGGCCGCCATTTTCTTTTTACCGGGATATTTCCACGAGCGGTAACTGCCTCATGTCTGCCTCATTCTCCTCATTGATAGACTTTTATTGTCTGCTCCCTCATTTAACGACCTAAACACACTACAGAATGCCTCTTCTGCCAAGATTTACCTCTTTTCATATGTTGACGTGCGAGCGCCGTTTTCATTGACTCTGAATCTTCAATTCACGCTTCAGCTTCCTGACTGGCGCCTTTCTTCAACCGCATTTCAATTTGCGCTACACTTGTTGGTCCACCACAGTGTTTCTCTTTCCGCAGTGGGGCCACAGCAGTATTTCTTCATGATCATTGCTTCCATTATACTACTAACATACTGGATGTACTGCGTGCACCCGCTGTTGATGTCCATGCGCCTGTACATTCTGTTTCTTGATTTACTGGGGTGCTCTTCTAATGCACAACATATATGGCAGTTCTCCTGAAAAAGAACAATATGTTACACCGCTTCCGCCTTCATTAATTCGACATATCCTCTACATTGTTGGTCGCATTTCTTGTACGCATTAAAGAGTGCTGTACCACAGTGCTTTCTTCATTGCATACTACTTATACAAACTTTCTACTGTAGTCTGTGGTGGCACTACTATTTTACCTCATATTTTTTCATGGGAAAACTGCGTACTCTCAAACTTACTGCGTCTACGCCCAAACCACGTCAGTCCTCAGATTCTGACTCCTCAACACCGACCATGGATGATCCTGTTTCTCATAAGCTGGACTTACCTCATGGGGCAATTCCAAAAGCTATTTCATCAAGTAAACTTTTACTACCTGCTTCATCAAAGCGACTAAAAAAGGAACCTCCTTCCCTAGGCTCTTCGTCTCAATCGGCATCTATGGATCTTATTCTTGAGGAAATTCGTTCGCTCAAACCCTTCATGGCTTAGACTACCAAGACTTTGCAGTTTCTTCACGACAAATGGTCCACTCTTGAATCGCGGGTTCTTCTGGTAGAACAATCCACGGAATCCCTTCAGGCCTCATGTTCTAAGATCTCGCTTCTGGAGAAGGATGTCTCCCTCCTGCGGAGACAGACAGAGGAGTTGGAAAATCGTAATCGTAGAAATAACCTACGCCTTTATGGACTTCCTGAACTTACAGAGGGATCAAACCCAACGGCTTTTTTCGAAACCTTTCTACAGAAAATTTTGGACCTTCCTCCTTCCACTTCACTTAACATTCAACGTGCACATAGACTTGGTCCTAAAGTTTCTAACAAACCCCGCGGAGTCATCATGCTCTTCTTACAATATACTGACCTCCTGCAGGTACTTTCAGCAGCAAAAGCTAAAAAACAAGTTATATGGGAAGGTCATTGATTGTATCTATCTCAGGATGTGGCTAAAGGGACAGCTGATCGTCGGAAACAATTCCTTGATTTGAGACCACAATTACGAGCCCTTAACGCAAGGTTTGGACTGCTTCACCCTTGTCTCTTCAAGGTGACCTATAAAGACAAAACAACAACTTTTGATGATCCACAAGTCCTTCAAGAGTTTCTTCGTCAACAAGAGACCGACGTCATGGATACTGCAAGAGCTACTTAACCATGCTTGTTTAATCTCGCATAACTAAACTATTTGCTTTTCTGTTACCCTATTGTATCGTATTTTTGTTCCTTCTTCCCTGCTGATTTGTATCATATCCTAGTATTTTGCATTTTGTATTTTATATTTCGTATGTTTCTCTAACATCCCTCTTCATTTTTGTCTTCTTACAGATCCTCTTCCCCTTTTCTTCACCCCGGTGTATTCATGCATCCCTTCAATTCAGTCCTCTGCTGGTTCTCAGGTGTTCGGTGGCGTATGTTCCGTTGTCGGTGTCGTCATCTTCTGGCGTTGTCACCCCTCATTCTTCGTTCTGTATCTGTTGGTATGTTTCTATGTTCTTCTTACATTGTTCTGTCTTTTCTACTGTTCTCTTTTACTATCTCCTCTCTTTGCTCTTTTCTCTCCCTTTTTCTTACTGTATTCTCATTATTCTCTCTTGATTTATTTCTCTTCCATGCTCTTTTTCTACATTTCTGCTACTATTCTCTTATCTACTTGACTCGCTTTTTTCTTCTATCTTCTTTTCCATATCATTCTACTTTTGATTTCTATTCCGAGTAGTTACTTGGAACGTTAAGGGGTTGAATAACCCCATCAAACGTCAGCGAGTTCTAACGCATTTGACTAGGCTTAAAGCTGATGTAGCCCTCCTCCAAGAAACCCACCTTTCGGAAAAGGAGGCTGTTAAACTCAAACGTTGTTGGGTGGGACATGTTTCTCACTCTCCTGCCTTAGGTAAGAAAAATGGTTCTGTTATATTGTGTCATAAAAAGTTAACTGTTTCTGTTATATCTCAAGAATGTGATGTTACTGGGCGTTGGGTTCTTGTAAATCTTCTTATTGACAAAATACCAATAGTTATTTTCAATGTTTATGCTCCTACAGGGGTCGATAAATTGTTTTGGCCTGCTATTTCTGAAAAACTTGTTACGCTTGATGAACAATATGTTATTTTTGGTGGTGATTGCAATCAAGTCCTAGACCCCATTTTAGACAGGAATTCTAGAGTTAAGTTTATTTCCTCCAAAATGCACTCCCAATTTACTGCTTCTATTCAAAATAACGCTTTAGTTGACATTTGGAGACTATGTAACCCTGACCTTAGAGAGTACACTTTCTATTCCCCCACCCACCATTCTCAATCTCGTATTGATTACCTCTTTCTTAGCAAACCCCTAGCCCAACACACCCTTCACTCAGACATTGGTTCAATTTTAATTTCGGACCATGCTCCCGTTTTTGTTGATATTGACCTTATTCCCTTCTCTCCTCACTCAGGACGTTGGAGATTCAATAACTCTTTACTCCTTGACTCTGATTTCTGCACTACATTTACGACTTTTGCCACTGAGTTTTTTACCCTTAATTATCTTCCTGAATCTTCCTTTGTCATGGTGTGAGATTCATTTAAAGCAGCTGTTAGGGGATTTGTTATTAATTATGTTTCTCAAAAGAAAAAGCAGTCGATTTCTAAGTCAACTCAACTTTTGGATAAAATTAAGAAGTTAGAATATGCTTATTATAATTCTAGCTCTGAATCTTCCCTTCGCGAGCTTATCTCAGCCAAATTTGATTTTAATAAATTTACCACTAATGCAGCATCTAATTCTCTCCTTAAATGCAACTCTCGTTATTATGGAGGTCAAAACAAAATGGGCAAGTTACTAGCTAACTATCTTAAAATACGGAAGGAAAGAACAAAAATTGAATCTCTACAAGGTCCGGCTGGAGTTTCTTTGTTTAAAGATAAGGACATATTAAATCAGTTTGTTTCATTCTATCAAACTTTATATACTCCTGAATCCAATCCTGACCCCACTGAACTTCTTACTTATTATCAAGACATTCCTTCCCCTCTCTCCTCGCATGCTGATTTTCAATCACTCAATTCGGATATCTCCCTCTCTGAAATTTCACATGCTGTTTCTGTCCTCCGTCGTGGTAAAGCACCCGGGCCTGACGGTTTCACTATAGAATTCTACAATCACTTTTCCTCTCTTCTCCTTCCTAAACTACTCCTGTTATTTCAATCTTTCGTTGACTCTAGATCTTCTAGGGGAACCTTTAAAGAAGCATTAATTTGTTTAATTCCCAAACCAGACAAAGACCATACCTTCTGTAAAAATTATCGTCCCATTTCCCTTGTAAACACAGATTATAAAATTTTCGCCAAGATGTTAGCTCTTAGATTAGATCCCCTTTTACCAAATATTATTGGCCCTGAACAATCGGGTTTTGTTAAAGGTCGTTTATCGTCAGATAACTCTCGTGTTTTCTTTAATATTTTGAGTAAAGCTCCCTCCCTTTCTTATCCATTGGCTGCTATCTCTCTTGACGCCGAGAAGGCCTTCGATAGAATAGGATGGGACTTTATGTTTCAAGCTCTTCGTTGGTTTGGTTTTTCACCTAAATTCATTTCTCTTATTTCTTTACTCTACTCTAGTCCCCATGCTTCAATTTTTGCAAACGGTATGACATCTGAGTATTTTCCCCTTCAAAGGGGAGTACGACAAGGTTGCCCTTTATCCCCTCTTTTGTTTGTTCTAGCTTTAGAACCATTTTTGACTAAGATCAGACTTGATGACAATATTTCTGGTTTTCGTTACGGCTCCCAACAGCAACTTAAACTTTTTGTCTACGCTGATGATATTTTATTATACAGTTCGGACCCACAATCCACTTTACCTTTCTTCTTAAATCAAGTTTCCTCTTTTTCTACTGTTTCTGGTTACCGCCTTAATATTGATAAATGCGAAATCCTGCCCTTGAACCCTCTCTGTCAAAAACATCTCTTTGATACTTCTGGTTTTTCCTGGCAGCCCTCTAAGATTAAATATCTAGGTGTTTGGTTTGCTCCACGTCTCTCAGACACTCTTAAGTTTAATTTCGAAGCACTTTCTATTAAACTTAATACGGCTATTAATCAATGGAATCCTCTCTTCCTTTCCTGGTGGGGTCGTCTTGACTCCATCAAAATGATGTTAGCTCCTCTAGTACTATATTCCATCTCCATGATTCCCATTCGCATCCCAGATTATTACTTCAAGTCGATAGACTCTATTCTGCTCAAATTTTTGTGGAAAGGTAAGAAATCTCGAATAGCCCTTTCTGCTTTGAAAAAGGATAAATCTCTGGGTGGAGTTAAATTCCCTAGTTTTAAATCTTATCATAATGCTTTTTCACTAAAGCAAGCCTTGCGTTGGCTCTCTTCAGATCTTCCTTATTATCCCCCCCTTTGGATAAAATTAGAATCTTCTTTCCTTCATCCTTTTGACTTTAATGAGGTTCTTTCCTTCTCTTCTAATGTATCGTCTCTTCGTTCCCCTATTATCTCTCGTTCTCGCTCTCTTCTTCAACCTTACTTACTATCCTCTTATCCCTCTGCTTCCTCCACTCATACCCAACCTATTTGGCATAATAAACTCCTCAAAATACGTAATCGATCATTATATTGGAAAACCTGGCATTCTCTTGGTTTAAAATGGATTTCTCAACTTCTTTCCGGTAATCATCTTCTTCCTTTTCAAGACCTCCAAAAACAATTCTCTTTGCCCTCCTCCTCTCGTACACGATATATGTCACTGATTCCTTCTCTTACCCAATACCTTTCTTCACTTCCTGCTACAAACTCTATCCCTATAACATATCTTCCTGTTTCCAATGCACTTGATCAATCCCCTTCTGCTTCCTTTCTCTATAAGTCTATTCAGTCTTCCATTGAGCGTATCAAATCTAAAGTTGAGTTGGCTTGGGAAAAAGATTTATCTCAAGTTTGGTCATTCACTTTATGGGATAAAATTTGGTCAAAGATTCAAAGTACATCCAGAGCTGCTAACACTACTCAAACCTTATTTTTTGTTTATAATCGTACACTATTCACTCCAGTAATTCTGTCATCGTTCTCCTCAGACACACCCTCCACTTGTTGGTCCTGTCCCTGCTCTTCAGCTGATTTGATGCATATGTTGTTCGAATGTCCTCCCATTTTTCGTTTTTGGCAATCGGTATGGTCCCAGTTTAAAAAGATTTTCAATTTTCATTTTTCTTTCTCCATTGTTAACATTTTTCTAGGTTCTCTTTCTCCTATTTTTACCGATCTGTCCCACAAACATAAATTAATTGACCTTTTGATTGCCATTGCCCTACACCATATTACTTCTCATTGGAAACAGGCCAATGATGTTTCCTTTACGGCTTGGTGGAATGCAGTTTGTTTTAATCATCGTCTAGAAACCAATTTTGTTTCCCCCATTTCCCTTGCAATCAAACGTGATCTTTTATGGCTTCCCCTCACCGAGTATTTATCCAGAGTTGTCAACATCCCACCCACTTCTCAAGTCCGCACTGCTGAAGTCCAAAAACCACCGTGATTGCATTATCTTAATGGTATTTACTGTTTTTTCATATCACTTATGTGTTTTATTCTACAAGTTATAACTGTGTTCATGAGCATTTCCGTTTGACTTATTTTTCTGTATGGATATATTATTGTTTTAATCAGTTCTACATTTTTGTAAGAGAGATTTCTGGTTTTATATAGCTTATGATTGTTTCTTCATTTTCTGTCTTTGCTTCTTTATGCTTTAATAAACTTCAAACTAAAAAAAAAAAAAAAAGACAGTAAAAGCCATGGGTACTCACAAACTTTCTCTCGGGGGCCAAATTGACAGTCTGGTTTGTGGCTGAGGGCCGCACCGGTGGCGGCGGGGTCAGTGGGGGAGGGGGGCGGGGTGAGAGAAAAAAAAACCTGTGACCATGAGGTTGAACACAGTCCCCTGCAGTGGACACCCTCGTCCACTGAGCCACCGGACCCGGCATACACATTTCTTTCTCTCTCTCTCTCTCTCTCTCTCTCTCTCTCTCTCTCTCTCTCTCTCTCTCTCTCTCTCTCTCTGTCTCCCTCCTCGCTCTATCTCTCCCTCCCTCTCTCTGTCGCCCTCCCTCTCTCCCTGTATCTCTCTCTGTCTCTCCCCATTCTCACACTCTCTCTGTCCCCCTCAGTTTCCCTCTGCCTCACTCACTCTGTGTGTCTCCCTCTCTTCGTCTCCCTCTCTTTGTCTCCCTCTCTTTGTCTCCCTCCCTCTGTCTCCCTCCCTCTCTCTCCCTCCCTCTCCCTCCCTCCCTTTGTCTCCCTCTGTCTGTCTCCATCTGTCTCCCTCTGTCTGTCTACCTCCCTCTGTATTGCTTCCTCTGTCTCCCTCCCTCTGTTGCCCTCCTCCCTCTGTCCGTCTCCCTCCCTCTCTCTGTCTGTCACCCTCTATCTCCCTCTATCTGCGTCCCCCTGTCTGTCTTCCTCTGTCTCCTTCCCTCTGTCTCCCACTCTCTCTCTCTCTCTCTCTCTCTCTCGCTATCTCTCTCCCTCTGTCCCCCTCTGTCAGTCTACCTCTGTCTCCCTCTCTCTGTCTCCCTCTCTCTCGGTCTGTCTCCCTCTGTCTGTCTCCCTCCCTCTGTCTCACTCTATCTGTCTCGCTTCCTCTGTCTCCCTCCCTCTGTTGCCCTCCTCCCTCTGTCTGTCTCTCTCTGCCTGTCTGTCTCCCTCTGTCTGTCTGTCTTCATCTGCCTGTCTACGTCTGTCTGTCTCCCTCTCTCTGTCTCCCTCTCTCTGTCTCCCGCTGTCTGTTTCTGTCTATCCCCTCCGTCTGTCTCCCTCCCTCTGTTGCCCTCCCTCTGTCATCCTCCTCCCTCCGTCTGTCTCCCTCTGCCTCCCTCTGACTGTCTCCCTCCCTCTGTCTCCCTCCCTCTGTCTTCCTCCCTCTGTCCTTTGTCACCCTCCCTCTGTCACCCTCCTCCCTCTGTCTGTCACCCTCTGTCTCCCTCCCTCTGTCTCCCTCCCTCTGTCTTCCTCCCTCTCTCTCTTCCTCTCTCTCTCTCTCCCTCCCTCTGTGTCCCTCTCTCTCCCTCCCTCCCTCTGTCTCCTTCTGTCTGTATCCATCTGTCTTCCTCTGTCTGTCTCCCTTCCTTTGTCTCCCTCTATCTGTCTCGCCTCCTCTGTCTCCCTCTGTTGCCCTCCTCTCTCTGTCTGTCTCCCTCTGTCTGCCTGTCTCCCTCCCTCTGTCTGACTCCCTCTGTCTGTCTCCCCTGTCTGTCTTTCGGTCTCCCTCTGCCTGTCTCCCTCTGTCTGTCTCCCTCTGTCTGTCTCTCTCTGTCTCCCTCTCTCTGTCTCCCTCCCTCCATTTTCCTCCCTCTGTCTGTCTACCTCTATCTGTCTCCCTCCCTCTGTCTCCCTCCCTCTGTCTCCCTCTATTCACTATTAGTGCAATAAAAAATGGACTGAAAACAAGGAAAGTGAAGCCCCAGCCGAAGTCCATAAGGACTATGTTCCTGAAGTGATTTTGCCACCTCTGAGTCCAGGGGTCACAAAGGCAATGCCAGGGTCCGCAAGTGGAAAGCCAGAGGTCGCAGCTGTGGCCGCTAAATGACATTCATGGCCAGGTTTGTAGGGTTCTGGACGGTTAATTATGGTTCCAGATGACCTAACATAACATGTGTATTTGTAATGCACACGTTCACCCATAAGCATCTTGGTGCTGAATAACCAATGTTTATTTTTACTCAATTCAATGGTACTCATTTTATTGACCTCAGAAGGATAAAAGGGTGAGCGGACCTTTTGGGATTCGAACCTGTGACCATGAAGTTGAAGACAGACCCCTACAGTGGAGGCATTAGTCCACGAAGCCACCAGACCTCTCTGCTTCCTGATTTGTCTCACACTACATTGTAATTTTCCAGGCTGGCCTGTGTGATTCTGTGGAGATCTTCACCATCCAAGCTCACGTCAAACGTTCTGTGCTTGTCTTTATGTTCCAGACTAATATTTAAGGCTCTCTGCTTATGTTTATGCTCCAGGGGGCTCATCTTTAAGGTTCTGTGCTTGTCTCTATGCTCCAGACTCGTCTTTAAGGTTCTACGCTTGTCAGTATGCTCCAGGCTTGCATTTAAGATTCTGAGCTTGCCTGTATACTCCAGAACTTGCCTTTAAGGTTCATTGTTTGTCAGTGTGCTCCAGGTTCCTCTTTCAGATACTATGTTTGTATTTATACTCCAGACTCGTCTTTAGGGTACTGAGCTTATCGGTATGCTCTGGGGTCGTTTTTAAGGTACTGAGCTTATCGGTATGCTCTAGGGTAGTTTTTTAGGTTATGTGTTTGTCTGTTTGCTCTAGACTCATCTTTAAGGTTCTGTGCATATTTATGCTCTCCAGACTTGTCTTTAGGGTTCTGTGCTTGTCTGTGGGCTCCAGGCTTGTCTTTAAGGTCCTGTGCTTGTTTTTTGTCAGTATGCTCCAGGCTCGTCTGTAAGGTTCTGTTCTTGTCTGTATGCTCCAGACTTATCTTTAAGATACTGTATTTGTCTCTATGCTGTAGTTTCATCTTTAAGGTGCTGTGCGTGTCTCTATGTTCCAGACTAAACTTCAAGGTTCTGTGCTTATTTCTATGCTCCAGAGGACTCGTCTGTAAGGTTCTGTGCTTGTTTCTATGCTCCAGACTCGTCTGTAAGGTTCTGTGCTTGTTTCTATGCTCCAGACTCGTCTGTAAGGTTCTGTGCTTGTTTCTATGCTCCAGACTCGTCTGTAAGGTTCTGTGCTTGTTTCTATGCTCCAGACTCGTCTTTGAGGTTCTGTCAATGTCTGTATGTTCTAGGCTCCTAAGCACGACTTTACAGTTCTGTGCTTGTCTTTACGCTTCAGGCTCATCTTTAAGGTTCTGTCCTTGTCTGTACGCTCCAGGCTCAACATTACGATTATGTTTTTGTCTGTATGCTCGAGACCCGTCTTTAAGATTCTGTGCTTGGTGGCATGCTACAGGTTTACCTTTGAGGTTCTGTACTTGTCGGTATGCTCCATGCTCATCTTTAAGTTACAATGCTTGTTGGTATGCTCCAGGCTTGCCTTTAAGATTCTGAGCTTGCCTGTACACTCTAGAATTTGTCTTTAAGGTTCTGTGTTTGTCCACCAGTGTTAAAGGTAAGGAAACTGATGCTATATATTTTTTTACATGGGAGTTAGGGCTATGTATCTGGTCACTCTCCAGGCCCTGAAGCAGTGTCTCTTTCAGTGCCTCCAGCAACCACTATGGCACAGAGAGGCAGGAGCGAGTACGGCTGTATTTTAGCAGTCATTTTGTGGGAAGGGGAGCTGTTGGAGAGGGGAACATCACTTACAACGCATTTATTACAACGCACTACCATTACATCGCAACCATTACAACGCAAACCATTACAACGCATTGCGCTGGGGGGCGCTCTAGGATAGGGAATATATTTAATTTACTATCCTACACCTTCCCTACTATCCACGGGGACTGGAGTTGGAATAGTAAATTAAATAATTCACTATCCAGCGCCTAAAAGCACTATGCGTTGTAGTGGTATGCGATGTAAAAATTGCGTTGTAAAGGCATGCGTTGTAATAGCATGCGTTGTAGTGACACCAATCCGTTGGAGATGTATTTGTATTTGTACTGAAATTTCATATTATTGCACTGCACCTTATACGTTTTACTTTGATTATTGACAGGTTTCTTTAATATATATATATATTGGTAAGGCCAGCAACACACCATCATGAATACCGTACAAGAGCTGATTGCAAGGTCATTCCAGTCACGGCCACTTGAACAAAAACTACAGATAAAGCAATTAGGACCTCATCAGCCTGAAATAAACCTACAGCAAACTACCCAGGACAGAGGGAAAATGTCAAAACGTAAATTCTCAAATGCCTGGTACACAAAAGCTGATTGGCTTACAGGGTGCCCTATATGAGATTCTCTGTTCTGCTTCCCCTGCTTGCTGTTTGGCAATGACTTTTCCTGGACACGGCAAGGAATGGTCGACCTGAAGCACGTCGCTGAAAAAATAAAGAAGCATGCGCTTACAAGAAATCATCTGGAAAACCGGACAAGACTGGGAATGTTGGGGGAAGACGCACCAATTGAGCAGCAGATAAATGATGCGTATCGCAAATCCATTCAAAAACACAATGAAGCTGTTGATAAGAACAGACAAAATCTATCCAAGATCATTGATTGCATTAGTTTCTGTGGTGCTTTCGAACTGGCATTGCGAGGCCATGATGAATCAGAAACTTCCTCAAAACCAGGGATCTTCCGAGGCCTAGTGGATTTAATGTCAACCATATACCAGGATTTGGAAAGACATTTAGCACGTGCTACAGTCTTTAAGGGCACCTCTAATACAATACAAAATGAACTCCTTGACTGTATGCTCGAAATGATAAGAAGCCATATTGTGCAAGAGTTGCGAAACACAGACTTTGTGGATATTCAGGCTGATGACACCACTGATGTGTCCACTAAAACACAGTCCGTGTTAGTCTTTCGGTACCTTGACGTTGTGGAAAGATTTTATGCCTTCATGCATTTAAGTGACTCTAGTGCAGCAACCATCACTGAAGCAATACTGTGTCAACTGGACTTAATTTTCTGGACCTGCCTCAAAAACAAAAACTTATCGCACAAAGCTATGATGGTGCGTCCGTAATGAGTGGAAGCCTTAGTGGAGTACAGAAACGAATTAGAGATGTGTACCCTAATGCTCATTTTGTGCACTGTTACGCCCACCAACTCAATCTTATTATGCAACAGGCGGTATCAAAGATCAGAGAGACACGAGTTTTCTTTCAGGATTTTGGAGGCATAGCAGCATTCTTCACACGTTCCCCCAAAAGAACAGAAGCCTTTCATGAGATTGTGGACAAAAGCGTACCAAGGGGATCCTCAACTCGTTGGAACTTTCACACTCGTACAGTCAACTTAATCTTTGAACAGAGGGAGGGCCTTGAGAAATGTTTTGTCGCCATAGCATCCAGAGAAGACTTTGATCACACCAGTCAGAGTGAAGCCCATGGCTTTATTAGAACACTACAAGACAAAGAGTTTCAGTTCTTACTGTTTTTATTTCATGACATAATGATTCCTGTGTAGGAGAGTAGGGTCTGCGATCCTATGATCACCCAGATTTTTTGCTTTTGTTTCACTGGTTTACGACTTTCCCTGGCTGAGGGCCTGCCAATCAGACCCACAGCCTAGCTGTTCTCTCACTAAATTGACATGTGTACCTTAGGTGCATTATCCAATTGGGACTGGGCCACCTTGTCAGACCCTGTAACTCAGGGCATAGGTGTACCCAGGGCCTACCAGGGGCTGAAGCATGTATTATGCCACCCCTGGATGGCCCTCTAAATCTGACACAACTGGCTGCACGACAGCTGGGGCAAGGTGGTGTAATCATCCTTTGCTGTAGATATAGTATACCTATATCTAACCCTAAAATGGACACACAGATTCCTATCAGTCACTCCTATGGCAGGCCTTAACAATCCTGAAGGCAGAGTGCTTGGAATCGTGTGAGATGGTGCTCTGGCATGAGCTGAGTCCGTCTGCAGCTTGCGGAACCAAGTCCTAATAGCTGTTCCATGATAACGCATACCATATACTCTTAAGTGCATTATAATCCTCGCGGTTAAATGCTATCTTTGGTATTGCTTTATCAAAACATGTCGAGTAAGGTGTCATACGAATTGGAATACTAACCCCTCGCCAATTCTGGCGACGGGGTTAGCATTCCACCCTTCTAGAGGGACACGACATGGTAGTAACTGTGAACCCCGGTTAAAGTTAACTGAAGCCTCAGCTCCACAAAATGGATGCTGCCACCACAGACACGAGTCTGACCTCCTGCTGCTGGGAGTCCTTCCAGCGAGGAGAGCTTGGACAAAGGGTTTCCTGTCCGGGGCAGTGCTAGCACCATCCCAGACAGGGTTTTGTGTATCCTGGGTAGGCAGGGCTTTACAGGAAGGTGACTGCTGAGTGGCACCCCGGTGCTCACTACGCATAGGCCGGCCAAGACCAGTTCCAGGGGCACACCAGCCCCTGGCCTGGGGAAGTCCGGCATAGGAGAGGGGTGTAACCACCCCCCTTCCTGGTCCCACCCCTAGGGCAGGACCTAGTTGCGTACCCACCCCTTTCTTTAGAATAAAGGCAGGAGCGGGGACCCTTCCAAATTAGATCATCTTTGGAATCAAGACACGACTTTCTACGAAAGGACTTCAAGATTTTTTCTTCAAGATTCTCCCTTGTGACTAAGGAGTAGTCACCCTGCATCCGCAGGCACCATCTTAAGAACACTGCGGCCTGCTGCAAGTCCTTCCTTCGGAATCCGACTGCCCAGCTCGACGAGAACCGGCTTCCCTGGCACCTCTGACCTCTACCCACCTCTACAGCCAAGCTGAGAACCGTGGGTGCGACGAGACCTCGAGGGACCGGCCATCTTCAAGACTGCACGACTTCTTTCCAGCACGACCGCCGAGGGATCCTCTGGTGAGTGCTTTGGGGTCCTAGAAGCCCCGATCCTGAGCAGCTCCAGCACCGAAGTTCAGCCTCCCAGCATCTCCACGATCTGCGTGGGGCCCTTCTGCTTTTTGCTGCTTACCGCGTTGTTTGGCTACTAGCCCGCTGGCTTGTGGCCTCCTGAACGACGCCCGACGACATCACGACTGCTGGTCTGGTTGCTCCAGACTGGCCCTTGCTCCCTTCCAAAAGAGGAGCACCCCGGGCCCTCCTGGTCCACTGCAGACGCCATTTTGAGTCCACTGCGTGGGCTTGAATTTGCCAAGGCTTTGTTGCCCCATCCTGGGTCCAGCGACGTCGACAGCATCATCCATCGTAGGACAGCTCGCTCCTCCATCCTGGTCGCCGACAACGCCTCCTGGTCCGTGAGATCTGCAGAGCCCAGCGTCGCCCACTCACCTAGTCGAGGTGACTACCATCCGGTGCCCTCCTGGTGCCACCTGACTACTGGCTAGTAGTCACAAACTTGGTCCCCTCTGCTTTCAGGTGTCATCCATCTTCGATCCAGGCTTGGATCCATCGAACTTTCTTCACTGGTCACCTGCCAGCAACTCCTTTTCTTCATGCTCTTGGTTCGGAAACGAGGATTCCCGACGTCTTTTGAGACATATGCAGCTGCAGCCCCTGGGCTAGGTAACTTCGGCATTTCGGTGCCCCAGCATAGCCTCACTATCCAAGGGTCAGGATCCACTGTCGTTTTTCTCCTACCAGGTCGGGTTCGCCCGTGATCACTAACTTTGTCTTTACTAGCTACCATAGACTTTGTCCCGCATCCCGCGTGAGAGTGCACACTCTGCACACGAGTCCCCTAGGCCTCCTATTAGTAATCTGAAGGTTCTATAGTCAAGTCCTAGCGATTCCAAAGCCTATTAGTACTGTACTTACCTGCTAGTAATTTCGCATTCCATTTCCATAGTATATGGTTTTTCGTGCCCCTCGGGCTTTTTGTGTAAATTGTGCAACTTAAAGTATTTTCGTAAGAGTTTTGTTGTGTGCTTAGTAACCTGTCCTCATAAAGAGTACAGGGCTGTTGTGACTTAAATAAATAACTGTTTATTTTCATAACACTTGTGTGGTGTCCTTTCACTTGGTGTTCAAGGGGTATATGTGATGGTATAACAGCTGGCTTAACACGCCCTCTCGAGTCTTTAGCCTTAGACTGCTCGTATCCACGCTACTAGGATAGCTGGTCTATAAGGTTGACTTACAACCAATCATCAATAAGGGTTGTTTGGACTGATACATAGTGATCACTAGAATAGTGAGCACTGCATATCAGGCCAACTTCTCACATTGGTGAGCAGCGGTTGGGATTTGAGCTTGCTGTTGTTTTACCACACATATCCTAAGAATATCTTGTGAAAGATCACATAAGTACTCCAGGTACATATAACTTAGCTTAGAATACTCTGAGTTCTACTGAACCAGCTGTTGTAGCTCCTCAAGGCTTAGCACACCTTGGCTACAACTCTTAGCAAGGGATCAGTAGGCAAACATATAGTGTAGGTAGGTGCATCACTTACACCACACTAGAAGCATGTCTAACCACGGAGAGTCTGCAGAGACCCCTCTGGGGGTTGAGGACCCTCCACAGGCCTCTTCCAGATATGCAGCCCTTAGCTTCCACGAGATGAGACAAGTGTGTACCTCCAGGAAGCTAAGACAGGGGTCTAACCCCACAATCCCATTTCTGATTGGTCTCTTAGAGACTTATGATGCCAGAAAAGCTGAGAAACTTGCAGCCTGATTCATAAAGCTAAATTGTACTCGCAAAGGGCAAGATTCTCAGAATCTTGCCGTTTGCGAGTGCAGTTTTTGCATTTGGGATTCATCATCCCAAATGCAAAATTCGCTATTAAAGAATTCACACATTTGCGAAGAATTGCCTTTAAGGAATCTCTATTTGAGATTCCTTAAATGCAATTCATGAATCATTTTAAAATTGCGAAATTGCAATTTTGGGCAGCTATTTACCGAGAGGTCAGACCTCTCGGTAAATAGCAAAAACTTAGATAAATGCATTTAAATGCATTTTTCTAAGTTGCATGTTACACACACACATGTCCTTTGGACATGTGTGTGCGCAACACCAATGTAGATTACATTTCAGGGGTGCTACAGGGTGTCCTTTGGACACCCCTGCACCCTTGAATTCGCAAGCTTATTTGCGATTAGCTAATTGCTAATCGCAAATAAGGAATAACTCCCCATTCATTCCTATGGGCCTGTAGGCCCATAGGAATGAATGGGGAGTTATTCCTTATTTGCGATTTGCAATTAGCTAATCGCAAATAAGGAACATGTAGGAATCGCAATATTTTTTGCAATTCCTACATGAATACCGTTTTGCAAGTCCTTAATAGCGATTCCTTATGATTCGCTATTAGGGGCTCGCAAAACGGGAGAATGATGAATCAGGCTGTTAGCTCTTCTCATCCAGAAGGGGACATGCCTGCCCTAGAGGGAACACGGGGTGACCCAGACCTTATCCAGCTCTCTGCAGAAGGTGAAGAGGAGGATGAGGACCTGGAGTTATCTGGGGACGAGGCAGACAAAGGTCCAGTAGTAGTTAGCCAGCTAACTAGGGACAACTTAAGCAGGCATGAGAATGGTACTAGGAGACCCCTGGGACCCCTCTCAGGCCAGCTTAACATTGGGAGTGGACGAGTTAGGTCTCTATCAAGAGGCTCTAACAGATCCATTCGAACCAATGGCTCTCAAGCCTCTGCTCAGAGAGGGATGACATCCCCTCAGAGGAGACTCTTAGAAGCCAAGGAAAGGGAAGTCCAACTGAGGATTGAAAGGGAAGAACTTGCCCTGGCCAAAGAAAGACTTGCCTTTGCTAGAGAGAAAGAATTGAGTGGGTCAAAACCCACTGGTGGCAGCATTCTCCCAAGAGAAAACAGGAGTTTAGACACTAGACACCTGAGTAAGATAGTGCCCCCCTTTAGAGATGGGGATGACATCCACAAATGGATAACTGCTTTGGAGAGGGCCTGCACTGTCCAGTGCATCCCCCAAAGTCAGTGGGCAGCTGTCTTGTGGCTCTCCTTTGAAGGCAAAGGTAGAGATAAGCTCCTCACTACTAGAGTTGAGGATGCTAACAATTACCAAGTCCTGAAAACTACACTGATAGATGGGTTTGGCCTAACCACTGAGCAGTACAGGTTGCTGTTCAGGGATACCCAGAAAACTCAGTCTCAGGATTGGTCTGATTTCGTTGATTGTGCCACTAAGGCTTTGGAGGGCTGGTTACTGGGCAGTAAAGTTACTGATTATACAGGATTGTACAATCTGATCATGAGAGAACAGATTTTAAACAATTGTCCAAACCAGTTGTTGCATCAGCATCTTGTTGACTCAGATCTGACCTCTCCCCAAGAATTGGGAAAGAAGGCAGACAGATGGGTCAGAACAAGAGTTAAGCAAAACCAGGGCCAGAACCAGGGTGGTCAGAAGAAAGCAGACCAGAAGGGTAAAGATACTAATGGTGAAAATGACCAGAAGTCTTCGACAGGTCCCCAACAATCCAAAGAGGGTGGGGGTCAGGCTTCCCAGAAGAAGAAGACTCAAGAAGGCCAGTCAAAAAGGGGGTGCCAATACTGTAAAAGTAAAACTCACTGGTTTAGTGAGTGCACCAAGAAAGGAGGGCAGACTCCTGCTACTGCAGCCCCTAAGGCACCTGTGCCCCCTAGTACAGCCAGCAGTAGTAGTGCACCTCCCAAGGGTTTAGTTGGGTTAACCTTGGGTTCTGAGGGGTATGACAACTTAGTTGGCACACTCACTCAGGCTGTTCTTGTCTGTACAGGGGATGTGGATATATCCCCTGATGTCAGTCCCAATACTTTGGGCAAATACAGACAGACACCTTTGATAAATGGCAAAATGGCTCAGGCCTATAGGGACACTTGTGCCAGTGTCACCATGGTGACACCTAACTTTGTGGACCCTGGACAGATCATGCCAGGTACAGAATTCCTGGTGACCAATGCAAGCAATGTCACTACCAGTCATAGTATGGCAATTGTTGCTTTCTCCTGGGGAGGGGTAAATGGCCAAAAGAAGGTTGTAGTTAGTTCAGACCTCCCAGTGGATTGTTTGTTGGCAATGATTTGGAGTCATCACAATGGTCAGAAGTGGAGCATAGGACTCACATGGAGATGTTAGGCTTGCCAGCACA
Source organism: Lissotriton vulgaris (assembly GCF_964263255.1). NCBI lineage: Eukaryota > Metazoa > Chordata > Amphibia > Caudata > Salamandridae > Lissotriton > Lissotriton vulgaris. Next base: position 357,067 of record NW_028251340.1, on the reverse strand, counting down.
TGTGCTTGCTGTGACTAGGTCACAGGCCAGAAAATGCCCCACTGAACAGGTGCTGGATCCTGGAACAATGGACCAGACACCTTCCAAGAAGAAGAGCAGTAGGGTTAAGGAATTACCTTCCCCCTTGCCCCAGGTTGAGGATCAGGTCTCTGAGGAGGCTGACCTACAGGAATTGAGGGAAACTGAGCCTAAAGAGTTTGAGCTTGATCAAGCTGAATTTCTGGGCTCAGGGGGACCCTCAAGAGAAGATCTGGGGAAGGAACAGTTAGACTGCCCTTCCCTTGAACCCCTCAGACAGCAGGCTGCTGCTGAGGGTGCTGGGAACCCCACAGGTACCCACAAGGTATACTGGGAGGATGGACTCCTGTACACTGAGGCAAGAGACCCCAAGCCTGGCATGACCAGGAGGCTGGTTATCCCCTTGTCTCAGAGAGGTTTCCTCCTTACCTTGGCCCATGAGATTCCCTTAGCAGGACACTTAGGCCAGACAAAGACTTGGGACAGGCTTGTCTCACACTTTCACTGGCCTCACATGAATGAAGATACCAAGGAGTTTTGTCGCTCCTGTGTCACTTGCCAAGCCAGTGGTAAGCCAGGTGGCACAACAAAGGCCCCCCTTATACCAATGCCTGTGGTGGGGGTACCCTTTGAAAGAGTGGGGATTGACATTGTTGGTCCAATGGAACCCCAGACAGCATCAGGGCACAAGTTTATACTGGTGGTTGTGGATCATGCCACCAGGTATCTTGAAGCTATTCCACTTAGGACCACTACAGCACCTGTAGTGGCAAGGGCCCTAGTTGGAGTGTTCTCCAGAGTGGGCTTCCCTAAGGAGGTTTTTTCTGACAGAGGTGCAAACTTCATGTCCAGTTACTTGACTGCTATGTGGAAGGAGTGTGGTGTCAATTATAAATTCACTACACCCTATCATCCACAATGCAATGGGCTTGCTGAAAGGTTCAACAGGACCCTGAAAGGGATGATTCATGGACTACCTGAAAAGCTCAGTCGTAGATGGGATGTCCTGATACCCTGCCTTCTGTTTGCTTACAGAGAGGTCCCACAAAAGGGGGTTGGCTACAGCCCTTTTGAACTTTTGTATGGGCATCCTGTGAGAGGCCCACTGTGTTTGGTGAAGGAAGGATGGGAGAGACCTCTCAAAAAGCCTGCAACCAGCATAGTGGACTATGTACTTGGTCTCCGCTCCAGGATGGCTGAGTATATGGAGAAGGCATCTGAAAACCTTAAGGCCAGTCAAGAACTTCAAAAAGCTTGGCATGACCAAAAGGCTGTCCTGACTGTTTATCAACCTGGACAGAAGGTGTGGGTGTTGGAGCCAGTAGCCAGTGGCCCCAGCAGCACTCAAGGACAAATGGTCTGGGCCCCACACAATTCTTGAGCAAAAGGGAGAGGTCACCTACCTGGTTGACCTTGGAACTCCTAGAAGCCCCCACAGGGTGCTTCATGTGAACAGGCTCAAAGCATATGTCGACAGGAAGGACATGAGCTTGCTCATGGCCATTGATGAGGGACAGGAGGAAGAGAGTGACCCTCTCCCAGACCTGCTCACTCAGAATCCTGATGATGGGTCAGTAGATGGTGTTGTCTTTTGTGGCAGCCTCTCTGAACATCAGCAGAAAGATTGCAAACAGGTTCTTAAATCTTTCAGGCATATGTTCTCTCTAACACCCAGCCAAACCAATTGGTGCACCCATGAGGTTGACACTGGGGACAGCTTGCCAGTTAAGAGTAAAATCTACAGGCAGCCTGATCATGTTAGAGACTGCATCAAAACTGAAGTGCAGAAAATGTTGGAGTTGGAAGTCATTGAACCCTCAGATAGCCCTTGGGCTAGTCCAGTAGTTCTAGTGCCAAAACCTCACACCCAGGGTGGTAAGAAAGAGATGAGGTTCTGCGTAGACTACAGGGGTCTCAATGCAGTCACTAAGACTGATGCCCACCCAATACCAAGGGCAGATGAACTTATAGATAGATTGGCTTCTGTCAACTACTTAAGTACATTTGACCTGACAGCTGGGTATTGGCAAATCAGGTTAGCTGAGGATGCCAAGCCCAAAACAGCATTTTCAACCCCTGGTGGGCATTATCAATTTGTGATAATGCCCTTTGGTCTGAAAAATGCACCTGCCACCTTCCAAAGGTTGGTGAATCATGTTCTCACTGGGCTGGATGACTTCTGTGCAGCATATCTAGATGATATAGCTGTCTTTAGCTCCACCTGGGAGGATCACCTGGTCCACCTGAGGAAAGTGTTAGAGGCACTGCAAGCAGCAGGTCTCACTATCAAGACTACAAAGTGCCAGATAGGGCAGACACAGGTTGTATACTTGGGACACCTTGTAGGTGGAGGCCAAGTTCAGCCACTGGATAGCAAAATACAGTCAATCAGGGACTGGGCTCCTCCAACCACCCAGACTCAGGTTTGAGCTTTCTTGGGCCTGGCTGGTTACTACAGAAAGTTTGTCAGGAATTATGGATCAATTGTGACTCCACTTAATGAACTGACAAGTAAGAAAATGCCCAAAAAGGTTCAGTGGACAGCAGGCTGTCTAAAAGCATTCGATGACCTAAAGCAGGCCATATGCACAGCGCCTATCCTCAAGAGTCCAGACTACTCCAAACCATTCATTGTCCAAACAGATGCTTCTGAGTTGGGTGTGGGAGCTGTTCTATCTCAACTGAATTTTGATGGTCAAGACCAGCCCATTGCTTTTATAAGCCGAAGGCTGACCCCCAGAGAGAAAAATTGGTCAGCTATTGAGAGGGAGGCCTTTGCTGTGGTTTGGGCCCTGAAGAAACTGAGGCCATACTTGTTTGGCACTCATTTCAAGATTCAGACCGACCATAAGCCCCTCTTGTGGCTAAACCAGATGAAGGGTGAAAACCCCAAACTGCTTAGGTGGTCCATTTCCCTACAGGGGATGGATTTTACAGTGGAGCATTGTAATGGCTGGATTTTCTGAGTAGGTGGGATCAGCCCCCAGGGGCCCCTCCAACCCAGCCAGAACGTACTAACCTTCCCTCCTCAGGACTCCTCTATCCAGGCACCTGGTACCTACCTGAGGATGGGGAACTCGCAATATACAAGCTCATATTATTAAAAACACCACTAAATCTATAGGGATACTAAGAATACTCACTGATTACTAGGGATATCCATACCCTACACCACACTTATTCACATCAGTTGGTCTCGCGGCCACCCTGACCCAGACCGTTCTACCCTAGGGCAGATATGACACACAATCCGGTGTGTCTACACATGGGCCTGCAGAACCCAATGCTCCCTTTTCCAAACTGTTCGCAATCCTGCGAAACTACACACTAGTTCAACCACCTAGTGCTCTCATTTACTCAAGCCACAATCCAGTGGGTATACACACTGGTTCGACCCCCAAGTGCTCTCATTAACGCCGCATATCAACGACGACCACATTCCTATGAACACCTATACATATATATATATATATTGGGAAGTCTCTTCACTAAGGGTCTGCTACTACAATAATATTATGGGATGGTGTACTAACTTAGTCCCTTGGTTGCAAGTCTCCTCTCTCCCTCACTATTACTTACCTGATCAGGGGTAGCATCTGTTCAAACAGCAATACTTACCAGGAAAGATTATTCTTACTGTATGAGGACAAAGATATACACACTATGTGATAGAGTTGTTTCTTGATTTAAGCGCTCCTACCCCCCTTATCCATCAGTAGCTCAACAGCAACTGGCTTGAAGCCAGGATAACTTTATCATAAAAGAACTCATGCACACTAATTCACTAATTAATGGGGTCATTTATTATTAGTACAATAGAACACACCGCTTGAAAGAGAAAAGATTAAACATAACAGGAACACTCCGCTGAAAGGGAAAAGATTGGACATAAAGTGTAAGTGTAACTAATTCAGACTACCTCACCTATTAGAAGGAAGATTTCTCTCTCTGCCTCTGGTGGGATTAGGGCTCTCTCTCTGCCTCTGGTGGGATTAGGGCTCTCTCTGTCTCTCCCTCCTTCACCACATCACCACGCCTCTGGTTCAGTTGCTCCAGCTGACAGCCTTCTTTGATGCTCTCTGCACTGCTTTCTCTCTCCTCATCTTCAGCAATCGTCTGCCTTCTTTCTCCATTCAAGAACTGCACTCTATTCTGCAGCTCCCAGCAGTTCTGTGCTCCAAGCTGTTCTGAGCACCACGCTGAACTGCACACCACGCTGCACTGACCTCCAAAACTGAACTGACCACTCCTCCTCTCCTGTAGCTCGCTATTATGGATTCCTCTCCCCTCATGGAAATTTCCACCGGAGGGCTGTCTCCTACCGAATTCCTGTGCCAGCTCCCAGGCTTCCACGCAACCGCAGTGGCCATCTGCTTGTTACGTCTGGGCCCAAGAGAAAAACACATTTCTCGGATAAGAAGCAGTCCTAACTGGATCTCCCTCTAGCACAACAGCCTTAACTAAAAACATTGCCTTTGCCCTGAAAAGTCTCTCAGTTTCATCAAAATGGAGTCCCTCTAGCTCTAGGCCTGTAGGCCTGAAAGGGGTGAAATGCTCCTTAGCTCTGTCAGAATACCTACATAAACCATACCAATATGTCTAATATGTCAAAGCCAATAGGCAATAGACAGGTTAAAGTCAAGAATAAAGGCATATTAAGCAGCTATCCTCTTCTAGATCTGGAAAAAAGGGCTTAAAAGGGCCAACACAGGCTAAGAATACCTATACTAGATGCGAGCAAGACTAATGATCTATATCACTGCTAAATAAAGCCAAAAACTCTGCCATTACATTGCACCCTAGATCCTTATCTTGCGAGCATCAGTAAACAACAACAACCATCTAAACAAACATCAACATAATCTATCCAACATAGGCTAAGAATACCTATCCTAGATGTGAGCAAGATTAAGATCTATATCACTGCTAAATATCTCTGCCATCCACCCTTAGATCCTTATCTTGCGAACATCTTATAAACAATAACATCTAGATAAACAAACATCAACACAATCCATCAACAAATCAAAACCTGAAAAACTCCCTAAAAAGAATGACAACTTAAGAAAATTCCACCTGAAACTCAATTGTAGGTAATAGAAACCTAAAAACAAATCAAAGCACCCTTGACTTGAATGCTGAAACATATCTGATAACAACAGAAACTAACCAAAGCATCCTCAAACTAAATGTGCCTCAACTTCTAATGATAACTGGTGAAATCTAGTGATGTAGGGACTTATGTGTTGAATGAAAACAGCAAGGGGCCTAAATGGGGCCTACTTCAGACAACTTAAGGCTAAATGAGGCCTACCTACTATTGTCAACTTAAGAACTAAATGTGTTTCAACTCCTAATGAGAAAACAAGAAAGGTCCTAAATGAGCCCTACATACTATAGGCAACTTAAGCTAATGATGACTCATGAAACTATTGGTGTAGGGGCTTGTTTGTGGGATGAAAATAACAATAGGCCTAAATGAGGCCTACCTGCTGACATTTGTCAATTTAAAGTGAAATCTGAGAAATACAGTTGCAAGGTCTGGGCAAACATTAATACATAATCATACTAAAAGACACACCACCCAGAACAATCCAAATTTTAAGGTAACCACCCTTTGATCAATCAAGGTGAAAATGTAAGAACAGTAAAAAAAAAACTATAACCCCATTTGTACAAGATAGCTGGTGTAACATTAAGAACACATGTGGGCACCACCATTCAAAAAAAAAAAAGGTCCTTCATTGAAATCACGCAAAAACTGTTTTAAAAAAAACAGAAAAACTATAATAGGTGACATATTTTTTGCTTTAAAAGTGGGGCCTGCTTGTCCAAGGGATTATTCATGAAATCCTTTTAAAATTCTGTCCAAAAGTCTTCAGTGTAGGCCACCACCCTGCATCCTCGGTTTCCGGACACTTCCTCCAATGCGGCCATCCATTACCCGGTCTGGTCTGGTCTGGTCTGGTTCCATCATCCAAAAATAATAAACTAAAATAAAAACATGAAAGTAAAAAGCTAAAACAATAAAGGGAGTGGGAGGGGGGTGGGCCGACGCACGCACGCACCACAACCCAGCAACCTAGGAACAAGAGAAAAAGTATCATTATTCTTGTAAAATAAAATTTTCCATTTAAAAAGCACCCCGGGTGCCTTTCATTATTGAAAAGAAAATATCCTAATTAATTAAAAACATTCAAAATTTAACTTTTAATAACTTTTCGCAGGGCCTAACATACCCTAATCCTTCCTAAGCCAGTCCCACCCTTCAGAGCAGGAGCCATGCTACAGTGGGAAGCTACTTTAAACACTGCAATATGATGAGCCTCTCTAAACCAGCCCCTCCCTTCAGAGCAGGAGCCAGGCTACAGTGTGAAAAAATTTGGATTACCGCCAAATGATGAGCTCACAGCATCAGCAGGGCACTGCAAGCCTCCCATTTCCCTGATCAGAGAAGCCCGCCCAGGCTCACTACGACTAACTAACACCAAGGGAAGAGCCAGGTCACCCCGCCCTTAAATAAACAAGCCGTTCGCGGAATAAAATTGAATTGTAGCCAATCATAACAAACAGGGACGTGATCGAAACTTGCACAATGAAGGAAAAAAAAAACTCGTCTGCACAAACCAGCTGGTCTGCCAAGGTCGAAAAACAAATTTCTCATGCCTTATTTTCTAACTAACGGAAGCTAGAATTTAAAAAAAAATTCTGTTACAGTGTACTGCCAATTAAAAAAGCTCCAGTTTTTTTTAAAAGGACGTTAGTCCAACTAATTCAGCTAAAGGCAAGACACATAAAATATGGGCACTTATTTAGAAAGGGGCAACTACCTTTGGCACACAAGATTATACATTCTGCATTTGAGAAAAAAAACGAATTAACATGGTCCATTTGTCAGCTGCTGAAAAGAGAAAACAACATAAAATGCAGATACATTTCAACATTGTATTTAATTTAATGTTTTGCTGACACATTTATAAAAGCATACATTTTAATTCATATTTGGGAAAATAATAATGTTACATTTTAACATTTTTTCTTTCAAAGGCACATGGTTGCCTTTCACTAATTAAAAGCACATGTCACCATGCACAGTCGGGCAAGATTTATTATTCTCAAACCAACACATTCCTGTCTAGATGGAAACCCCTCACAGAAATAATTAATGAAAACAGCTCCGTAGCGTGCACTCTAACGGGCCATTTTTTTTTTTAACATTTCACTCATTTTAAAAGAACACAGCTTTCCCCGTAATCAGACTGGTTGATTTATAACCACATCAGTTCCAAGGCAAACCCACACAAAAATTCGTAGACGCATTCCAAAAGGAATGTGAAATGAACAGAACCCTTCTCAAAACACAAGATGTTACCTTCCCGTCAAGAAACTGACAAAGCACGTAGGCAGACCAAGGAACCAAACAAAAAGTGAAAATCAAACCATCAAATAATCCTTAAAATAATTCACTGACTTTTATAGTCAGGTCAGATAACCATGCATGTTGACAGCATGTAAAAAATAAAGACTGCCATCTCAACTCAAGATATTAACCCTTTGGCAGCTCAAGCAGAATCATTTCCCAACGTCCATTTATATATGGGAAAATCATTAGCACATTTCTTCACGTTTATAGATGACACGTACACATATTTTCAAAAACGTTATCCCCAAGCACCCGAGAGAGATCCAGCTCTCTCCTGCCAAACGTAATGATAACATGCCCTGTCCAAGCCATGACCACATGGCGCTATTCACAAGCCATATTTACAAGACAATCTTTTCACAAACAATGTATCCAAGGCGCAATGCACAAGGAACACAATAGATCAACATGAGAACCTGCACCTCACAAGCCACATTAATATGGCGCTATTCACAAGTCATATTTACAAGGAGCTATATTCAAAGAACTCCACAGATCATATTACAATGAACATATTTCACATTGCACAGCATAAGCAGATGCAGCAAGCAATTGAATGGGCAATTTAAAAGCATTTTTTACACACATTTATACAATTGGACCATCACAAAGATGTAACTGGCTTTCTCATGTAATGCCATCCTTCAACTCTGACAGTTTAAACACCAAGATGAAAACCATTCCTTCCACCCTGAATAAACCAAATGCCATGATGTAATGCAATCTCCTCACGCTGCAACTGTTCATGCCCATAGGTCACACAGGCTACATAAACTGCAACATTACGCCAGATGGAACCAGCGTTCAGGGCACTCCCTCACAACACATGGGAAACAAACTAAGCACATGGCCAGGCACACAGGCTTCGTAAGATGACGACTACGCCAGATGTAATGTCTGGCGCTCAGGGCACTCCCACACAACACATGGGCAACTCTCTAAGCACATGGCCAGGCACACAGGTTTCGTAAACTGTTCGACTACGCCAGATGTAATGGCTGGCGCTCAGGGCACTCCCACACAACACATGGGAAACAATCTAAGCACATGGCCAGGCACACAGGCTTTGTAAGATGACGACTACGCCAGATGTAATGTCTGGCGCTCAGGGCACTCCCACACAACACATGGGAAACAAACTAAGCACATGGCCAGGCACACAGGTTTCGTAAACTGTTCGACTACGCCAGATGTAATGGCTGGATTTTCTGAGTAGGTGGGATCAGCCCCCAGGGGCCCCTCCAACCCAGCCAGAACGTACTCACCTTCCCTCCTCAGGACTCCTCTATCCAGGCACCTGGTACCTACCTGAGGATGGGGAACTCGCAATATACAAGCTCATATTATTAAAAACACCACTAAATCTATAGGGATACTAAGAATACTCACTGATTACTAGGGATATCCATACCCTACACCACACTTATTCACATCAGTTGGTCTCGCGGCCACCCTGACCCAGACCGTTCTACCCTAGGGCAGATATGACACACAATCCGGTGTGTCTACACATGGGCCTGCAGAACCCAATGCTCCCTTTTCCAAACTGTTCGCAATCCTGCGAAACTACACACTAGTTCAACCACCTAGTGCTCTCATTTACTCAAGCCACAATCCAGTGGGTATACACACTGGTTCGACCCCCCAGTGCTCTCATTAACGCCGCATATCAACGACGACCACATTCCTATGAACACCTATACATATATATATATATGTATATTGGGAAGTCTCTTCACTAAGGGTCTGCTACTACAATAATATTATGGGATGGTGTACTAACTTAGTCCCTTGGTTGCAAGTCTCCTCTCTCCCTCACTATTACTTACCTGATCAGGGGTAGCATCTGTTCAAACAGCAATACTTACCAGGAAAGATTATTCTTACTGTATGAGGACAAAGATATACACACTATGTGATAGAGTTGTTTCTTGATTTAAGCGCTCCTACCCCCCTTATCCATCAGTAGCTCAACAGCAACTGGCTTGAAGCCAGGATAACTTTATCATAAAAGAACTCATGCACACTAATTCACTAATTAATGGGGTCATTTATTATTAGTACAATAGAACACACCGCTTGAAAGAGAAAAGATTAAACATAACAGGAACACTCCGCTGAAAGGGAAAAGATTGGACATAAAGTGTAAGTGTAACTAATTCAGACTACCTCACCTATTAGAAGGAAGATTTCTCTCTCTGCCTCTGGTGGGATTAGGGCTCTCTCTCTGCCTCTGGTGGGATTAGGGCTCTCTCTGTCTCTCCCTCCTTCACCACATCACCACGCCTCTGGTTCAGTTGCTCCAGCTGACAGCCTTCTTTGATGCTCTCTGCACTGCTTTCTCTCTCCTCATCTTCAGCAATCGTCTGCCTTCTTTCTCCATTCAAGAACTGCACTCTATTCTGCAGCTCCCAGCAGTTCTGTGCTCCAAGCTGTTCTGAGCACCACGCTGAACTGCACACCACGCTGCACTGACCTCCAAAACTGAACTGACCACTCCTCCTCTCCTGTAGCTCGCTATTATGGATTCCTCTCCCCTCATGGAAATTTCCACCGGAGGGCTGTCTCCTACCGAATTCCTGTGCCAGCTCCCAGGCTTCCACGCAACCGCAGTGGCCATCTGCTTGTTACGTCTGGGCCCAAGAGAAAAACACATTTCTCGGATAAGAAGCAGTCCTAACTGGATCTCCCTCTAGCACAACAGCCTTAACTAAAAACATTGCCTTTGCCCTGAAAAGTCTCTCAGTTTCATCAAAATGGAGTCCCTCTAGCTCTAGGCCTGTAGGCCTGAAAGGGGTTAAATGCTCCTTAGCTCTGTCAGAATACCTACATAAACCATACCAATATGTCTAATATGTCAAAGCCAATAGGCAATAGACAGGTTAAAGTCAAGAATAAAGGCATATTAAGCAGCTATCCTCTTCTAGATCTGGAAAAAAGGGCTTAAAAGGGCCAACACAGGCTAAGAATACCTATACTAGATGCGAGCAAGACTAATGATCTATATCACTGCTAAATAAAGCCAAAAACTCTGCCATTACAAGCATAGACCTGGCACTGATCATGGCAATGCAGATGGGCTCTCCAGGTATTTCCACTTAGAGCAAGAAGACTCACCTGGTCAAGGTTAGTTTATTGTCCCAAAGTTTGGGGGGGTCATGTAGGAGAGTAGGGTCTGCAATCCTATGATCACCCAGATTTTTTGCTTTTGTTTCACTGGTTTACGACTTTCCATGTCGGTGTCGACGAACGCTGATATTTTCTGAATTTGCACGGCAAGCAGGAGACGGTGGAACCACTTTGGATAATCGGTCCCTCAATCTGTCAAGACTACTCCACTGTGGAGGTAGTAATGGCAAGCCACCGTGAGAAGTGTTAAGGACTGTACCACGATTATCCCGGTGAACTTTCCATATATGTTTTTCTAAGAAGTGGTGATACCAACCAGTTGAGTGCCTTATCGAAAATCCCCTGCTGCCTCTGATGGTTACCCACCAACAATCGTGGGTATACTGAATGGAATAACACGCCTGAGTAATATTCCCTGCGCAATGCACACAGGATCCATATAATCTAAATCTTTAGGAATCAGTTGATAGTGGTTGAATAATTTGACGCATCAACAAGAAATACTACATTTATCGACCAGTGCATCATCCTATAGAGGTCACCAGAGTTACCAACCATCAGCCTGAACAAGAAAATCCATCTCTCGAGTCTACTCCTATCGCCCCTGGCGAAAGGAGGTTGCCCACCCACAACTATGTTCGTCCTGATGAAGACCCTTTCGTAAGGAAAATATTCCTACTCAATATTGGGTCGAAACGTAGACCACTACATTACCAACGGCCAGCTCCGGTCCCCATTCAGACATTTACGGCTATAACGGAGGCAGGCCCTTTCGTGATTTATAATTTTGGACTCCTTTGGAGACTCTAACTGTGGCCCTGATGTCAAGGGACCACATGTACACTGTCTTAGTAATTTGAATAAGACTTGTCACAGAATGAATCAGATCACATTTATCCTACCCCCTACACTTTCCCTCACGTCACCCCCTCCCTGTTGTGAATGTGGGCGCGTACACTGTATATAAAACAAATGTATAATGAATATTACATCTATTAATTAGGATGTATGCAATCTTGAAGTAAAACCTTTTTTGCATCTAAAAAAGCTGTTTTTGAAATTATTGACACAAATGATATGAATTTGTAATTTCTTTCCTTTGGTCTCGGGACCCCTTCCCTTCTTTCCCTGGCTGTGGGCCTGCCAATCAGACCCACAGCCTAGCTGTTCTCTCACTAAATTGACATGTGTACCTTAGGTGCATTATCCAATTGGGACTGGGCCACCTTGTCAGACCCTGTAACTCAGGGCATAGGTGTACCCAGGGCCTACCAGGGGCTGAAACATGTATTATGCCACCCCTGGATGGCCATCTAAATCTGACACAACTGGCTGCACAACAGCTGGGGCAAGGTGGTGTAATCATCCTTTGCTGTAGATATTGTATACCTATATCTAACCCTAAAATGGACACACAGATTCCTATCAGTCACTCCTATGGCAGGCCTTAACAATCCTGAAGGCAGAGTGCTTGGAATCGTGTGATATGGTGCTCTGGCATGAGATGAGTCCGTCTGCAGCTTGCGGAACCAAGTCCTAATAGCTGTTCCATGATAACTCATACCATATACTCTTAAGTGCATTATAATCCTCGCGGTTAAATGCTATCTTTGGTATTGCTTTATCAAAACATGTCGAGTAAGGTGTCATACGAATTGGAATACTAACCCCTCGCCAATTCTGGCGACGGGGTTAGCATTCCACCCTTCTAGAGGGACGCGACATGGTAGTAACTGTGAACCCCGGTTAAAGTTAACTGAAGCCTCAGTTCCACAAAATGGATGCTGCCACCACAGACACGAGTCTGACCTCCTGCTGCTGGGAGTCCTTCCAGCGAGGAGAGCTTGGACAAAGGGTTTCCTGTCCGGGGCGGTAGGCATGGGCGGAAAATCCGTTCCGCTCGCGGATTTTGCGGATTTTCGGGAAATCCGCAATCCGCGAGATTTGCGAATTTCCTGCAAAATCCGCAAATCCGCGAGCAGCGGATTTTGCTCGCACTGCTCGCACTGTTCGCGTGAGTTCGCGCCCCGCGAATAAGTGCGAAATTGCAGAAATACGATCTAAGCAAAACTGAAAGTAACTACTTACCAGGTTCAAAAGTTCAGGCACATCATTAGTAGCCATTTCCTGTAGTGCTTCCTGAGGGGCCCCTCCAGAGTTCAGTTGCCAGTTGAAACTATTATGTGACCCTGCTCTGAACCTCAGAATAGTTACACATATGCCACAAAGGTCATGAATTACAGCTAAGGGAGACAAGCAGGAGCCAGGCTGGAAGTTAAAATCCATTAATCAGCCCCTAATTCATTATTGTCAGTTGGGGCAGGGCAGGTGTTGTAACTAATTTTGCAACAATGAAAGCACTTAGCAAGTGCAAAAGATCACTAATCAGGGCGCACTAAGGAAGCAGGTGCCAGCTAAAAAAATATTCTGTGACACATTAATCAGCCCCAAATTAATTCAGGTCACTTGAGGCAGGGAAGGTGTGCTTTGCTTTGCCGAAAATAATGTACACTGGACAACCAGAGGGTGTGGTGATGAAACAGAGGGTGGCATGGGTGGGCCAGAGGGTGGCATGAGTAGTCAGAGAGTGGCAGTGGTGACAGAGAGTGGCAGTGATGAAGAAGAGTGTCCCAAACAGGTTGGACACGTAGAAACAACAAGTTCGCAAAACTTGCGACCCGACAGGTAAGTTCGCAAATTGCGAAATTGTAAAAACCCTCGCGAACTGGCAGAAACACGGGCGAACACAAAAAAAAAAAAAAATCCGCAAATTCGCGGGAATTCGCGGATTTTGCGGATTGCGAGTTCGCAAATCCGCAAATTCGCGGATTGCCAATCCGCAAAATCCGCTCATGCTTACGGGGCGGTGCTAGCACCATCCCAGACTGGGTTTTGTGTATCCTGGGTAGGCAGGGCTTTACTACAGGAAGGTGACTGCTGAGTGGCACCCCGGTGCTCACTACGCATAGGCCAGCCAGAACCAGTTCCAGGGGCACACCAGCCCCTGGCCTGGGGAAGTCTGGCATGGGAGAGGGGTGTAACCACCCCCCTTCCTGGTCCCACCCCTAGGGCAGGACCTAGTCGCATACCCACCCCTTTCTTTAGAATAAAGGCAGGAGCGGGGACCCTTCCAAATTAGATCATCTTTGGAATCAAGACACTACTTTCTACGAAAGGACTTCAAGATTTCTTCTTCAAGATTCTCCCTTGTGACTAAGGAGTAGTCACCCTGCATCCGCAGGCACCATCTTAAGAACACTGCGGCCTGCTGCAAGTCCTTCCTTCGGAATCCGACTGCCCAGCTCGACGAGAACCGGCTTCCCTGGCACCTCTGACCTCTACCCACCTCTACAGCCAAGCTGAGAACCGTGGGTGCGACGAGACCTCGAGGGACCGGCCATCTTCAAGACTGCACGACTTCTTTCCAGCACGACCGCCGAGGGATCCTCTGGTGAGTGCTTTGGGGTCTGAGAAGCCCCAACCCTGAGCAGCTCCAGCACCAAAGTTCAGCCTCCCAGCATCTCCACGATCTGCGTGGGGCCCTTCTTCTTTTTGCTGCTCACTGCGTTGTTTGGCTACTAGCCCGCTGGCTTGTGGCCTCCTGAACGACGCCCGACGACATCACGACTGCTGGTCTGGTTGCTCCAGACTGGCCCTTGCTCCCTTCCAAAAGAGGAGCACCCCGGACCCTCCTGGTCCACTCCAGACGCCATTTTCAGTCTACCGCGTGGGCTTGAATTTGCCAAGGTTTTGTTGCCCCATCCTGGGTCCAGCGATGTTGACAGCATTATCCATCGTGGGACAGCTCGCTCCTCCATCCTGGTCGCCGACAACGCCTCCTGGTCCGTGAGATCTGCAGAGCCCAGCGTCGCCCACTCACCTAGTCGAGGTGACTACCATCCGGTGCCCTCCTGGTGCCACCTGACTACTGGCTAGTAGTCACAAACTTGGTCCCCTCTGCTTTCAGGTGTCATCCATCTTCGATCCAGGCTTGGATCCATCGAACTTTCTTCACTGGTCGCCTGCCAGCAACTTCTTTTCTTCAGGCTCCTGGTTCGGCAACGAGGATTCCCGACGTCTTTTGAGACATATGCAGCTGCAGCCTCTGGGCTAGGTAACTTCGGCATTTCGGTGCCCCAGCATAGCCTCACTATCCAAGGGTCAGGATCCACTGTTGTTTTTCTCCTACCAGGTCGGGTTCGCCCGTGAACATTAACTTTGTCTTTACTAGCTACCATAGACTTTGTCCCGCATCCCGCGTGAGAGTGCACACTCTGCACACGAGTCCACTAGGCCTCCTATTAGTAATCTGAAGGTTCTATAGTCAAGTCCTAGCGATTCCAAAGCCTATTACTACTGTACTTACCTGCTAGTAATTTCGCATTCCATTTCCATAGTATATGGTTTTTCGTGCCCCTCGGGCATTTGTGTAAATTGTGCAACTTAAAGTATTTTCGTAAGAGTTTTGTTGTGTGCTTAGTACCCTGTCCTCATAAAGAGTACAGGGCTGTTGTGACTTAAATAAATAACTGTTTATTTTCATAACACTTGTGTGGTGTCCTTTCACTTGGTGTTCAAGGGGTATATGTGATGGTATAACAGCTGGCTTAACACGCCCTCTCGAGTCTTTAGCCTTAGACTGCTCGTATCCACGCTACTAGGATAGCTGGTCTAATAGGTTGACTTACAACCAATCATCAATAAGGGTTGTTTGGACTGATACATAGTGATCACTAGAATAGTGAGCACTGCATATCAGGCCAACTTCTCACATCCTGTTGATGTGTTATACGATCAGTTGCAAAGAAAAGACCTAGATACTGTCTCTGTGAAAGCCAATACATCTGCATTTGTACAAAAGATTATGAAAGTGAGAGATGGGGTTGACGATTTAGAGAGCAAACTGCCGGAGCATTCTATTTTTGCAAACCGCAGACAAAACATGTCAAGTCAAGTCATAGAATTTGTATAGCGCACTACATACCCAGAGGGTTTCAAGGCGCTTAGGAAGGGGAGGAGGATTACTTGTCAAATATCCACGTTTTAAGTTGCTTTCTGAACGCTAGGTGGTTCTGGGTAAGGCGAAGGTAAGCGGGGAGTGAGTTCCAGGTTTTAGCAGCCAGGTATGAGAAGGATCTGCCTCCCATGGTGGTCTTGTTGATGCGAGGTACAATGGCGAGGGCTTGGCTGAAAGATCGTAGTTGGCGGGAGGGGGTGTAGAAGGATAGTCGTGAGTTGAGGCAGTCTGGTCCGATGTCGTAGAGTGATTTGTGTGCGTGGGTAAGTAGTCGGAAAGTGATCCTCTTATTGACGGGAAGCCAGTGGAGGTCTTTAAGGTGACCGGATATGTGTTTGTTGCGTGGGATGTCTAATATAAGCCTGGCTGAGGCGTTTTGGATTCGTTGGAGTTTCTTCTGGAGTTTGGCGGTAGTACCCGCGTAGAGGGTGTTTCCGTAGTCCATTCGGCTCGTGACCAGAGCGTGGGTGACTGTTTTCCTTGTTTCGGAGGGGATCCAGCGAAATGTTTTTCTGAGCATGCGAAGAATGTTGAAGCAGGAAGAGGATACGGCGCTGACTTGTCTGTTCATTGAGAGTGAAGAATCCAGGATGACGCCTAGGTTCCGTGCGTGGTCTGTCGGGATGGGTGCTTTTCCGAGGGCTTCCGGCCACCAGGAGTCGTCCCATGCAGAGGGGGATGAACCTAAGATGAGGACTTCTGTTTTGTCTGAGTTCAGTTTCAGACGGCTTTGTTTCATCCATTCGGCAACTTCTTTAATTCCTTCGTGTAGGTTAGATTTGGCGGTGCTGGGGTCATTGGTGAGAGAGAGGATCAGTTGGGTGTCGTCCGCGTAAGAGATGATGTTGAGGTTGTGTTGGCGTGCGATGGCCGCGAGGGGGCTCATGTATACGTTGAAGAGGGTGAGACTGAGTGAGGATCCTTGTGGTACGCCGCAGATGACTTCAGAGGCTTCGGACTTGAATGGAGGAAGGCGGACTCTCTGGGTTCTTCCGGTGAGGAACGAGGTGATCCATTCAAGTGCTTTTCCTTGGATTCCGATGTTATTGAGGCGTTGTAGAAGGGTGCTGTGGCAGACTGTGTCGAAGGCAGCGGAGAGGTCGAGGAGGATGAGGGCGACTGTGTCTCCATTGTCCAGTAGAGTTCGAATGTCGTCTGTTGCTGCGATGAGGGCGGTTTCAGTGCTGTGTTTTGCTCGGAAGCCGGACTGTGAGGGGTCGAGGGATTTGTTGGCTTCGAGGAAGGCGGCGAGCTGGTTGTTGACAGCTTTCTCGATGACTTTGGCCGGGAATGGAAGAAGCGAGATGGGGCGGTAATTTTTTAGTTCGGTGGGGTCCGCTGTTGGTTTTTTCAGAAGGGCGGTGAGTTCAGCGTGTTTCCAGTCTTCCGGGAAGGTGGCGGAGTTGAAGGAGCAGTTGATGACGTCTCAGAGGTGTGGTGCTATGACGGAGTCTGCTTTGTTGAAGATGTGGTGAGGGCAAGGGTCTGTGGGGGATCCTGAGTGGATGGAGTTCATCAGGCGGATGGTGTCCTCAGTGGAGATTGGGTTCCAGTCGTTAAGGGTGTTCACGGGGGGAAGATGAACAGCAGATGGTAGGGTGGGTTGGTTTCCGGGTTGGTTGTCAAAGCTGTTGTGGATGTCTGCAATCTTGTTGTGGAAAAATGAGGCTAGGGAGTCGCAGAGGGTTTGAGAGGGGGTGATGTCGTTGGAGTTGGCCGAGGGATTGGAAAATTCCTTGACGATGTTGAAAAGTTCCTTGCTGTTGTGGGCGTTGTTGTCAAGTCGATCCTTGAATGCTGTTTTCTTGGCTTTTCGGATCATTTGGTGGTGAGTCCGGGAGGCGTTTTTGAAGGCGTCCTTGGTGCTGGTGGTAGGATCTTTTTTCCAGGCCTTTTCAAGGGAGCGGCAGAGTTTCTTGGACTTCTTAAGATCATCGTTGAACCATGAGGCCTTCTTGCTGCCAGGTTTGCTTTGACGTTTTTTCAGTGGTGCTAAGGTGTCGGCGGTGTTGGATAACCATAGGGTGAGGTTGGCGGCGGCTTCGTTAGCGTTAGAAGAGAGGGCTGGGGAGTTTCGAAGGAGCGATGCGGAGATTTGGTCCGTGGTGATTTTGTTCCAGTTTCTTTGCAAAGTAGGTTGGAGGTGGATGTTGGGTTTTGGTTTGTTGTAGGTGAAGTGAACGCAGCTGTGGTCAGTCCAGAGGAGGTCCGTGGTGTGGCTGAAGGAGACATGATTGCTGGATGTGAAGATGGGGTCGAGTGTGTGACCTGCGATGTGGGTGGGGGAAGTGACTAGTTGTTTAAGTCCGAGGTTGGCGAGGTTGTCCACGAGGGTGGCGGTGTTGCGGTCGTTGATATTTTCAAGGTGAAAGTTGAGGTCTCCCAGAAGAATATAGTCTGTGGAGGGGAGCGCGTGTGGAGTGATGAAGTCCGTGATGTCCTCACTGAATTTTGCGCGGGGTCCTGGTGGTCTGTAGAGGAGAGTGCCTCTGAATGTGGTTTTGGGGTCGATGTGGATCTGGAAGTGAAGGTGTTCGGAGTTGGCGAGGTTGGCGTCAGAGCTGGTTGAGATGCGGAGTGATTTCTTATGGACGATAGCGATTCCTCCTCCTGTGTGGCCGGTACGGTCCTTGCGTGTGATCTTATATTCTTCAGGGATGGCAATGGTGATGTCTGGTGCGGAGGAAGCGTTCATCCATGTTTCCGTAAGGAAGGCGATGTCTGGAGAGATGGTGTCTAGTAGATTCCATAGGTCAATGGCGTGTCTGTGGACTGAGCGGGTGTTGAGAAGGATGCATTGAAGGTGGTTGGGGCCGGGAGTCAGTGGTGTGGTCGTGGTGGAGATGTTGTCGGTGCCGGAGAATTTGCAGGAGTGGCAGGAGAAAGGTCCATGAGTGTGTCCAGGAGCGGCTTGGACGCAGTTGGGGGAGCGACCGGGATTAAGGGCTAGGAGGGTGGCGGCATCGTAGGAAAGGCGGGAGGGCTGGGGAGCGCGAGGGGCAGGGGGTCTGGCGCTGGGCGCGGTCCAGGCGCGGACGGGTGTAGACGGGCTTACCTTTGGCGCACCTTCGGCGCGGATTGGGTGCGGTCGCTGCGCGTAGACGCTGCGCGCGGGAACTCCTGTCATATATGGAGAGAGGAGGGGGAGGGGCGAGGGCGTCTCAGCTGGGAGGCGGGGCGGGCACACGAGGACAACAACAACAACTCTTAAAATGGAGGCGGAGGGGGGAGCACAGCGGAGCGCTACACTTTAGACGCGCTGAACAGAATGAAATCAGCAAAACAATGATACAAACAGTGAAAACAGTGAAATTAGGCAAAGCGGCAGGCAGCAGGCAATTCTAATCGTCAGGGGCACAGGCAGAGCAGCGCTACGATACCAGAACCAGCAAGGGACGCTGGGAGCGACCACTCGGCTCGAGGAGAGGAGTGAGTCACAGCTCGCTGAGGGGGAGAAGCGCTATTTCAGTGCAGTGGGAGGGCGTCTCAGCTGGGAGGCGGGGCGGGCACACGAGGACAACAACAACAACTCTTAAAATGGAGGCGGAGGGGGGAGCACAGCGGAGCGCTACACTTTAGACGCGCTGAGCAGAATGAAATCAGCAAAACAATGATACAAACAGTGAAAACAGTGAAATTAGGCAAAGCGGCAGGCAGCAGGCAATTCTAATCGTCAGGGGCACAGGCAGAGCAGCGCTACGATACCAGAACCAGCAGGGGACGCTGGGAGCGACCACTCGGCTCGAGGAGAGTAGTGAGTCACAGCGCGCTGAGGGGGAGAAGCGCTATTTCAGTGCAGTGGGAGGGCGTCTCAGCTGGGAGGCGGGGCGGGCACACGAGGACAACAACAACAACTCTTAAAATGGAGGCGGAGGGGGGAGCACAGCGGAGCGCTACACTTTAGACGCGCTGAACAGAATGAAATCAGCAAAACAATGATACAAACAGTGAAAACAGTGAAATTAGGCAAAGCGGCAGGCAGCAGGCAATTCTAATCGTCAGGGGGACAGGCAGAGCAGCGCTACGATACCAGAACCAGCAGGGGACGCTGGGAGCGACCACTCGGCTCGAGGAGAGGAGTGAGTCACCTCTCTGGTTTGAACTGGAAAGGAGATATGTGACATTGTAATTTGTGCAGGCACAAGAACGTTTTTCATTCACAAAACATTTGGTGAGTGCAACTTTATTGCAAAGTAAAGAGTTTGCACAATATGATGAATCCTTCCCTGAGCGTGCTCTGAATCAGGCTGTGGAAGCATACCTATGCTCAAAAAAGAGCAGCTGAGAACTGAGTTAACTGTACTCTACGGAATGCCTGTGTACCGGAAGGCCACAAGCGCCTTGACTTTGCTGAGTTTAATTCATAAACTGCATATGGAAAACTCACTTACAGAGATAGTGGCTTTATTAAAAATTGTGATTACGACTCCAATGACAACAGTAGCAGCTGGACGATGTTTTTCAGCCTTTAAGCGCATAAAGACATTCCTCAGGAACACCATGCTAGAGGAAAGACTCAATGCTTTGGCGATGCTATCTGTAGAGAGCAAGCTAGTCCAAAAGATACGGGACTTCAACATGAAAGTAATCGACAAGTTTGCTACACTGAAAGACAGACGTGCTGATTTAATTTACTAAAAGTGAATGCTGCTACTTGTTTGTTGAATACAACAAATTCTGATTGAGGTAAGAAATGCATTGTTATCTCAGTTTTTAAAAGTTTTTTAGTGTTTGTTCTATTTGAAGACTACACAAATTTGCTCAACTTTGTTCACTGGCCGGACCTGTCTCCCGCAGGGTGAACGATTCGTAGCTTGTGTTGCCTATCAAACCTTTCCCCTTGGCAAATTGCAAAAACCTTTATACCATTTATGTTTGGGGTACTTGCGTGGACCTGTGTGAAGTGTGTGTACAAAGCTCAGCTCAACCAGAATCACGTTAACAGCGCATTGCGCTGCCTCTTTTATATTCAGTATATTGTAAGACTGTTTTTCTTCCCCCGCCTTTCCTTGTTTTCTTCCCCTGTTTTCCCCTTGCTTGCCATTCGTTACTCTAGAGTCTAATATTCAGTATATTGTAAGACTGTTTTTCTTCCCCCGCCTTTCCTTGTTTTGTTTCCCTGTTTTCCCCTTGCGTGCCATTCGTTACTCTAGAGTCTAATAGAGTCGGAAGGCCGTAAGGGAAGACTGTGGACTTTTCTTCAAGTTCCTGACTCTCCTGCGGAACGAGCCTGGCAACCATTACACTGCTGTGCAACTTCTTCTACTCTTAGAGCTGAGATTTCCATGAAAGTCTTATAGTCTGAATTCAGCACCTGAGCATAATAGGACGGAATGTATGAAGCTCTGTGGTAATACTGAATAAGCAGCTACCTATGTTATGCCATCTATTAATGTAATAACTGCACTTTCACAATTGCTTTAGTAACCTTCCTGCTTTCTCAAATTTGCTTGAAAATGCACGATTTTTCTTCTTTTTTTCCAAAATTTTCTTGTGGGGGTAACCCCCCCCAAACCTCCCTTTTGGGGTTCGGGCTCGCGAGCTGCGCTCGCTACGGTGCTGTATGCTAATTATTTTGCGCCTCACCACTTTAAAATCTCACCCACCGCCCCTGATGGTATCTGGTGGTTGAAGATTTGTAATATCACATACATCCCCTCATTTTTCATTAAAGTATTCTTTAGTAATAATCGTCCATGGAGATCCTGAATCAACCATGAGTTCCACTTCCATACTGAAAATGTAAAAGGAACATTTAGGAGAACTCATACTGCCTATAACCACACACCCTCTTTGTACAATAGAAACAACAAAACCTTTGTGTACTCCTGAATTTGATTAACTTCTGAACACTCATTAATACAAGATATCTTCGTGGAGTAGAGATTATTGGAAGAACCACGTGTCTGGTTATGACGTCTATCTCTGCAAACATTGCTAAAATGTCCTATCCTTCCACAAATTTTACACTCTTTGTTAATTGTTGGGCATCCCTGAAAAGAAGCGATATGTGATTTACTACCACACCTAAAGCAAGAAAAGGAATTGCTGAAGTTATCTTGTCTCTTATAAAGAAAATTATTAAAGTTGCTCTTGTTTTTCCCTTGTGTTAAATTAGGACCCCTGTTGTCAACTTTTGATTTTACAATGCAAACTTCTTCTTCAGATGTAGATTTTCTGGTATTAGAGTTTTTCTTGACAACATCCATCCATTTTTCTGACATCTCCATGGATTTAGCTACAGCAATTGTTTCTTCCAAATTGGGATCTCCCATGCACCAGAATTTCTCCTAGATCTTTTTATTTTTAACATGGACAATGATTTGGTCACGAAGCATTTCGTCACACATTGTCCCAAAGTTACAATGTAAGCTCAGAGATACTAATGCAGTAAGAAAATCATCAAAAGATTCATCAATCTTCTGTGCTCTGGTGTAAAATTTAAACCTATTCAAAGCAATGTTGGCAGTTGGTTTAAATCTTTTTTCAAGTCTAGACAATGCTTCAACATAAACATTCAAGGCATCACCATCACACAATAATTCATCAGCAACATGAAAAAATGGTAACAACTCTGATCTGCCTGCAGCGTGATTACACAACGTATTTGTTGTGACGTGCTTGCTCAGCTAGGCGCAATGACATCACGTAAAGGACATTGTGGGAAAGTTCTGAAGATTTCTTGACCCTCCGAGCCAAGACAGTGAAGTAAAAGGCTTTTATTTCTTTCAGCACCCATGCGCTCCCCATCAATGGCCTTCATGTAGTTAAAGAATTCCTCCTTCCATCTAGACCATGGCATGGGAGGATCACCTTTATTTTGTAAAAATTTAGCTGGGGGATCGAATTGCATCTTAAAGAGGCGTTAAACTTGTAATGCAAAAAAAATGAGGCTTGTACTACAAGTTGCATGGCTTTAAATAACAAACTAAAATAAATAAATAAACAAAATAAAGAGATAAAAATGCAATACTGTGGTATACTATAAAGAATAAGCATACATTACAATGCTTTGAATATATATTGAAACAATGTTTCTGAATTACCCAAGTCAGGAAATGGATACAGCACGTTGAAATTAAATCATGAAATGGATTCAGCGTATTGAAATTCACTTCCGTGTACAGCTCTGAGAAAACAAGCTTGAAAAGTGAAGAAATTGAGCTTCCGTGTGAATTCCTCTCCGAGTTTGCGTGTGCAGTAGCGCATTCCCGTTGCTAGGAAACAAGACGTGCCTGCTCGGCTAAGCGCATTGACGTCAGCGCCGTAAGCCGTGAGCAGGGGAAGACGTCTTTGTTTACAAAGCGCGTGCAGAAGAATGGAGAAAGCACAACATGCTCAGGAGAACACTGGAACAAACTTGAAAGATGCGGAGTCTCCACAGCGCCTATGGTAATAATATTGACACAAGCGCTGCACTAAACAAGGCAATTGGCAGCAGGTTAAATCCTATAGCTGGTACTTCTCAGACACAGTACTCGAAGTTGACTTGTGGTAAAGCGGTATTTTTCAAAATCAAAAACACCGTCACGAGTCACACAAAATTGAAGAAAAAACGTGAAATAAGAGAAATCTCCAGTATATAATTGCACAGTACCTTAAAATATGAAGCTCCCAATAGATTTCTAGCGAATTTCAAAGTGAAGGAAAATTAAAAAAAAATATATCCAAATTTCCCAATGGGTTTAAAGATACTCCGCTCCTGTGCTGAGAATGGCAGGAGTAAGGCAGGTCCTCGTCGCCAAATTTTGTAAGAATTAAATCCAAATTGTAGTTTAAGATGATTTATTGAACATCAGCACAGCATACCTCTTAACAGGATGGCAGCAGGATACAGCTGCCTTCCAAGTACAGAATGCTACATGAGCAAAGCTCTGTTTGAAATGAAGAACTAATTCAGAAACATAACAAGTCTCATGCCTTAAAGGAATACACTGATATACATGTAAAAGATATACCTATACTAAATATGAAATATAACAGAGGATAATCGGCAAGACAAAGAAACGCGCTAAAAACAAAACCGGGACGCCCCCCTAGAAGTGTATGAACACACTGAGGCCAGCCCGCCGCTTACCTGTGTCACAACTTACAACTGCATCTCAAACCAAGTGGCCAAAGTATTAAATAAAAACTGGAGGATCCTAAACACAGAGAGTCGTGAATGGTCACAACCACTATTCGCCTACAAAAAATCCAACAGCCTGAGGGACCAACTGGTGTCAATGCGTCCAAGAACCGATGAACGCACAGCCAGCACCACTCTACACACTGCGTGGGGCCTGCCTAGAGTGACGGGACACTACCCCTGTGGAGACTGCAGCATCTGCCATCTGACACAGCACAGCAAGACCCTGGACCTGGAACCAGGAAGGGCATGGCATCAACTGAAGCATACCAATGGCAATCCCACAAATCGAATATACCTCATTGAGTGCCCGTGCAAACTCAGATACATGGGGATGACAACGAGAAAAGTGCGCACGCAGATCACAGAACACTGAAGCACGATCCGGTGCAAAAAGTCCAACAGCAGACTCATGGAACACTTTCTCACTACAGGTCACACTCCTAACGATATGCGGTGGACAGTAATTGAACAAATACCGGTCCACCCAACTGACAATGAGAAAAACCTCCTCACCAAAGAACCGCGCTGGATCTATAGACTGTCAACCCATATCCGGGGCCTAAATGATAATATTCCTTGGAACAGCCTAAAGAAATAATCACCTTGCCTCAGAATAGTTTAAAGAAATCATCCCTTGTCCCCTCCAGCCACCTCTACAAACCAAGCAAGGACTGTGCCAAACATACATGCCGCTATTCCATGCGAAGCCTAAACACTGCCAGTACCAGTGTTTTGCCCCTTTACTGAATACCAGAGCATAGCTCACTTGAGCGCTGCACCGCCCACCACACTGCACTGACTAGGGGTTCGAGTCAGCACCTCAGCCCAGTCATGCACTTTTTATTTTATTTCTTTATTTTGTTATCCCTTATTCTTTAGTAACACACAAGGCAGCAAATTCCTTTATTGCTTAAAAAATCTTTATTGCATAAAACTCTTTATTATGTAAACCATTACGGAGATTTATTCTTCACTACTGCCATGAAAACCATCTAGGGCACGTGCGCATGCATCTTTCTTCTCTGTCTATCCCACAGATGCTGACTAGAGAGAGACACGCCCACTGAGAGTAGCACTGGGAGCACGCTACTCACACAGACCACGCCCATCCTCAACAAGCAACACCTGTGACCAAGAGAGGGTATTTAAAGCTTCCTTCTCCAAGCACTCAGTTCCTTCGGACCTTACGACCGGATCACAGGTGTTCCATTGGGCCTGGAGACGCAGCCAAGTAAGTAAGGAGGCCGGGCCCCGCTCGTGGTACAGCCACGAGTCATGCTGCCTTTGGCCATAACTGAGCGTGCATCATTTTACTGCAAGTAGTGCTAATAAGTCCCGACCCTCCGGCGGAAGTCCAGTGAGTTTTGTCTTCTGTAGACAGGAGTAAGCATACTACTTGTCAATAATTTGCACATTTATTTTACGCATCTAGGTACTAGCACCAGTAGCGCATATACCAAACCGGCAATTGCCACGTTCCGTCACAAGCGCCTACACCCCTTGCCTTTTTCGCATCACACGTCTAGGCACCAGGCGCTAACCCACCCATGTGCGTGGTTGACAATTTTGCGTTTTTTAACTTTATGTGTCTCCTGTTTGTCCTTTTTTACTTACAGGTACAAATGGAGAGGAAATACCTTTTACATATATCAGCACCTTAGCGCGTGCTTCACATACAGGGCAGTGATAATCACATAGATCCCTGTAACACCCCCACACATAGGTCCTGAAGAAATCCAGTTTAATAAAAAGGCCTGGCTGAAACTAGTTGACCACACTGGACGTGGGAGACCATAAGTCAATCCCTACACAACTCAAGCCTTTGTTTTAAATCTCTGCCTGGGGCCCACAAATAAAGTAACCGTTAAGGACCCCAAGGACAGAATTTTAAAATCTCATGCAACACACCTGCACAGCACACTCACCTTCCAAAAAACCCGCTCCGCAGTAACCTGGCGTCGCAGCACACCTGAGGCACACCCGGTGCCTCGGTTGGGGCCTGATGATGAAGCATGCCACCAACTAGGTTGGTGGGGGAGGGCCTTCATACTAAACCAAATGGTTTCCCATGCAGACACATAGCACACAGACATAGCAAGTTCTCTTTGATTAACCAGACTTTAAGAGTGCCCAGATCAGAGCCCTGCCAGGCCAAAGAAAGAATTAAGAGGAGAACCTCTGAAGCTGAAGAAGGGGCATAAAGGGCAACCACAGCCTTTGCTGTGCACCAAACCTGGCTGCCAAGATGATGTTACAGACTTTTGGAGGAAGGTCGAAAGCTGTCAACTGTCACCACTCAATCTCAATGCAAGGAGGTGGAGGCTGGACAGGTTTGGGTGGAGGACCGTCCCCTGCTGCTGCGACAGAAGATCCTCCTGAAGAGGCAGTCTGATCAAAGGATCGTTGGCCATGCTGAAGTGCTCGGGATACCAGACTATTCGTGCCCAGTCCGGAGCAAAAAGAATGACTTGGGTCCGGTAATGCTTGATCTTCTTCAGCACTCTGGGTAGAAGTGGTATAGGTCAAAAGATGTACAGGTGGCTGCAGTCCACTCGTGACGAAAAGCGTCACCGAGCGAGTGCGCCTTGGAAACTCAAACACGCAGATCTGCTGACATTGCTCATTCTCTTCAGTGGCGAATAGATCTAACCAAGGCTCTCCCCATTGCTGAAAGAGACCTTGCTCCACATCCGATTGAAGGCACCATTCGTGATCCATCATGCACCGCAGCTGTGTTCATCTTCCCTGGCGTTCAGGGAACCTGACAGGTGTTGAACCACCAGGGTCATGCCCTGATGTTCCAGCCACTATCAGGGATGAAGAGCCTCATGACATAGGATCCATGACCCCACCCCTGCCCTCTTTGTTGTAGCACCACATGGTGGTGGTTTTGTCCGTGAACACCAGTACCACTCTTCTCTTGACAGAAGGAAGGAATGATTTCAGTGCAAGTCAAACCATCCGGAGCTCCAGAAGGCTTATGTAGAGCCTGGACTCGGCTGGAGACTAGAGGCCTCTGATCTCCGCCTCCCCATGTGGCAGACTCATCCCAGGAGGGACTCATCCATTACTACTGTGAACTCTGGGTACGGAAGGGAGAGGGATCTGCCATTGACCCAATCCTGATTTGTGAGCAACCACTGCAACTGACTTGCAGTCCCTTCCGAGATCTAGATGATATTGGAAAGATTTCCCTGATACTGCGCCTACTAGAACTTCAGGTTCCACTGCACCGCATATGCCATCTGGCATGATCCATCAGCAGGATGCAGGAGGCCATGAGGCCCAGCAGCCTTAGGGTAATTTTCACTGAAATCAGGAATTGTGGTTGAAACATCTGTGTTAGACCTGGCACCATTGACGTGGGTCTCCCTTCCATTTTTGCTGTTTCTATGTGTTTTTGCTGGTGTTAGATGCTTTGGGCACTTTGCCACCGCTGCCCAGTGCCACAGGGCGAGTGCTCCCTACTGAAAATTGATGTATTGATTAGCGGTTCCATGATTGGATGTTTGGTTTACTTGTCAGACCCTAGTACAGTGCACTGAGTGAGCCCAGAGCGTGGAATTCCAAATGCTGCTGGTGGGCTTGCAGCTCTGGTTGTGCCACCCACAGAAGCGGACTTGTAAAATGTGTCTAAGGTCTGCCATTGCAGAGCCTGGGTGCACTCTGGTACCGTCATGCTGACTAAGCAAGTTCACCCACTTGCCAGTCCCTAAACCTTCCCTTTTCTTCATATTAGTCACCCCTATGGTAGGCCACGGGCAGGGTACATTGTAAGTATAAGGTAGGACAAGCCCTGATGTTTGTAGCATGTCCTAATAGTGAATTACAGCCATTTTAGTTTTTCACTATTGCAAGGCTACCTGTTCTCCATAGGCCAGAATGGGCTGTTAGAATTATTACTTTTATAATCCTAACCAACTCAGAGAACATGGTGGAAAGTCGAGTTTAGTATGCCTGGACTCAGAATAATAAAATACATGTTTTAGTGAAGTTTATTTTAATATTCTGTGTTTGCAAATACCACCTTTTGAAAGTAGGTATTTGCTTGCCTAACTATTTAAGCCTGCCTCTGCGAGGTTGTGTATTCCTTCATCTGGTTTTGTGAATGACAGGGCTGGGGGATTGCAAGAGACAGACTGGGGCAGGCCGGTGGTGAATAGGGAGATCTGCATCTAGATGGGAGGGAGGAGTTGCACCTGGGACCTGAATAGGGCTGGTCCTTCCCTCTACAATGCTGGCTCCACTCCCTGTGGTGCGTCTGATGTCTCTGCCCTGCACACAGAAAGAAGCGAAGGAAGGCTGTCAACAAAGTGCTCCAGGACTGTACTTGCCTTACACAATGCTGGCTCCACCTCCTGTGGGGCGTCTGATGTACCTGCCCTGCGTTGTGAAAGGAAAGGAGACGTCTGATAAACAGAGTGCTTCGGAACTGGTTTTGACTAGGCACAGGTCCCTCTCCCCTCAAAGAACAAAGGATTTTGGGGTATAAGTATTGAGACACTGATCCCATGAAATTAGATCACTTTTGGACTACAAGAAGAAACCTTTGCTGAGGAGAGGAACCTGAAGAAACTGAGGAGAGACTATTCCCAAGCTGAAGTGCTGCTTGGGGGATTGGCCTGCTGTGGTTGCCAGACTGCCAAAGGAAGGAGAAAGAACTTTGTGTACTTTACTTTCAACTTGTGAAGGATCTCCAAGGGCTTGGAAGAGAGCTTGCCACCTGACCGAAGTCTTAGGGCCCGTAGACTTCACCAGCCTTTGTGAATTGCTGCTGGAAACGCTGTTTCAGTGGCTACAGAGGCAGGGAGCTGTGACCGACTCTCATGACCGGCCCGGTATCCTGTAGGCACCGCATCAAGCAACGTCTGCCTCGAGCAATGCAAGCTCTTAGCTCACCGACTCCGTCCTGACGCCGTCACCTAGCCGTTGCCTGCACCGCGACTGGTGGACATCGCGACGTGCAACGCCTCGCTACACCGACTCGTACTGGTCTGACCGACGCGGTCACTGCTGCTGACTCCGAGTCCCATGAACGTACCAGAGTTGGGCACCGCCTCGCACGCTTTGTGACACACCGCCCGACTCGCACCGCTGCCCGGACTGATCGACGCCAGCTCCTAAACTCCAGCTCTGTTGCCGCACCGCAAGCTACAAGCACCGCATCGAAGCACCATTTCGCCCTACAACGCACGCTTTGGATCCACCGACTGTCAACGGGACGCTGCCTGCACCGCATCGAGGGACAGCGCGTCCTGCAATACTTCCTTTCTGCACCGCGACTAACACCAGAACCGGTAATAGGTACTGTGACTGAGTCTGTCGATATTAGAGTGGGCCCGTACCGACGCAATCCGCTTGATTTGCTAGACTCTGTGTTATTTCAACAACGCTGTAGCCAGACCGAGCTACTGACTTGCACAGAACCTTGAATTAAGCTTTTTAACCAGAACTCTTGAACTCTAATAGTACTGTGAATTCTTTTTGTCATTTATTGGTCTTGTGGTAACTCTATATAAAATATACTTATTTTTGATATAAAACCTTGGGGCATATTACAAAGGGGGGCGATAGGCAATTATCGCCGATTTAGCTGCTTTTTTTGCCCGCTAAGCGGCGATAATTCTATCGCCCTATTAGCAAGCTGTCGCTAACTGATGTTGGTGACAGCTTTTAGGTGATAGCGAGCGGTTTGAGGCCTGCTTTGCATGTCAGCGATGTTTATCGCTAATGACATGCAAAGTGGGCGTAACCAACCAGTTAGCGACTGAAAGCAGTCGCTAACATCTCTATCGCCTATTAGCAAGGCAGGCGTAGCATTGGAAATATTCACGCTAAGAGTGAATATCTCCGAATACTAACACCTGCCCAGACCAGTTCTTAGCCACCATGTTATCCAATGGGAGGTGGGTAACATGGCTAAGAGCATTTTGTCGCTAATGCGTGAATATCGCTGTATTCTCAGCGATATTCACGCATTTCGCTGCTATCACTGGATATTTTAGCACAATGGAAAAAAACATTGCTAATAGCATGCTTTCTCCGCTAACATGTCCAGCGATAGGCAGCGATAAAAAAATGCACCAAGCACATTTTGCGATAAATATCGATATTCCTTGGTAATATGCCCCCTTGTGTGGTGTCCATTTGTAGTGTTGTCACTGGATTACTGTATGTGGTCACAAATGCTTAACTTACAACGCCTCTGAGATAAAGCCTTGCTGCTCGTGCCAAGCTACCAAGGCGGTGAGCAGGGGTTATTTTAAGAGTGTAATCCCCTTATCCTGACTAGACGAGAGGGTCCCTATTTGTCAAACGTACCTACCTGTGCCAACTAGAGACCCCCCAATTCTAACAATCGGTATCATAGCCTGAAAATCCCAGACTCGCTGCTCATGAGGATAGACCCGAAACTGAGCTGTGTCCTTAACTGCTCAAATGAAAAGGAGCTTCTGAGAGGGAGTCCAATGTGCTTTTGGCATTTTGATAGTGAACCTCAGCAAATGCAGGACATCCGCCATTGTCTGTAGGTGGGAGACGACTTCCTGGGGCAAGGCTGCCTTGAACAGCCAATCGTCAAGATAAGGGAAGACTGGAACCCCTAATCGGCGCAGATGAGCTGCAACCACCACCATCACTTTTGTGAATACCCAAGGGGCGCTGTTAAGGCCAAAGGGGAGCAGGGTAACTGAACATGCTCGTGGCCTACCGTGAAACATAGGTAACGCCGGTGGGCAGGCAAGACGGGCATGGGAAAGTAAGCGTCCTGCAAGCCCAACGCTACCATCCAGTCTCCGGGTTCAAGGGTAAGCAAGATCTGGGCCATGGTTAACATTTTGAACTTCTCCTTCTGGAGGAAGCGATTGACGTCCCTGAGGTCTAACCTAGGACGCAGGACTTTGAGCTTCTTGGGTACCAGAATGAAGTGGGAGTAGAAACCAGGACCTACTTCTGTCACAGGGATGCATTCGATAGCTTGCTTGGCCAAGAGAGCCATAACTTCTGGTGGAGAAGGGCCAAAAGATCCTCTGACATGCGATGGAGTGTTGGTGGCATGAAGGATGGGATAGTGTCAAAGGGGAGGGAGTATCCCCTTCAGACTATCTGCGAAACCCTCCTGTCTGACGTGATGTTGTGCCAGTGGGGGAGGTGATGATGGATCCTGCCACCCACTGGCAACTGGTGGCCCTGAAAAGTCAGACTAGTAAGGTTTGGAGGCTGCTGTAGGGGCGGTGTTGGTGAACTGGTCCGCCAGCTAGCCCCAAGATCTGCAAAGCTGGGTCCCACGTCCCCAGCCACGCAGAGGCTGAGTAGCTTGCGCGACCATGTGGCTCTGGGTGAAACGTGGTGGGCACCCCATCCATAGCCATGAAAGCGGTGAAAGGCGGACTGCATGGGGCAAGAAGTTGCGGCAAGGCCTAATGATCTGGCCGTAGCCCTAGAGTCCTTGAAACATTCTAGCGTGCTATCTGCCTTGTCGCCAAACAGGAGAATGCCATCAAAGGGCATGTCCAAGAGGGTAGACTGGACATCCCCGAAAAGTCAGACGTTGTCAGCCAGGCATAGAGCCCGAGGGCTACCGACATGGAACCCATTCCATCCAACGAGTTGGCGGTATCCATACCACAATGGATGGTGAACTTCACTGCGTCTCGACCTGCAGCAACAGCGCTGGTGAGCATGGCCCGGGCCTCCTCCGGGCACTACAGCAGCACTTGCACAACCGTATCCCACACGGTGTGTGTGTAACGGCCCAAGAGACATGCAGTGTTCACCGACCACCCAAGCTGGCGGAAGAAAACATCTTCATCCCAAGATGGTCCAGCTTCCTGAACTCCCTATCAGGGGGAGCAGTAGGGAATGCGCCCTTTGAGGATGAGGCTTGGACAACCAAGCTCCCCGGGGTAGGGTGTTGGGAAAGGAAAAGTGGATCGCCTGGGACTGGGCGGTAGCGTCAGCAATCATCCTGTCCACAGGGACCTCTCTGTGCTGGGCTCGGACCAAGTGCCCAGAAGGACGTCAGTGTGGGCATCGTTAAAAGGCAGCATGGTTTCCGAAGACGCTGCTCCCGACTGAAGCACCGCAGTCAGGAGGTTAGTCCTAACAGCCACCGTAGGAAGCTCGAGGCCCAAGGCCTCAGCCACCCTATGCAACATCACAGTGTAGGAAGCTTCCTCTTCCATAGCCACAGTAGGGGGGAAGCATACCAAGGTCTGTGGATGTATCCAGACCACTGGCATCACCCAACTCCTCTTGGAAGTCCGGTCCCTCCAGTTGATCTGCTAGAGGGTCAACAGACACCATCCCAGTCCTCCTCAACCCCCTCTGGCTGCCACTCAGGAGGTAGGGAATGCCAGGGAGGAACAGTGAAACAAAAGCATCATCTGGTGCCGGTACCGACGTCGGTCCAGCATTATGTCCATATCATGGATGAGGCTGGTGTCGACGCCCGATGGGGGCACAACCGGCGTCAAAGGTGTTGTAACTGGAATTGGTGCTGGGGATGGTACTGTGATGCCTACCAGCACCGATCGGGATCCAGGCCTGGGAGCCCTGAAGCGCAGGAACCAGCCAGAATCGAAGACCCAGGGCCCCCAGCTGAGTCCGTGGGGCCCGAAGACGCACATGCAGAGTCAGGCTGCCCAAAGATGATGTGCAGCGCTTCGTAAAACTGACAAAGATGAGCACGGGACGCTCCGGCTCTTGAAAAGGGAGGGAAGCACGGAGCCATCCCAACGGGCTCCCGGGAAGGAGCCGGAGAGCGATAGTGGTCAGGGTCCGGTGTCAGGACGGCGACATACGGGAAAAAGGCAAATAGCAACAGGGCTTCTTTGCCTTCTTGTGCTTCGACTTATCTGAGGAGTGGGAAGATTTTGAAGATGAATGGTGATGAGTCTGCGACCGGTCCTGCGACTTTCCCCTCGGCTGGGACTTCGAGCGGCGCGGAGCGGACTGCCGGGCCTCCAGAAGCTGTCGTGACCCCTCCCACAAAGACTTCGGGTTCGAAGGCCCGGCAGTCGGAGCATGACTTTGGGTCGTGCTCCAGGCACCAAAGACACAGATGGTGAAGAAACCGAAAAATCTCCTACTCCATCTCAGGGATCTATCCAATAGTTCTGCACTCAAAAACAGCAAAAGGAATTGACAGAAGATCTGGAATATCAAAGACATCTTTATTACAATTAATTGTGAGGCTACGTCGCCCAACTGTACTTTGACAACTGAATGAGGCAGCCTGCCTGAGCTATCTCAGGCAGGCCTTTTATACACTGTATTATGCCCTGGGCGCACATTCTTGCTTTGAAGTACATTATTGTAGATCACTCCCATGTTACTACAACAAGACATGTTATAACAGCAAATTCCATTCTGTTTGTCCAACCTATAATACATCACTGATCTATGTCAAGGATAAACATTCCTTCCTGTGCAGGCCGGACGAACTCATAATAGAAATGGTCACCTCCCCAGCATAAAGGACCACAAGGCACAAACAGAAACAGATAATAGAGTGAGATAGAGAAGCATGAATAGGTCATAAACCATTGCAATGTCTGTTGCTCAGATCTTTAATATAGATTGACTAGAGGGCATGGACTGGTTTGACGAGGCCAGCATCACGTAGGCAGAGTCAGCTTGTTCAGGTCAGATAGAAGTCAGGAAGAACTTGAGCTAAGGAGTACGTGTCCTTTAAGACTTGCTCCACCAGAATCATTGGCCTATGTGTATGCCTATGTAGAGGGCAACGCCAAAAATGGCTGCTGTTCACAACATGGAGCCTGTGGGCTCAGAATGAATCTGTTGATAATTCATGAATACATCATTGTATCGTGACGAAACCACACGCACAATTAAACTCGCCATTTACGGTACGCTGATATCACAATCATAACAGAATTATGACAGTTAAACACAGGTTCAGATTTCAAAGAACCACAGACGCCCCTTTTGCCCTTACATAGGCAATCACTCAGTCCATATTAGCAACTGTATCAAAAGTCCGTCATAAGCCTCTTTGGAAGGCTTCTATTGTTCATCAAATCCGCTTCCAATATCTTCTTCCGCGTTGGGCCTCTATATTCAGGCCTTTTCATGAGAAAAAGTTCTATTTAGTTGGAGTGCCCTCCTGGCAAACACCCACAGCTTCCTCGAAAGTCTCAATGTCTCAAAGCAATGCACCAGTGTCTCTTCTTCATGACAGACACTATAAATTATGTGCTTTTCATTGATCATGGGCACCAAACATCTCGTGCAGATCCAAGCACTACTGAGAAACAACCTCTCAAGATCAGCAGCATTTTCAGACTCCAACACTCATCATTTCGTGTCAGAGGATGCTCAAGCTGCTCTCTCATGGGCACCGGAATGCAGTGCCTTTTTATCCTCAGGTGCACTGCTTTTCCGCTGGAGCAAAGGAAAAGAGGTGTGTGGGGGGCCAAAAACTCAGGCCAAGGGGATCAGGGGACCGCGCGCTGTCAGAGGTTCAAACACATGACAGTTGAACAAACTGAACAAACTGGATGACAGCCCTGCCATCAACAACAGGTATCCTTCGCATCTTTGAAACCAGCTCCTCTTTTCTTTTCTTTTTACAATGCCTTATGATGTAACAAATGTCTTCCTTGGTGTAGGAAGGTGGATATCTGACTATGGTTACCCCCAAACTTTTTGCCTGGTGTTTAGCTGGTTTTTGACATAGTTGGCCTGGGATCCTGCTATTCAGGGCCCCAGGCTAATTGCTCTCTCCTTAAAATGGACTCCATGTACCTTAGGTGCATACACAATTGGAACTGGTTCACCTTATTGGCCCCTGTAACAGTGTACCCTAGGTACCCAGGGCATAGGTGCATCCAAGGCCTACCAGGGGCTGCAGCATGTATTGTGCCACCCCTGGCCTGGCCTCCATATTTGACACAACTGGCTGATCACTCAGCTGGGGTAAGTTGGTGTAATCACCTCTTACTGAGATATAGTATCCCTATATCTGACCTTAAACTGGACACATATGTTCCTATCAGCCACTCCTATTAAAGGCCTCTTCAATCCTGGAGGCAGAGTGCTTGGAAATATGTGAGATGGTGCTCTAGCATGAGCTGAGCCTTTCTGCAGCTGTCGGGAACCACTCCCTAAGCTGTTCCGGGATATTGCCATACCATATACTCTTAAGTGCATTATAATCCTCGCGGTTATATGCTATCTTTGGTTTGGCTTTATCAAAACATGTCAAGTAAGGTGTCATACGAATTGGAATACTATCCCTCGACAGTTCTGTTGACGGGGATAGCATTCCACCCTTCTAGAGGGACACGACATGTGTGTAGCCTTAACCCCGGTTAAAGTTAACCAGAGCCTCAGCATCACAAAATGGATGCTGCCACCACAGACACGAGTCTGGCCTCCTGCTGCTGGGAGTCCTTCCAGCGAGGAAGGCCTGGACAAAGGGTTTCCTGCCTTGGGAGGTGCGAGCACCACCCCAGACAGGGTTTTGTGTATTGGGTAGGACAGGGCTGAATAGAAACAGACATGCCTGGGGCACACAAGGTGTCCCCGTGCATAAGCCAGTCTAAACCGGTCCTGGGACTTTCCAGACCCAGGCCTGGCGAGGAGCTGGATAAAGGAAAGGGGGTGTAACCGCCCCCCTTCCTGGTTCCTCCCAGAGGAGGGACCTAGTAGGTGATCCACCCCTCAGATTGGGAATAAGAGTGGGAGCAGTGCCATTGCACAGGAGATCATCCTGAATGAACTTTAAACAAAGAAGAAGACTGGACTTCGACATTCTGCTGCTCAGAAGACTGAAGAGAATCTCCCTTGTGGCCTAGGAGTGGCCACCCTGTGAAAGCAGGTACCAACCAGCGAATCAACATCTGCTTTGCCACCGCCTCCTGCCGGAGCCCGAGCCCACAGCCTGACAAGACCCAGACTCCCAGACTTCTCACAGCCCGATCCACAGTCCCTGCAAAGAAGGGACCCATGGAGGCACCGAGAGACGTGGGACCGGCCATCTTGAAAGACACCCGAAGAGCTGACTGCGCAGCACCAGAGGCATCCTCGACGTTGTGCTTTGGGGCCTGAGAACCCCCACCACCGAGCAGCCCTTGCACCGAAGATCAACCCCCCAGCATCTCCACGATCTGCGTGGGGCCCTTTTGCATTGTGCCACTTGATGCGCCATCCCGGCCACTAGCCACGCGGCCAGCGGCCATCTTGGCGACGAAACCGACGAACTACACTGCGGGTCTGGTTGCTCCAGACTTGCCCTCGCTCCTGTAAAAAGGAGCACCCGCTCTGACCTTGCTGGTCCTAGCAACATGCATCTTTCGATTCCTGCATGGCTTGCATTAGCCAAGGCCTGTTTGCTTCAATCAAGTCGCCAACACTGCCAACAGCGAGAAGCCTACGTGGGACAGCTCGTGACCGACTCCTGGACGTCCTCGACCCCCGGTGTCCACGTGGCTGCAGAGAGAAGCTAAACAACAACGCCTGTTTGCACACGACATCGCCTGGTTCCAATCTGGTTCCACGGTAGTCACTGGCTAGTGACTTTGAACATTGTCCCCTCTGCTTTCAGGTCTTCACATCTTCAGATCCACCCTTGGATCCACCTGAACTCTTCACCTCGAGCCGCCTGCAGTATCTTCAGCTCCAAGCAACATCGACCAGCGTGACGAAACCCGACACTACTTCGACCCTGTGCACCCGCTTCCTGTGGGTGAGGTAACTCAGCTCCGCCGGTGTTCCTACACTGGTACACATCTCTAGGGCCTGTGTCTCAAGTTTCAGCTTTCTAGGTCACTCAGAAGGTTCCAAACTAACTAACTTTGTACTTTTTACGCACCATAGACTTTACATTGGAAAGTGCGTGCACTTTGAACACTGCACCCGAGTCCCGCGGGCCTTTCCCGACTTAGTCACTGCTAGTCTCGAATAGCTCCAGCAATTCCCAAGGCCCTAGGCCTGTTCCCTTTCCATTTGGTATCTCTTATACCACTTTCTTAGTATATGGTTTAGGTGGCCCCTAGGGCTCATCCATATTGTGCAACTTTTGTGTATTTTAAACTGTCTTGTGATTTAACACTTGTGCTTCTGTGCTCATAAAGAATCCAGGGGATTTTGTAGTTAATAAATCTAAATATATATTTTCAATATATATCTGTGTGGTGTCCCTTTCATTTGGTATTCAAGGGGGTTGTGTATGGTAATACAGCTGGCTTCACATGCCTTTCGGAGTTTAGCCTAAGACTGCTTTGTCCACGTTACCACTAGGATAACTGGTCTATAAGGTTGACTTACAACCAATCATCATAAGGGTTGCTTGGCATGGTACAAAGTGATCACTAGCATTAGTGAGCATTATATACCAGGCCAACTTCTCACATTGGTGAGCAGCGGATTGGGATCTGAGCTTGCTGTTGTTTTACCATTACAATCTTTGAGATTATCATTTGAAAGATCACACAGGTACCTTGTAGGTACATATAAAACAAGACTAGTATACTTAAGTTCTACTGAACTTAGTTGTTGTAGAGCAAAGGGAGTAGCACACCCTGACTACAACTACTAGATAGGTTTAGTAGGTAAACACCAGTGTAGGTAGATTGCAACACATCCACCCACACTAGAGCAATGTCTGGAGCAGAGGGTTCCACTGAGAACATCCCTGTTGAGAGTGACCCTCCAAGGGCACCATCCAAATTTGCTATTTTTTCCTTTAAGGAATTAAGACAGCTTTGTGTCTTAATTGGTCTGAAGACAGGGCCTTCCCCTACTACAGACCACCTTAGAGAGATCTTGGATCAGTCTGAGACTCTAAAGTCCTCTAAGGCAGACCCCACAGGGAATGCTGAAGGAGGCCATCCTTCTGAGGATGACACTGTAGAAACCCCTGTCCCTATCATCCTGGTAGATGAGGAAGCCCCCATCACTGGAGCTCCTCAGGTAGATCCAGAGGAGGAAGAGGAAGAGGCAGAAGGGGGGAGCAGTGAGTCAGATGATGACAGAAATAGTCAGGTGCTGGTCAGTAGACTGAACCAGGCTAACTTAAGCCTATTTGGGACTGAATCTGGTAACAGCCCATTCAGACCCCAGGTGGACTTAACCAGAAGCCTAGGAGGAGAAGGACTCACTCAGGCGACTCTAACAACTCCCATGCTTCTAGAGGTTCTCATGGCCACCCCAGAAGGGAGATGGCTAGCTCTCAGAGAAGGGAACATGAGGCCAAGATGAGAGAGGCTGAGCTTAGGATCCAGAGGCGAGAATTAGAGGTTTCCCTGGCCAAAGAGAAACTTGCTAGAGCAAGACAGCCTAGAGAGAGTGGATTAGGATCCACTGGTGGCAGCACTATCCAGAACGATTGTGCCCCCCTACAAAGCTGGGGATGATAGCCACAAATGGATGACTGCACTTGAGAGAGCCTGCATGGTACAGCAGATCCCTCAGGAGCAGTGGGCAGCAATCTTGTGGCTCTCCTTTGAAGGTAGATGCCGAGACAGACTCCTCACAGTTAGTGATGGGGATTCTAGAAACTACCTGGTCCTGAAGAGTGCTCTGATTGATGGGTTAGGCTTAACCACTGAACAGTACAGGTTAATGTTCAGAGATACCCAGAAGACACAGACTCAGGACTGGTCTGAATTTGTTGAATGTGCCATTAAGGCTCTGGAAGGCTGGTTTCTGGGAAGTAAGGTTACTGACTATACAGGATTGTATAATTTAATTATGAGAGAGCAAATCTTAAGTAATTGTCAAAATCAGCTTCTACATCAGCACCTGGTTGACTCTGATCGGACCTCCCCCCAAGAATTGGGTAGGAGGGCAGACAAATGGGTCAGAACCAGGATCAGGCCTAAGAACCAGGGTGGTGACCAAAAGAAAGAGACTACCAAGCCTCAAGAGAAAGGTGGGGATAAAAGTGAGGAAAAGACTTCCCCAGGGCCCCAAAACTGCAAGAATTGGGGTGGGTCCCAAGACACTTCTACAACCCAGAAAAAGCCTTATTGTCATGCCTGTAAACAGGTTGGGCATTACAAAACAGACAGCTGTTGTCCCAAGAATGGCAATAAGGAGAATATACCTCCAAGTAAGGCTCCAACACCTCCTGTCACCGTTAGCAGTGGTCCCCCAGGTGGTGGGAGCACCACCAAGAATTTGGGTGGGTTTACTTTTGGAGGACAGGTGGACTCTGGCCTATCCAGGTCCCCTAACTCAGATACTCTTGTCTATGAGACTGGCATGGGGTTTGCCAATTTCACTGCTTGCCCAAACACTTTGAGCAAGTGTAGACAGGAGCCCCTCATCAAAGGTTTGAAAGTTGAGACCTTCAGAGACACAGGGGCTAGCATCACCATGGTGGCTGAATGTCTAGTCCCCTCAAGGCAACTTTTACCTGATGCCAAATATCAGGTGACAAACATTGATGGCATAGAAACCAATCATCCCATGGCAGTAGTCAATCTTAGCTGGGGAGGTGTCACTGGCCCAAAGAGAGTGGCAGTGTCAGCAAACTTGCCTGTAGATTGCATACTGGGTAATGATTTGGAAATCTCAGCCTGGGCTGAGGTTGAACAGCAAACCCCTTCTAGAATGGTAAATCTCCATGGAAAGGTTAGTGGGGCTGTGATGACTACAGCCCCAATCCAAGATGTCCTTCCTGAAAAGGTTGGGAGGGCTGAGCAAACCTCAGCCCCATCTTTAGCTAACTTCCCTCCTGAAAAGAGTAGCCGGGCTGTGATGGTAACAGCCCATACCCAAACTGAGTCTCCTCCTAAAAAGGTTGGAGGGGCTGTGATGGCCACAGCCCAAACTCAAACTGATACATGGGTAGTGAAGCCTGGAATAATGGATCACTCCACCCAAACTGAGAGCATTAAGGAGGAAGAGAAATCTCCCTCCCACCAGACTTTAGGAAAGGATCAGCCTCCTCAGGGAACTGATCTTACCCCCGATCAAGGAACTGTCCCAGAGGTTGTTAGGCCTGGCCTGACAGAGCCTCTGATGGCAGTGGACCCTTCTCAGGTGGGACCCAGTCTGGAGCAAGTAACCTGCCCCTCTCTACTTTGCCTTAGTCAGCCCAGGGCTGCAGAGGACAAGAAGGACAGTGAGACCCAGAGGGCCCCCTGTCAAATAAAGCACCCCCATCAACAGATTAGGGGCACCGAAACTAGTGGCCCTAGTGAGGTGCAAACTTTAAAAACTCCTGAGGGATCCCCCTTAAAAGTAGTTAGGGACCTCCCCCAGATGGATATTGTTGGGCACAGGCAAACCTGGGACCCTAAGGGCCCAAACCTGAACTGTCCCTCCAGTAAGCCAAACAGAGGGACTCAGCCTCCAGCTTTCGGTAGCCAGAGGTTGACCCTGAGAGCACAGTGCAACTCAGTCAAAAAAAGAAAGGCACACATGGTGGAGAGTGATTGGAGGAAGCTGAGTCCTACAGAGGAATCTCACTTCAGTACTCCATCCCAACACCAGCCTTTAACTTTGCAAAGACACACCACAGGTAGAGATTCCCTATGGTGGAGACCCTCAGATACCCTTAGGGTGAGGGATTGCTTAGTGGACCATGAGACAGGGGGTAACCAAGCCAGAGCTGGTACTTCCTTATATGGCCACTTAGGCAATTCAGGCTTACCTGGTCAAGGATAGCCTTATCTCCTTTCGTTTGGGGGGGGGGGGTTATGTAGGAAGGTGGATATCTGACTATGGTTACCCCCAAACTTTTTGCCTGGTGTTTAGCTGGTTTTTGACATAGTTGGCCTGGGATCCTGCTATTCAGGGCCCCAGGCTAATTTCTCTCTCCTTAAAATGGACTCCATGTACCTTAGGTGCATACACAATTGGAACTGGTTCACCTTATTGGCCCCTGTAACAGTGTACCCTAGGTACCCAGGGCATAGGTGCATCCAAGGCCTACCAGGGGCTGCAGCATATATTGTGCCACCCCTGGCCTGGCCTCCATATTTGACACAACTGGCTGATCACTCAGCTGGGGTAAGTTGGTGTAATCACCGTTACTGAGATATAGTATCCCTATATCTGACCTTAAACTGGACACATATGTTCCTATCAGCCACTCCTATGGAAGGCCTCTTCAATCCTGGAGGCAGAGTGCTTGGAAATATGTGAGATGGTGCTCTAGCACGAGCTGAGCCTGTCTGCAGCTGTCGGGAACCACTCCCTAAGCTGTTCCGGGATATTGCCATACCATATACTCTTAAGTGCATTATAATCCTCGCGGTTATATGCTATCTTTGGTTTGGCTTTATCAAAACATGTTGAGTAAGGTGTCATACGAATTGGAATACTATCGCCTCGACAGTTCTGTCGACGGGGATAGCATTCCACCCTTCTAGAGGGACACGACATGTGTGTAGCCTTAACCCCGGTTAAAGTTAACCAGAGCCTCAGCATCACAAAATGGATGCTGCCACCACAGACACGAGTCTGGCCTCCTGCTGCTGGGAGTCCTTCCAGCGAGGAAGGCCTGGACAAAGGATTTCCTGCCTTGGGAGGTGCGAGCACCACCACCGACAGGGTTTTGTGTATTGGGTAGGACAGGGCTGAATAGAAACAGACATGCCCGGGGCACACAAGGTGTCCCCGTGCATAAGCCAGTCCAAACCGGTCCTGGGACTTTCCAGACCCAGGCCTGGCGAGGAGCTGGACAAAGGAAAGGGGGTGTAACCGCCCCCCTTCCTGGTTCCTCCCAGAGGGGGGACCTAGTAGGTGATCCACCCCTCAGATTGGGAATAAGAGTGGGAGCAGTGCCATTGCACAGGAGATCATCCTGAATCAACTTTAAACAAAGAAGAAGACTGGACTTCGACATTCTGCTGCTCAGAAGACTGAAGAGAATCTCCCTTGTGGCCTAGGAGTGGCCACCCTGTGAAAGCAGGTACCAACCAGCGAATCGACGTCTGCTTTGCCGCCGCTTCCCGCCGGAGCCCGAGCCCAGAGCCTGACAAGACCCAGACTCCCAGACTTCTCACAGCCCAATCCACAGTCCCTGCAAAGAAGGGACCCGTGGAGGCACCGAGAGACGTGGGACCGGCCATCTTGAAAGACACCCGAAGAGCTGACTGCGCAGCACCAGAGGCATCCTCAATGTTTTGCTTTGGGGCCTGAGAACCCCCACCACCGAGCAGCCCTTGCACCGAAGATCAGCCCCCCAGCATCTCCACGATCTGCGTGGGGCCCTTTTGCATTGTGCCACTCGACACGCCATCCCAGCCACTCGGCCAGCGGCCATCTTGGCGACGA
The DNA here is from genome assembly GCF_964263255.1 of Lissotriton vulgaris. Taxonomy (NCBI): domain Eukaryota; kingdom Metazoa; phylum Chordata; class Amphibia; order Caudata; family Salamandridae; genus Lissotriton; species Lissotriton vulgaris. The sequence goes on along the minus strand of NW_028251340.1, from coordinate 315,097 downwards.
AACCGACAAACTAAACTGCGGGTCTGGTTGCTCCAGACTTGCCCTCGCTCCTGTAAAAAGGAGCACCCGCTCTGACCTTGCTGGTCCGAGTAACAAGCATCTTTCGATTCCTGCATGGCTTGCATTAGCCAAGGCCTGTTTGCTTCAATCAAGTCGCCGACACCGCCAACAGCGAGAAGCCTACGTGGGACAGCTCGTGACCAACTCCTGGACGTCCTCGACCCCCGGTGTTCACGTGGCTGCAGAGAGAAGCTACACAACAACGCCTGTTTGCACCCGACATCGCCTGGTTCCAATCTGGTTCCACGGTAGTCACTGGCTAGTGACTTTGAACATTGTCCCCTCTGCTTTCAGGTCTTCACATCTTCAGATCCACCCTTGGATCCACCGGAACTCTTCACCTCGAGCCGCCTGCAGCATCTTCAGCTCCAAGCACCATCGACCAGCGTGACGAAACCCGACACTACTTCGACCCTGTGCACCCGCTTCCTGTGGGTGAGGTAACTCAGCTCCGCCGGTGTTCCTACACTGGTACACATCTCTAGGGCCTGTGTTTCAAGTTTCAGCTTTCTAGGTCACTCGGAAGGTTCCAAACTAACTAACTTTGTACTTTTTACGCACTATAGACTTTACATTGGAAAGTGCGTGCACTTTGAACACTGCACCCGAGTCCCGCAGGCCTTTCCCGACTTAGTCACTGCTAGTCTCGAATAGCTCCAGCGATTCCCAAGGCCCTAGGCCTGTTCCCTTTCCATTTGGTATCTCTTATACCACTTTCTTAGTATATGGTTTAGGTGGCCCCTAGGGCTCATCCATATTGTGCAACTTTTGTGTATTTTAAACTGTCTTGTGATTTAACGCTTGTGCTTTTGTGCTCATAAAGAGTACTGGGGATTTTGTAGTTAATAAATCTAAATATATATTTTCAATATATATCTGTGTGCTGTCCCTTTCATTTGGTATTCAAGGGGGTTGTGTATGGTAATACAGCTGGCTTCACATGCCTTTCAGAGTTTAGCCTAAGACTGCTTTGTCCATGTTACCACTAGGATAACTGGTCTATAAGGTTGACTTACAGCCAATCATCATAAGGGTTGCTTGGCATGGTACAAAGTGATCAATAGCATTAGTGAGCATTATATACCAGGCCAACTTCTCACACTTGGGAAGTACCATTGGGGGCACGCTGATGATCGCTGTCACGCTGATGATTGCTGTCACGCTACGTTTCTGGTTGCAGGAATTGTAGAGCCAAGAAGTCTGTACGTCATCTGTTATGTTCACTGATGGGGATTAGTCTTGATCTCTCTCGATCACAGGTCTGCAGGGTATCATTCTTCCTTTTAACTCTGGAAGATCCAGCAGAACCTGGTGATATAGGAAATGTAACACAATTGTTAGTTTCCTTCAAATCAAGTACAAAAACAGTTCATGGGTTGGGTTTTTAACAAGAGGACTGCAAGCAGGTGGCCTGCAATCTGCAAGGGAGTGACAATACGCCATGGGCATAAAATACAAGAGCAAAGGCAAAAGGGATCTTTAGCATCTTGCATTGTCTAATGGGGTAAATACATGTCTTCCCTCAATGATTAAGCCTAGATGTTCCTAAATCCCTTATCTAGAACATCTCAAATAGAGAAGTGACATAATACAAATTATCAAGGACATAAAGAAAAATCCCTTTTAAAAAATGTGCATCAAGCGCACTACGCAATACAAAGGCTAATGATCAAATATGCAGGCAAAGAGAGTCCTGGTATTTGCAAGATTAGATCACATCTGATCCCACCAAAAATTAACGCAGCAGAAACAGAAGGGAGCTGAAAACTAAATTAAAAGTAGACATGTTCTAAAAGGTAAACTTGAGATATCTCCTGTTGAGATGGAAGACTTGTCCTACCGTAATATTGGGCAGTTAAACAGTCTATCACTACCCCGACAGTCAGTCTAAAAAACATTTGAAGTAAACTTAAGGAAAATTCTTGCATACAAAAGGGAATTGCACATTTATTTTATTTTATTTATTTTATTTTTGCAATTTTTAAAGCGCAACAAATACCCATACGGGTGTCTCGGCGCTGGTGATCTCAGAACTCACTGCAGAATGACGGGGGAGTTAGGAGGTAGAGAAGACCCATGTTTTAAGGCTTTTTCGGAATTTAAGAAGCGTGGGAGCGGATTTGATATGGAGTGGGAGAGTGTTCCACAGTTTAGCTGTAGCTGTGGTGAAGCATCTGTCTCCCCAGGTGGCCTTTCTTGTGCGAGGTACGTTCAGCAAAAGGGCTGCAGAGGATCGTAGCGTCCTGCGTTGCTCCACTAGGCGAAGAGCTTCTTTTAGGAACTGTGGTCCTGTGTTGTTTAGGGTCTTATAGGCTATACATAGGGCCTTAAATTTGATTCTACTCCTGATTGGAAGCCAGTGGAGCCTTTTGATGTGGTGGGAGGTGGAAGTGAATTTTGGAATAGAGAGTAAGGTTCTAGCCGCCGCGTTTTGCACGGTCTGCAACTTGTTAAGAACCCCTTCCTGAGCATTCAGAAGGAGTGAGTTGCAGTAGTCTGTTCTTGAAAAGACTAATGTGCTGATGAGTGTTTTGCCGGCTGATTGGGGTAGGTAAGGCAGAAGATTTTTGATTTTTTTGAGGGTGAAAAAATACAGTAATGTATCAGGGACACCCCCCTATAACATAGGGGGGTGTCCCTGATACATTACTGCAGTCTAGAAGTGTGAACATAAAAATACACCCATAGTAACAAATGGGCTAACTGGTGAAAGGAATATGGAGAAAGGAAAATGGAAGCAGGATCCACCTAAAATCCTCAATAACTAAGCATGATGCGACACCGGTCAGGGAAAAAGCAGCAAAAAGAAAAATCTATAGGAAGAACAAGAGTTTGCTTGGGTGCCTTAGACATGTGACACAGCACCAAAAGTACGGGGATACATATTTGGGAAACAGAAATGCAATATAGAAATTAGGCCACCTGAGTCACAGGTCTATAATTCCATCCTTAGGCCCAATCAAGGATACATAAATGTAGAGCTGCCTGTTCCTTAAAAGAAAGGGGCAGTAAGTGACTACAGCAGGTGGCACACTTTGATCCTGTATATCTTTTTAGTTTTCTTCAATATCATTATGGCCAAATTTTAGGCATGCACTGGTAAAAGTGCTGCCTTTCTCGAACACAGTATGAGATCCATATCTGTGAAATTTATCTTTATACAAATGCACCCAACTGCTGTGGAACAACACATATCGTCATATGTGTCCCCTCACAACACAGGGGAAACTTGTTATTTAAAACGTTAAAAAAAATAAAAAAATTGCATGCACATAGCAAGCCATCGGATATACTTGCTGTATATCAAGCACAAAGAAACAGTACAGACAAAACAATAGCATATATGAATAAGCGGTCATGCACAATACCATGGCACATGTACTTTACACTATAAACCTGCAGCCCAATTTCAATTGTCAAGTCTAAAATCCTATACCCCCCTTTTGACAGTAGAACACTAGGCACTGGTAATCTGCTGTCAAATATAATTTTGCTGTGTCAAATAATGCTTTAGTGGACCAAATGCACAAACAAAACACAAACACACACATTTTTCTTTTTAAGAAATTATGCAAAAACCAGACTCACGTGTCTTGTCAGCCTTAAAATAATCCATGAATTATCTGTAGGCAGAAGCAGAAAGATACACAACACACAGGAAAGGAAAACGTTTCTTATAACTTTTTAATCAGAATTTAAAACATGACACACTGTAACAATCAAAATTAACTTTTCATTACTTAACTGTAACTCTCTTGTCCATTGACCTTGCAAGACCGCCATATTTTATCGTCCTAAAAGAAATAGTTACACTGCCGCTCCATATTTATTCAAACAATTTGAAAGACAAATATACGTTGTATTCAATATACAGATGGTGGGAGGGCGTTAACTGGGCACCTGCCTTAATGGTATTCAATTTTAAAACCAGCCCTTAATGTGACTTTGTCATGTGAAACAGGCACCCCTGTTCGCTCAGAGCACCCCTCTGGTCACTCATGCATGACACTCAAACGCTTCCACGAGGGCTAACAGCAAATACAACTCCGCCACCAAAGAGCTCCTCCATATTTTCAGTGCTATTCTTAGGAATATGTGCTTTGGCATACATGAACGGGGTAGGAGGCGCTATATAAAGGCTACTGCTACAAAACCAGTCAGAGCAAACGACTTTAGCCAGCTCCAAGAAGCCCAACCAGTGCCTAGAAGCCCAGTCAGAGCTCTGAAGGCCAATCTGGACTCCCAACGCTGGCCAGAGTCCCAAACACAGCCAGAGCTCTCAAGCCTATTCAGCACTCTCTAGGCCTGCCCATCTGGCTCCCATTGAACAGGCATGGCATATGTGTCTAGAAACTCCAACAGCACTAACAAGCGCAGCTGGCACAACCAGAGCTCACTGGCTCCAGCAGTGGAGGTTGGAACAAGGAACGCTAGCAAACAAAAATCTAGTGCTTAGATGATCGGATAGGACTTAGAAACCAAGCAGCACCTAGCAGCCGGGCTAACGTCATTAAGTTCATATGGATGCTGAAAATCCACCAGCCAACCCCTAGAAAGCTACCCAGCTCCTAAACAATCTCCCGACTCATAGACACATACGGAGCTCCAACGTCTAGCCAGCGCCAAGAAGCCTTTCCTCCTAGTAAGTAAGCTTGTGACAAAGATGCAGCGTTTAGGCACTTGCTCCTTCCTTCCCATGTGTTCTCCCCAGCACGCTTCCCTCTGCCCCCAGTGTAAACACAGATTCACATCTGGTGCCCATCCATCTCTGGCGTGGTGCAGGCCCACGTGGCAGACGCTGCTTCCAGGTGAATGATGCAGGCCCGAGGCCCTGCAGCCAGATGCGCAAATAAAACTGAACCCAAGAAACACAAAGCTAAAATAGACCCCCGCCTCATCTAATCGCTCCAGCTCACTGCCTCACCACCCAGCAGAGCCCTGACCATCTGACAGCCTGCACTTCCATACGCGCCTTAAAAGTTAATATCTTCATAGCACACACCACAAAACTGATCTGATCTGCCTCTCAGCGCCTGAATAATTGCAAAGACTTCCGAACACTAGGGAGCTCATGAATTGACCTCTGGAGGATGAAAAGCCGAATGGGCCCTGCGAGGGCCAAACGGTTGACCTATATGTTACACGAACAGCTGCGCAGGGCCGCTTACATCACTGAACTCGTACTACATTTCGAACAAGTAGAGAACTGCAGTAGGCCACACTATGAAATGTGCATTTTATGGTAAATGCTTCGTCTTTTTTTTTAGCTTTAGGTGCTGTTACAGTGCTGCATTAGACGCACAGTAAACATTGATAAGGTATATAGATGTAGCCGGCCTTGCGCCAATATGACTGTGAAGAATGTGAAACTGTGAAGAAATGTAGTAGTACGTGAATGACTACAGTGACCACCCAGGCCTACTGTAAAATAGTGTTGCATGGAGCCAAGTACCCACACTCCGCTGTGAATGGCATTCTGGTGGCTGAGAAACACAAGCACAAAGAGGGCCAACATGTACCCTTTGTGGAGTGCATCCCCCTTTTCCATGGCACCACTGCCCTGGCAACAATGCTTGAAGTCGCATTAATGCAGAGACCCCCCTTCATCCAGTTCCAAACGCCTAGTAAAAATGTCTAGGATCCCAGAAACTGAAGTTTCTCAGCCAAGATCATTTTGCCTACCTTTGAAGTGCGCGTCACCGACCGTGTATGAGCTTACAGAGAAACCAGAAACTTAACCTCTTTGTTTTAGAGACCCGCTCAGCAAGGTCATCCTGCATTCCACAGGCGAGGCCCTAATTAAAAGGTCACGAATGTCAACATGACAGCCTTCTACATTGTTTATGGGGAAACTGAAAAGATAACATCTCGGCCGCGCATGGAACCAGCCTTTCAAGTTTCTCAACCTCTGTCACACTGAAGCTGACAAAGCCAGAAGGCTTAATTCAATAATTCACTCTATTTTAAAAATATTTTCCCTTTTAAGGCGCTAAAAAATGTACTTTCTGTTCCCAGATTATTAGTACATTTACTGTCAATAATTCACAAAACCTAATACCAGTATTTTTTTTTTTTTTAATAAAAGCTTGTTGCAATTCTATGCGATGGTACACATTTTCATCAACCTTAAATGAGCAAACTTTTTTCGTAGGCCTAGCTGGAGCCAGAACCTTTAACTCTGATATTAAAACAAGCCTTTGCACTGACACATTGACTCACTGAGTCATAAGAAGGCACAACCTGCAAATATATATATATTAAGACCTAAATGTATGCATTTACTGAAGCCTGAGACACTTTTAAAAAATGCTCTGAATGAAAGCAAAAATGCAGTTTAAACAGTGTTTTACCTTAAAATCGACTTTTGTGTTTTGGGCACAAAAAGTGAATATCCTACAATTTTCTTGCATAATATGTATCACCAGAATGTTTATTACCTAATTTATGAGTCACGCATTTGAAAATAATAACTTATACCTTATAAAAATGAGCTTATTTGCGCCTATGCTACGGGAAAATTGTACACACGAATACTTGTCATTTTAGTGGTGCAACAAAACTCAAATCAAATTTTAATGCTAGGTGGTCATAGTATAAGTGTTACGCTTCATAAATATTAAAAAACGATTTTTGTAGCACTTATTTTTAATAATTATTTTTTTCCAATAAAACCAATTATTCCTTTTTGTGATTGTTCTACTTATAAGAGCCCGCTGCATCCCTTTGCCTATTATTTAGATGCATTAACTCACAAGCCTAAGCGCATATGCCAAACTTGGAATTGGAGTTCTGGACTTTTTGGTTCCGTCCAGAGGTGTCAGGGATAACACCCGAAGACCCCGGAGTTCTACCTGTCTTGGTGCACAAATAAACAGAAACACGGGCTTCTCGATGGTGGCGTCAAAGACCAAAGGTTTATTACTGCAGGGACACAGAAGTCACAGAAACTACACACGGGCAGTATCTAGGAGCCTGTTCGATTTGTACAAAGTGGGTTGCTCCTTATATACTAAATATTAGGCTTGGGGCAAATTCTTTACATGTTAGTACAGTTCTAAACCTTCATGTCCTAAACAATAAATATTTGGCGTTACACAAGAATCGTCAACAATATCTGATGTCAAAACATCACGAACGAGGGGTTTCCACTGTTCCATCATAATCCCATGTCAACTTTTCATTCAGGACCTGGACCGCCTCATCGTAAATTTTGTTACCTCCCCCTAATAAAGACCCAGAAGGAAAGGAGCAGAGCCAGGTGCAGAAGATAGAAAAGCAGGATAAGGAATGTTTGTGGGTCGTAAATGGGCAAGGCTACCAGCTTCGGCCGCCTAATCATGATCAGGCCAACGAACACGAGAACCAGTATAGCAGGACTGGCCTCAGGCAGAGGAGGCAGTTTCTGTCGAGTCATGCAGCCACGGCGTGTTCTGTCCTAAGGTGCACGTGTCACTAGCAAGGTGAATCTCCGGCTAAAGCTTACGTGTCCTTAAGTGAAAGAGGTCACTGCGTGTCCATTGACTATGTGGGGGCAAGAAATATAAAATGGCTGCCGTAATCTAAGATGGATGCCATGGGTAGATCAGAAATGTGTTCATAACAGGAGTGCTCTTGCTCGTAGCATAGCGAAAACACCAGGATATGCTAAATGGATCATTTGCGGTTCACTGATACCAACATTATGTATTTACGACAATATTGAAAACACGGGTTCAAATCGTCACGGAACCTCAGACCCTCCTTTTGCCCTTACATAGGCAATTACTCAGTCTATGTCAGAGTCTAACTCTATGCTCATCAGGTCAGTGACATGTTGTTGTATCATCATCCTTTTTCGCACCTTTTCTCCAGACGCAGGTGGTTTTCTGAAACAGGTTGCATCACAGAGACTACACAAAGCGGGACCACATTGGATAATAAGGCAGCACGAGAACAGGAATACTAGGATGATACCAATGACCATCAGAACCTTCCATCCCCACGCTGATAACAGAGTCCAAAGCCACTCCATTAAGGACCAGTTTCCCTTGTCTACGTGAATAGACTCGGAAATCTTGTGTAGCTTAGAGATCGCTTCATGGACAGTCGGAGCATTATTGGGAATAAAAACACAGCAGCTCGATTGGATCATTCTACATACCCCACCTCGATCTGCAAGTATTACGTCTAGAACCATACGGTTCTGCAACGACATGAGACGATCCGCCTGAAGCTCAGCTGTTAAGTTATTAAGGGCACCAGCAGTTTCTGTAATAGTAGATTCAACTACCCGTGTTAGCTGACGTAGATTTCTACTATTGGCCATAGGCCCCCAGAATGGAAGGAAGCCTTTGAAGAAGTCTCCAGCTTCCTGACCAGTGGTATCTTCCTTGCTGAAAACACCTCTTGCTACTCTGGTCTTGTGATAATCTGAAGAAGCAGTGTACGTTGGAGGCAACAGTCGAGCAATATAGCATGAACCTGAAAAGGCAGCAGGCAACCATGTATACGCTCTGTCTTGACAGATGAAGTAGGTACCCCTAGCAGTAAGAAAGGCAGGGGAAGAGTTAGACGGAAACACGTAAGTCTCAACGCACTCACTCTTTCCTAGCTGAGCTCTCGGATTTCTCCCACTTCCTTGCAAATAGACTTGACCTCGGTGAGGTACGACCCAGACTGGAGTGGAGCTCTTACGCTTGATTTCTCCCAAACTAAGGCGATACTCTGTAGAATTCCAACTCAAATATACCCGTAATTCATCTCTAGGGTAAGATGGAGTATTATTGACGTCTTTAATCATGTCAATAATTCCCTGGACTAAAGCTTTATTGGCAGAGTTGTATTTAGTGGAACGTGGTGGACGCGGAGGATAGGTCTCAAGGGCATAGGCAAAAATGGTCTGAAAGGCCTGAAATGATCCATTATAGCTAAAAGGCAAAACTAGATAGGGAATGCCTTTATCCATAGTGTGGGGTATCAAGCCACACACCCAGCAGTCTGTAGTGTTAACTACCAGTTGGTGTTGATGCAAGAGCTGTACAAAAGTGTTGTTAATGAATTCTGAGCGTCGAGCTTGTTTGTGTTCAGGAAACGAGTGAAAAGAATGCATAGAAGAAACAGTAGAAGAAACAGGATCAAGGGGAGGTACTGTAGTTGTTACCGGTGTAAAAATTAAATGCACACCAAAGACGATTCCACCCACCAACGTTATTAAAACAATCAAAAACGTAACTGCACATTGTATCAGAAAGCATTTGCTATGAAGAATCTTGTAAAGTCTATTTCTGCGAACATAAATTACATTCTCTCGTTGCAGCTCAGGAAGCTCCATCTTCTACAATCCGCTCGCGACCACTGATGATGTGTACGTAGATGAAAATGCCTCTATCAGCTCTGGGAGTTCCCACAACTAACAGAAAGATCGACCTTGTGTCTGATCCCCGCAGATTCAACTAGGCACACAGCCCCGACCCTACGGCTACCCAGACGGCAAGGCAATTTAAAACAGCAAAATAATACAAAGTATTAGCAAACTTCCTGGCTGGAGGCAATGTATCAAAATTCAAATGTGTAAAATAGGCAGTTTCCTGCTTTATTTCTCCATTTTACGAGATCGTAAATTATATCTCAGTTTTGCAGGAGCTGCTTGATCTGGAAACAGCGTATTTTCAGCAGGGGTTGCAATGTTCAAGTTCGCAGATGGCAAATGTTCTTTTGATGCAGAGGACAAATGTTCAGAGTTCAAAGGAGTAGTTTCAGAAGGGGAGTCAGAGTTCGATGGATCAGTGATTAGTTCTGCATCACTGAAAGGGGTGAACCTGGGGATTTGTTCAGTTTCAGAGGCACCGATTCCTTTCTTCACCCAGTTGTCATAAGGAAGCGGCAGGGGCACACGCTTGGCATGCGTCGCATGGATCCAGTTCTTTCGGCCAGCCACACGTATAGCAGTCCTCGTCGCCAACAAAACCTGAAATGGTCCGACGAATTTGGGTTGGAGATTTCTCGTCCGTGCAAAATTTCGGATGACCACTTGATCACCTGGTTTCAGCTGATGACCTGGACTCTCCGGTGGCTTTGGCAATGCGTCGAAAACCTGTTGGTGAATAAGACTCAATTTAGCAGTCAAGTCGAAAAGGTAATCAATTAACATTGGGTATTCCAGCTGTTTAAATTCCTTTGGTCTAGGTACCCCCCAAACATTGGCAGGACGGCCAAAAACTATTTCGTACGGACTAAGCCCTACTCTAGAATGCACAGTCGCTCTTGTGGATAACAGAGCCAAAGGTAGTGCATCTGGCCAGGGCAAACCCGTGGATGCTTGTATCTTAGCAAGTATCAGTTTGAGGGTGCCATTGTAACCCTCAACTAAACCAGCTGACTGGGGATGATTCGCACTGTGGAACTTCTGTTTTATCCCTAAGCCGGCACACACACTCTGCATAACTTTCCCTACAAACTCACTTCCATTATCTGACCATACAATCCGTGGCATTCCAAATCGGGGGAAGTATTCTTTGAGAAGGATTTTGGCAGTGGACAAGGCAGTATTGTCCTTCAGTGGATATGCTTCGATCCATCTAGAGAAAGCACAGACTACCACTAGGATGTACTTTAGATTGTTGCAACCATCCATGTGAATGAAATCTAACTGAATCACTTCAAAGGGGCAAGAAGGAGGAGCGAAATGACCAGCGGGTGTGGGGATTCCCTTGCCAGGATTATGCATCAGGCATACCATGCAATTTCTCACCACTCTCTCTGCACACTTAATAATCCCGTCATTCTTCCAGACTGGAGCCAACATCTTACAAATCCCTTTAGAACTGATATGCGCTGCTCCATGTGCCATCGTTACTACTGCAAGCACATACGCATCAGGCAACATCCAACGCTGCTGTTCCGACAAATCAATCCAACACCCACTCGAGTCCAATTTACCCGTACTCTCTTTCCATGCAAGCTTTTCTTCCTCAGTCGCCTCTTTCTGAATTTCTTTCACGCTTTCCACTGTGTCTTCACACATTCCAGACTCAGAAATCCATCTTGCAGACGTTGCAACATACATTCTACTCATCATATTCCTAGCTGTCTGTTTAGCGGTCTCATCAGCAAAAGCATTCCCACGACCAACATCATCCGTGATTGCTTTATGAGCACTACACTTCACAATCGCAACTTCAGTCGGCAAGGTTAGAGATTCCAACAAGTCATTAACTAGCTGACCATGTTGAATCTTAGTCCCATGGGACGTTATGAAACCTCTCTCTTTCCACAAACGGCCAAAACTATGGTCCACGCCGAACGCATACTGACTATCTGTAAATACATTCACTCTCTTTCCCTTAGCTAGAACACACGCTCTCGTTAGTGCAATCAATTCTGCAGCTTGGGCAGAATTCTGACTCACTCTTGCAGTCTCCACAATCGTACACAAAGTCGTTATTGCGTAAGCAGCAGTCACATCACCATTCTCCAATTTAAAGCAAGACCCATCAACATACAACGTGCCATCTGGATCTAACAACGGAGTGTCTTTAAGATCAATTCGTCCTTTTGTCTCTTCCTCGGTTCTGAAACAATAGTCATGTGGTTCCGAATCACTCGACTCCTGATTAGTCGGCAACAATGTTGCTGGATTCAATACATTGCATCTTTTGATCTGAATATGACTCGCTAGCAGTGTCAGCTCGTAGCCTGATAATATAGCACTGGTAAGGTGCTGTGTCTTGGTTCGGTTCATGAGTGTATCCACAGCATGAGGAACCATGACCACTAGCATGTTGTTCATTACCAAACCAGCAGATTGTCGAATGGAAGCTGCAGCTGCTGCTGTAGCTCTCAAACAACTAGGCAACGCTCTAGCTACCGGATCTAATGTTGATGAAAAATACGCACAAGGGCGTTGTTTATCACCAAATCTCTGTGTCAAAACACTCAACGCGCAACCTTCTCTCTCGTGGACATAGAGCGTGAATGGCTTACTGTAGTCAGGTGTACCCAACACAGGAGCTGAACACAGTGCATTTCGTAACTCAGAAAAACTCTCCTGACATTCGGCAGACCATGGCATCGGACTCGGAACACCTTTCCCAGTCAAAGCCACCAATGGTTTTGCCAAAAGAGAAAAATTTGGGATCCATTGCCTACAGTATGAGGTAATACCTAAAAGGCACGTACTTCTCTCTGTGTGCTAGGAACTAGGAACTTTCATCTGAGTAATTGCTTTTATTCTCTCTGGGGTCAACTTTCTTCCCTCCTTTGACAAGAGATGACCTATGTAGGTCACTTCTTGGCAACAGTATTGCATTTTAGAAGGTGACACCTTGTGATTCAAACTAGACAAATGATGCAATAAGGAAATTGTAGCTGCTTTGCAAGTTTCCTTGTCATCGGCAGCCACTAGAAGATCATCTACATATTGCACTAAAGCAGAACCAGGAGGAAGTACAAATGAATCTAACTGACTTTTTAATGCCTGGCTGTAAATGGATGGGCTCTCACAATAGCCTTGTGGAGCACGTTTAAACCTGAAGCTTCGACCTCCTAGAGAGAAGCCGAAAATATCTCTGCTTTCTTCAGCTATCGGAATGCTGAAAAAGGCATTCTTCAAGTCGATAACTGAAAACCATGTGGCTGTGGCAGGAATTAATGTTAACAATGCAGTTATGTCTGGAACCACAGGAAACTGTGGAATCACAATTTTGTTAACCTCTCTAAGATCAATTACAAACCTATAGACTGGAGGCTTTGTAGGATCAGTACGTTTCAGAATTGGCAATACAGGACTGTTACAGACATTTCCTCTAGTTTCTTCTACTACGCCTTTCTTGATCAAATCTTGCACAATCAATAAAAGTGCACGTTCACCTTCACTAGAAATCTTATATTGTGGGATTCGTGGAAATTTGACATTCGCTTTCAAAGTGACTACATATGGTGGAATTTCTAAAAGACCTACATCGTTGGGACCAGTCGCCCAAAGAGTATCAGGGAGAGAACGCAACTCTGGTGGGAGCGCATCCATCGACAAGTACATCGGAGAGATGATTCTTTTACCCAACGTAAGCTGTACTCCTGCCAGAGAACAGTACAATGTCGCGTACAGGCGTTTTAACAAGTCTAAACCAAGCAGATTTTCATTACAACCGGTCGTCAAAATCAATGGTGCTTTCAATTGACGGGGTCCAACAGAAATAGACAAAGGACCAGATACGGGGTTGTAAACAGGGGCGCCTGAAAAACCTACAGAAACATTTGTTAAGCCAGACAAAGGTGCGCCAGGGAGTTTCGCATGTATGATAGAACTTTTTGCTGCACCAGTATCCAACAGAAACGGTTCGACTACACCTGATGTTGCTACTGCGACATAAGGCCCACTCTGATCTACTGGAACTGATACTACTCCCTCTCTTTGTCCATGGCTGTCCTAGTACTCATTTTGCTGAAATTCCTTATTAGCTTCACAGTAGTCTTCAACATGATACTGTTGAGATCTATTTTGTTGGGCAGACTGTCCATTTCGTTGATCAAAATGATTAGAAGGGCGATCATTCGTTTGTGGAGGCATAGCACTTCGTCCTCGACTTCTAGAATTTTGCGTTGAACCACCACGACCTCTCTGAGCTGCTGCAGCATTATTTTGCGCTAAGACTGGACACTCATTCTTATAATGACCTTCTTTCTTACAATAAGCACACTGATTCCACTGATATTGCGGCCTCTGAGAACCATAATCTGTCCTTTGATATGACCCTTGCTGTGTATTAGTCTGATTCGTGCGAGGCGGATATGCTTGCTGCAAGAGGACTTTAGTTTTTAAATCTTTCGTTTTCTTATCTGACTTTTCCTTCTCCTCTTTATCCCTATTTTCATAGTATTGGGCAGTTGCAAGTATTTGCGCAGTCGTAGAGACAGCCCACGCACTCTCAGAATCTTTCAATTTATTACTAAGCTCTGGTAATAGATTGTGCACAAATTTATCAACAAATAGTCTCTGTCCTCCTTCCGTGCTCATATCCTGACCACTGTGATCTACGAAAGTTTCTTCAAACCTTGTGAAAAAATCGGAGACACTTTCGTCTTTCTTCTGCCTGCATGCGGACAACTTGTCCCAGTTAACGCGCAATGCTGGCATCAGAGTCTTCATTAAGTCGATTATTCTACCGGGCAAATCAGCAATTAGAGGTTCGGGTTTGGAACCACCTATTTGTTGACCATCTGCTGCTATTATAGCTGCCCAATCACCACCTAGAGCAACTGGATGATTCTCTTTACGAATTTTAGCCCAAATTGGTTGCGGAACTACATTCCCAAATAACATGTCAATGTCCGCTAAATTCATCACGCAAGCTTCAACTGTCTGCGCTAACTCTTTGTAATATCCTGCAGGATTCTTACGCGGATCTGGCAAGGCCTGTTTCACTGCTAACACTTCAGCTCGCTTCCACGGAATGTGTATCCACACTCTCTGGAATTGTGCCGGAGCGGCAGCAATACCGTGAGCCGCATCTGCTTGTACAGCTTCGCGCCAAATTGGAGGAACCTCCCTCATTGGATATTGGCGATTCTGCTTCGTACTACGTTTCTCCAACTCCCTAAGTGAACGAAGGGATGGGTCATTCCTATAACTTAAAATCAATTCCATCGCTTCCTTTATATTTTGACCAATTATCATACCTGCAGCAAATTCTTTTTGAACATTAATTAATTCTTCTAGATTTGATTCAGAGTCATTTTCTTCCAATTCCTCACGCAAAAGGGAGCACATTTCATCAAACACATATCGTTGTGTCGGTTCATTCCATTGCATAAATTTATCTAATACATCTCTAGTACTATATCTTCCACTTTTCGAAATCCATCTAAGAGCTGTGGAATCTAATATTCCCCGTTCTTCAGTACTGGGAAGCTGACTATGTCTCTGAACAGAGTCAGAGGCAGGAGTCTTAATTAAAGTTTTATAGAAGGGAGATAGAATATTAGAGACAGAATCAGTGATTCTCCGACGAACAGAAAGCGGAGTCATAATGCTAGCAGAAGCCGAAAATAGAGTAGCAGTTGGAACAGATAGAACAGGAACAGTAGGAGTAGCAGGCAAAGTAGCTTGTGAAACAACAGGTGTGAGCGGTACAGGTATAGGCAAAGGAGCCGACAACCCTAGAAGAGAGGGTGCCGGAGGAACATTAACGTTGACCACAGGAAGTACAGGAGCTTGATTCAGTGGAGCAGGAGCAGGAATACCAGGCTGTCCAGCAACCGGTAATTGAACATTCGGTAAAGGTGGAGCCGTAGCACCCTGTGCATACGGTGGGGGTGACCTTAACAAGTAAGACAGCAGAGGATCGTTTTCGGGGTCCTCTATTATCTTAGCCGTACTCGATGGCAAGGCAGGATAGCACTTGTCTATCGCTAAATTACGCTCTCTATTGGCCACCTCCATTGCTTTCTCAGACTCGTTAAGTTGCAGCTGCTTAGCAGACTGTTCTAAAGTCAACTCTTGCTCTTTCTGTTCTTTCTTCAACTTTTTAATTTCTCTCCGTTTAGAGTCTTTTCGCCAATAACGGAAAGAATCAAACATTGCCGGCCGGGCTTTCTTCTTAAACAATTTCATTTCCAAATTATCAAGAACTTCGGGTTCAAAACTACCATGCATTGGCCAGCTAAGGACACCGTCTTTCTCTGTATATCGGATCCATACCTCATTATAAGATATAGGACCCACACCAAACTTACAATACAGATCATAAAGAGGAGTTCCAATCGGAGGAACCAGACATGAGTCCTCCAACCGGGAATCACTGTTGCAACCAAAACACGACAACATACAATTTTTCCGACTTACCATTTTATAATCCGGAACACAGAACGGACAAAACACAAACAAAAAGGTGCGCACTCGAACCAAGAACTTAGGCCTACCAAAGCGAACAAATGTATCGATACCCAAACTAAACCAAAAGATTATCGTTACTAGAACAACCAGTGATAATCTTACGAAACCAAACCAAACCAAGAACTAAAAGGATTATCCAAACAGGAGCAACCCTTACGAAGTAACCAACTAGCAACCACTTAATACTTAACTGAGGCACTGAAGACGTCACCAAGGAGAAACCCGTCACGTCTCGCCATACTAAGGTCTGCACCTCGGGTCCAAGACAGGGCGACGGTCAAGGCAACGGACCACTGCAGCCATCCGAACGGGAACCCTCGTGGAAGAGAACTTCGGGCCACTTTTGCGATATGCCGGGATCGATGAAGTGGGGCGCCTCCCTCAGGAATCTTCACACGAAGCTTCTCGAACTCTTCAGGCTTTTGGACCGGTACCGAATGACGTCGCCCCACATTGGGCGCCAATTGGAGTTCTGGACTTTTTGGTTCCGTCCAGAGGTGTCAGGGATAACACCCGAAGACCCCGGAGTTCTACCTGTCTTGGTGCACAAATAAACAGAAACACGGGCTTCTCGATGGTGGCGTCAAAGACCAAAGGTTTATTACTGCAGGGACACAGAAGTCACAGAAACTACACACGGGCAGAATCTAGGAGCCTGTTCGATTTGTACCAAGTGGGTTGCTCCTTATATACTAAATATTAGGCTTGGGGCAAATTCTTTACATGTTAGTACAGTTCTAAACCTTCATGTCCTAAACAATAAATATTTGGCGTTACACAAGAATCGTCAACAATATCTGATGTCAAAACATCACGAACGAAGGGTTCCCACTGTTCCATCATAATCCCATGTCAACTTTTCATTCAGGACCCGGACCGCCTCATCGTAAATTTCGTTACCTCCCCCTAATAAAGACCCAGAAGGAAAGGAGCAGAGCCAGGTGCAGAAGATAGAAAAGCAGGATAAGGAATGTTTGTGGGTCGTAAATGGGCAAGGCTACCAGCTTCGGCCGCCAAATCATGATCAGGCCAACGAACACGAGAACCAGTATAGCAGGACTGGCCTCACGCAGAGGAGGCAGTTTCTGTCGAGTCATGCAGCCACGGCGTGTTCTGTCCTAAGGTGCACGTGTCACTAGCAAGGTGAATCTCCGGCTAAAGCTTACTTGTCCTTAAGTGAAAGAGGTCACTGCGTGTCCATTGACTCTGTGGGGGCAAGAAATATAAAATGGCTGCCGTAATCTAAGATGGATGCCATGGGTAGATCAGAAATGTGTTCATAACAGGAGTGCTCTTGCTCGTAGCATAGCGAAAACACCAGGATATGCTAAATGGATCATTTGCGGTTCACTGATACCAAAATTATGTATTTACGACAATATTGAAAACACGGGTTCAAATCGTCACGGAACCTCAGAATGCGTCAAATTCTTGCGTCATATTTATTTAAAAGGACGGTTATGCAAAATTCCACCCGTGTTTAACTAGAGAGGTGCTGGCTGAATGAACCTTCTTATTAAATATACTGCAGCTGTGAAAAGGTTTGCCTGTGAACATCTAATACTGTGCATCTAGGGAAAATGCTGCAAATTTATTTATTTTTGCAAAAATAGGCAATTTCGTTTTTTATTTTTCTTTCTTTCTGGGGCCTTATTTATATCTATTGAATGTGACCCACACACACATACATTGAGCTCATTTCAGACACAAACAGAAAGGGGTCAAACACTCTGGACACACAATACAGCGCGCTCTAACCATTTCTTGTAAATAACGCCGTCGCAATTTACAACAAAACCCACAAACAAAATAGACATTTAAACACACATTTTAACCTATAAGTCAACACTTAGGACAGAAACAAGGAACAGCCTACAGACTGTGCTCAAAATAACCTGCAAATACTCGTTGTAAGTCGTATTTACAACAAAAAAAACGTTTTTCATTAGTTTTCCAAAAAGCTGCAAAAAAGGACAGCCTCACAGCTCATAAATTGGAGTTCCAACCGGAGGTATCAGACACGAATCCTCCACTCAGGAATCCTTGTTGCAACCCAGTCAATACTAATACCAGATACAAAATACCGCGACCTGGCATCTTCGCTCACTGATCGGGTTTCAAACTTCAAGGGGCTATCTCCAACGATATACTCGCAAATGTGCGTTACCCTCGGTTTTTGAATACTGCAGTGTTCAAATAAACTAAGGAACCAATACTAAGAATTCGGAACCGATACTAAGGACTTCAAATAACCAAGATCAATAAATAACTAAGGACTCAGAACCAATGATTATCCAAACAAGAGCAACCAGGGATAATCCAAAACCAAAGCAACCGAAGCAACCGAACTGACCAAGGACTGGGAGCGACCCACTTTATTCTTTAACTAAAGCAGATGGAGAAAAAAATATCTCTTCATTCACTGCCTATACAAATTGCAATTCGCATATACAAACCTAACCCTATCAACGCTATATACTAAACAAATATTTGTCCACATTTTAACTGCCAATTCCCAACTGTCCTAACAGTCTCTTCAAAAATACTTACGCCACAAAAAGAAAGGGTTTCTCAATCAGGAGTGGCATCTTTTGGAGATTTTGAGTCAGAAAAATCAAAAACATACAAATAATCCCCCAGAACCCTCTGTGCCCAGAGTACCTCTTTTTAGTAGAATTCTGTCTTGCCTTCCCCAGTAGTTTTCCATCCTCTGACACAATTACTCCTCCAGATAGCCACTTCATGATCGAGCCACGAGTTGGGCGCCAACTGAAGAAACCGAAAAATCTCCTACTCCATCTCAGGGATCTATCCAATAGTTCTGCACTCAAAAACAGCAAAAGGAATTGACAGAAGATCTGGAATATCAAAGACATCTTTATTACAATTAATTGTGAGGCTACGTCGCCCAACTGTACTCTGACAACTGAATGAGGCAGCCTGCCTGAGCTATCTCAGGCAGGCCTTTTATACACTGTATTATGCCCTGGGCGCACATTCTTGCTTTGAAGTACATTATTGTAGATCACTCCCATGTTACTACAACAAGACATGTTATAACAGCAAATTCCATTCTGTTTGTCCAACCTATAATACATCACTGATCTATGTCAAGGATAAACATTCCTTCCTGTGCAGGACAGACGAACTCATAATAGAAATGGTCACCTCCCAAGCATAAAGGACCACAAGGCACAAACAGAAACAGATAATAGAGTGAGATAGAGAAGCATGAATAGGTCATAATCCATTGCAATGTCTGTTGCTCAGATCTTTAATATAGATTGACTAGAGGGCATGGACTGGTTTGACGAGGCCAGCATCACGTAGGCAGAGTCAGCTTGTTCAGGTCAAATAGAAGTCAGGAAGAACTTGAGCTAAGGAGTACGTGTCCTTTAAGACTTGCTCCACCAGAATCATTGGCTTATGTGTATGCCTATGGGGAAACATCACTTACAACGCATTTATTACAACGCACTACCATTACAACGCAACCATTACAACGCAAACCATTACAACGCATTGCGCTGGGGGGCGCTCTAGGATAGGGAATATATTTAATTTATTATCCAACACCTTCCCTACTATCCACGGGGACTGGAGTTGGAATAGTAAATTAAATAAATCACTATCCAGCGCTTAAAAGCACTATGCGTTGTAGTGGTATGCGATGTAAAAACCGCGTTGTAACAGCAGGCGTTGTAATAGCCTGCGTTGTAACGACACCAATCCATGCCTATGTAGAGGGCAACACCAAAAAAGGCTGCTGTTCACAACATGGAGCCTGTGGGCTCAGAATGAATCTGTTGATAGTTCATGAATACATCATTGTATCGTGACGAAACCACACGCACAATTAAACTCGCCATTTACGGTACGCTGATATCAAAATCATAACAGAATTATGACAGTTAAACACAGGTTCAGATTTCAAAGAACCACAATGGTGAAGATCGGTTAGCGATATCAACTTGTGACAGGAATCACAAGGCTTGAAACTGGGCCGACGGCTGGACATCCCTTATGCACCAGGAGTTGAAAGACTCAAAAGACGTCATCAAAAAGTCAAAAAAAGGTTGATCCAAAAGTGACTAAGGGAGAAGCTCTCTTCGTATCTGTGCTGTCTGGAGTAGAAAAAGAAAGCACTAACATCAGCCCACAGGGGTGGCATCTAAGTAGACAGAGCGATATCATACCGGCGACCACAACGCAGATGACGGACGTAGAGTTGACTGACGCCACTTACCGACGTGTAGGGGTACTGCTAAGAAAAAATTTCTCGGGATCCAGTCTGACACCTGAGGGTTAGACTAAGGTAAGGAATCTATAACGAATAGTCTCTTTCAGATCAGTCAACCACAAGACAGACGCTTGCCACTCCCAGGCATCACTTCTGAGTTTTGGGATCAGAGGCCCCACCACTTCCAGGTCCTGGAGTCATGGCCTTTCAGTCTCAAGCCCAGAAAAGGTAAGTGAGGCAGCCCCCAGCCCTGATTTTCTCAGAGTATTAGCCCAAACCTTATTATTACTACCCTGTAGTCCAGTAGGAGGGTCCTGCGACACATGCTCTTGGTCTGACGTGCCTTTCTGCTGATTTATTATAATATCCTAACAGTGACGCAGGCCCTCGTCACCAGCCGGCTAGACTATAGCAACACATTCTATGCAGGTATCCCCGCCAAACTCATAAGACTACAAGTGATCCAGGACACAGCAGCCAGACTGATCCTCAACCAGCCAAAGAGAAACCACATCCCCCATCACCTGAAAAACCTCCACTGCCACTACTGCTCCGGTTCACACACATCGTGAGCCTTCGGTCCGAAGATACAGGGATTGACAGCCTGGATAATTGAAATAGGATGTGGATGCTCAGCCAATGTGGCAAAAATTGAGTTTTGGATTATATGGATCAATGGGAATTGAAGTGAATTACCTTGGTTTTTCAGATAAATGGTGTAGGAGAGTAGGGTCTGCTTCCTATTGTCACCTCCACTTTTTGCTGTGATTCTCTGGTTTTTCGACTTTAGTGTGGCTGTGGGCCTGCCAATCAGACCCACAGACCAGCTGTTCTCTCTCTAAATTGATACCATGTACTTTAGGTACATACCAGATTGGTTACTGGGTCACCCTTGTGTGCCCCTGTATAGTGTACCATAGATACCCAGGGCATAGGTGCACCCTAGGCCTACCAGGTGCTGCAGCATGTATTGTGCCACCCCTGGTTTGCCTTCCAAACTGACACCACAGGTCTGTTCACACAGCCTGGGTAAGGTGGTGTAATCACCCCTTACTTAGATATAGTGTCCCTATATCTACCTTTATATATAGACACATATACACCTATAAGACAATCCTAAGGTAGGCCTCGACAATCCTGGAGGCAGAGTGCTTGGTTTTATGTGAAAGGGTGTCCTAGCATGAGCTGAGCCCCTCCGCAGCTTTCGGAACCATCTATGATATAGCCATACCATATACTCTTAAGTGCATTATAATCCTTGCGGTTAATGCTAACTTTGGTTTGGCTTTATCAAAACATGTTGTGTAAGGTGTCAAACAATTTGGAATACTACCCCCGCGCCAATTCTGGCGGCGGGGGGTAGCATTCCACCCATCTAGAGGGAAAAGACATGTAGTTACTGGTTTACCCAGTTAAAGTTAAACAGAGCCTCAGCATCACAAAATGGATGCTGCTGCCACAGACACGAGTCTGACCTCCTGTTGCTGGGAGAAACTCCAGCTGGGGAGGCCTGGACAATAGGTTTCCTGTCCAGGGAGGTGCTGGCACCTCCCTAGACAGGGGTTTTGTGTATTGGGGCAGGGAGGGCTGCATTCAGTGAATGCTTCTAGACACTGCCTGGGGCACACAAGGTGCACCATGCATAACCCGGTTCAAACCAGTTGCTGGGGCACACCAGCCCCAGCTCTGGCGCGAAATTGGACAACGGGAAAGGGGTGTAACCACTCCCTTCTCACGTCCACCCATAGGAGGGACCTAGTCAGGTAATCCAGACCCCTTTCTTAGTATAAGTATAGGAGCTGTGTCCCCAGGACTTTGGATTATCCTGGACTAATCTTTGAAAGACATATCTTGGACCTTCGATATTCCATTCTGACTGGAAGATGGAAGACATCTCCTTTGTCGTCAAGGAGTGACCACCCTGTGCAAACAGGCACCAACAGCAACTTTGCTGGTCTGCAGTTTCAAGGCTCCCGTCGGAACCCGAAGACTCTGCGACACAAGAACTGGATTTCCAGACTTTTCTGACCCCAACGCGCATCCACAGCAAAGCTGAGACACGTGGCGGACACGAGAAACGTGGGACCAGACCTCTTGGACATCCTGCATTTTGCTACCTGCTCTCCTTTCCTGAGGGCTCAGGAAGTTGTGCATTGGAGTACGAGAATCCCCAGCGCTGAGCACTATTTGCACTGAAGCTCAAGCCCCCACAATCCGCGAGTGTCCCATGCGCCCCGCCTTTGCATCTGAGCTTGACGTGTCTTCCCAGTTCCTTGCCCATTGGCTTGTTAGCCCCCTGAAGACTTTCCTTTGAATTTAACTTGCTTTCCTGGTTGCTCCAGACTTTCACCAGCTTCCCTGAAAAAGAGAAGTGCCACAGACCTTGCTGATCTGCAACAGAGCCAATCTCGACATCCTGCATGGGTTGTGGTTACCAAGGCTGTTGGGTACGATCTGGGTATCGAAACCGCAGTCATCTAGATTTATTGTGGGACAGTTCGAATCCAGCTCCTGGTCATCGTCAATGCCTCCTGGACTTCGTTGCTGAAGAGACAAACTCACCTTCTTCACCTAAAAGCACCCAACATCGCCTGGTTCCTTCCTGGTACCTTCCTGGTCACTGGCTAGTGTCCCAGACTCTGTCCCCTCTGCTTTCAGGTTCTTCATATCTCCGATCCACCCTTAGATCGGCCAGGACACTTTTCCTCTGGTCGCCTGCAGCACTTCTTAGCATCTCTCCATTGAAAACGACGACGAAACCCGACACGAAAAGACACCTATGCACCCGGCTTCCCTGGGTGAGGTAACACAAGTACTCTGGTGCTCCTGTGGGTCTTGACTCTCGAAGTGTCGTAGTCTAAAAGGGTTCCATCCTAGTCCATCCGGAACTGTCCTTAAATTGTATATTTGTAACTTCTTTGTTTCCCACAGAAAGTCAATGGTAACCCGCGGCTGTGTTTAGACACTGCACGCATCTCCCGTGGGCCTCCTACTTCCTAACCTTTGGGTGTTTAGTGTAGCCCCAGCGATTCCACAGGCCCTAGGCCTGCTTTCTAATTCTCACGTGGTACTTATCCCACTTCCTTAGTATATGGTTTGTGAGGCCCCTAGGGCATAACATACTGTGCAACTTATCGTATATTAACTGTGTGACTTGTATTGTAATTTTACCTCTGACCTCACATTGGAGTGCAGAGGGGTTGTGTTTAGATTAAATACATATATATTTGATATAAACCTTGTGTGGTGTCCTTTCTTTTGGTATTCAAGGGATTATATATGGTAAAACAAGTTGCTTAACTCGCCTACTGAAGTCTTAGCCTGAAGACTGCTGGTTCATGCTACCACTAGGATAGCTTTCTAGAAGGTTGACTTTACAACCACCATCAATAAGGGTCGATTAGACTGGTGCAAGGTGCCCACTAGAATTAGTGGACATCATATGCCAGGCTAACTTCTCACAAATGGTGAATACCAGTGAGAAGGTCATGATAAATTAGTTGCTTTAGCCCTGATGAAGTCTTTTGGACAATTTTCCATTGACGAAACACGCGTGTTGGCTGTATTGATTACACTATCTAGAACGCTGCATTGATTGCATTATCTGGAAGTGGAAGACATTTTTAACAAGTCTTCGTGAAAAATCACAGAAATAAGAAATTAATTAAAAAAACACTGACTCATATTGAATGCTATTCAACTCCTTTTTGAATTTATGATTGGAAATCTTATTGTACAATATAGAGATATACAATATGCTCAGGGAATCTTAACTAAAATTGTATTGATGCAATTGCTAGAAATTGCGATTTGACAGTCGGGGTAGTGGCTGTTTAGATTTCCTTTTGATGCAAATTATATAATTATAGAACTAGAGGTACTTAATCCATCAGAACTTGCGCAGTATGGACCTCACTGCCCATTTGTAGAAATCTTAGTCCCGGGAGTCACTCTGGTAGCCCAGGCTTCAAGGTGAAGATGCAGATCTAGTTCTCCTCTCTCAGACAAGAGGGCAGCAGGTCAGCACAATAGGGCAGCAGTCCTTCCAAGCAGCAGTCCAGGACAGTGGCAGACCTTTAAGGGGCACAGCGGTCCTTCTTCCTGGCAGAGTATCCACAGGTTCAGAAGTGTACTAAAGAGTTGGTGTCTGAGGACCCACTTTTATACTTCTGGACGGTTGTAGAAGCTTCTAGACAGTGACTTTGAAGTTCATGGAATTTCTTGCCTCCCCTGACCTGGCTCCAAGCTGGCTGCAGTAACAATACGAGGTCCTTTGTCTGAAGGCAAAGCACAGGCTATTTGGTTGGAAGGGGGGCTGTGCTCACCTCCGCTGCCCCCTACTGTCAGCAGATGGCCCATCCAGGTACACCTAATCCCTCTATTATGTGACTGTCTGGAAGGAATCTACAAAATCTAACTGTTCAAATATTTAAATTGTGATAAAACAACTTTACTATTAAATAGGGCATTTCACTACAACTCCAAAGACACCAAACTAGAAATATGAACCTGCTCCCAAATAGAATTTTTACCTTATTAAATTTAATAAGGAATCCCCAATGTTATCATATGAGCGGTGTAAGCCTCACAGTAGAGAAAAGCGAATTCAGGAGATTTTCACTATCAGGACATGTACAACTTAAAACTACATATCAACCCTTGTAATTACATAGCATCCTGTCTTATGGACTTCCTAAATCCTATTTGAAGGGAGATGCATATGTAATACCGCGGATGTTTAAGGCCTAGCAAGGGGGATTTTAATGGTAAATAGACATGGCAGTTTAAAACGCCATTGAGGCTGCAATGGCAGAACGGGGACATCTTTAAAGATGCTATTTATGTAGAAGGCACAAGGAGGGCAACAGGCCCACTGGTAGCATTTAATTTACAGGCCGTAGGTATATGGTATACCACTCTACAAAGTACATTACATTTGTCAATTAGATATGAGCCAATTTAACCATGCTTTGAGGAGAGAGCACACACACTTTAGAACTGGTTAGCAGTGGTATAGTGCACAGAGTTCTAATCCCACAAAAACAAATTCTGCTAAATGTGGAGGCTAAAGGGTTTGGGGTGACCCTGCAAAGAGGGCCAGGCCCAACAATGCTGGTAACTGGTGCTCATAAACGGTGTGACATACAATGCTGGCAGTGCTCGGTAACGGACTGCTGATTTAAGAAACTACAGAGATATATGTAAATGTTTGCTATAAACAGCCAATAAAACCTTTTATTCCTGTCATTAACACCAGTAAACAAGAACAACATTGTAACTTAGCAGGAGAAAAATGGAAGATTTACAAGATAAGAACGACATGATAACTGGCACCAAGAGTAGAACAGCAAAAAGAACACAAGCAAGGAGACATGGAAGTGGCTGTGGGAAAGCATTAATGCTAAATGGAAGAACAGGAGGCCAGAGCAAAGGCAGAACGACGGGAAATATAATATAAATATTTTGTTAAAGAGGCAGTTTGCAGAAGATTCTTGACGTCTTACAATACTGCTTGGTCTGGAAAAACCGAGAGGGCTTCTGCACATTAACACAGCTTCAGTAATAACCGTTCACACTTCAGACTTTGGGCTTGACAGAATTGAAATGCTGTGTGAGTCTCAAAATAGTAATGGCCCAATTCTATATACAGATGTGCACAGACTCCCTTGGGTGCCACATGTATGAAACTATGAAACCAATGAAACAAGACAAGACTGCAGTGCCCGGCATTTTGCTGCCTGTCCCTGAACTTCAGGTTGGGACTGATATCAGAGCCTTGTCCATGTGATGGAAACTCCCAAATGTACAGGAAGAGGTCGCCTAAGCCCTAGAAGGATGAGGCCCTTCATAAGAAGCCACATCATCCTAAGATCATGCTTTCCCACCGGTTTCACTCTTAAAGTCTGGTGTCATGGTTCACCTTTGAACCCAAAAAGGCCTCTTCTGAAATGGTCTTGATTCCTTAATTATTGATAGAGAAGCAGGAGCTTAAATCAAAACACAACACAGGTATCTCTCAATTTTTGAATGGTGGCGAACAGTAGCAAGTCACGATTGCTCTCAATTCATTATACGCGTGTGTAAGTTTAAGGTTTTACAAATAAGCAAACTACAAGTTAATAAAGCTTATGGCTGCTGAGACGGAAAACTCTGCACATAAAGATAGGAAAGGCCAATCTTTTTATGTGCGGAGTTCTTCGCCCAGACTGCAGCATCACTGTATTTGTAAACTTATTATTAAATTGTAGTTTGTGCACACAAAAAAAAAATACACAAATATTTAAGATAGCCTTTGTGAATCAGGCCCTATGTGTGTTTCAGTGTGTTTTTTTCTGGTGTTTAAATAAGTTTGATAATCTGCTAAAGCTCGATGATGTGCTGAAACTCTTTCCGCAGTCCTCACATGTGTACGGCTTAACCCCTGTGTGTACTCTCTGATGTACCCTTAGACCTGATAATTGTCTAAAACTCTTCCCACACGTTGTACATGAGTAGGCTTTATCAACATTGTGTATCAACTGATGAGCCATGAGATAGGATGAATGTCTGAAGCTTTTTCCACATTCTGTACATGGGTATGGCTTTACACCGGTGTGTATCCGATTGTGTATATTCAAGCTGGACGACTTGCCAAAGCCCTTTCCACAAACTGTACACAAGAATGTTTTTTCTGGCTCATTAGTAGCTTTGCTAACACCTGCATCATATCTAATATATTGCTTCTGTCTGTTCCTTTTGGTGCCCGTCTGCTTTTTCTGTGATTGATTCTGTTTCTTGGTGGGTTCTCTTTGCGATGACCTAAGGAAGCGCGTCTCTTTGGCTTTTCTTGATAATGTCTTACGCTCTTCTGTTTTTTCAGTAAAACGTCCATTTCTCCTCTTCAGATATTTCTTGACTGGTGCGTTCTCTGTTGAACATAAAGAAATTGAGACATTAATATTTCTGGCTATGAAAGTGGGGCACATTTGATGGAGGGGGAATGAGTGCTGTGGTAGTGAGTCGGGGTACAGGAAGTGGAGTTTAATTTTCCTTTTATTGACCTCTTGTCATCTAAGCAGTGTGATCAGCTGGGAATCAATATTTAAGGGACATAAAGCTTAGATGTTTCACAATAGTTTGAATTGCAACTGGTGCCACAGTTATTTTGCACTTGTATTTCAATGAATAAAGGTTTAAATGCAACAACAAAAAGGAGCATTGTTTTGATCAGGTTGTGGGCTACGTGAGCACTTCTACGTAATCATTTGTCCCTGTAGAACTTCATGCACATTTATCAACACCTCTCAATCGAGCCCAAGCAAAACCCAGAAGATGAATGCATGTAACGAGAAGATTCAAACCCACGGAGCTGTGATCACTGCACCAGTCTGAAAGTGTATTGCACACTTTTCCTTTCCCCATGAAGACAATGCAGGGGTTGGACCCTTTCCTTCGGAGAACATGAGCATCATGTCCTTCAAGGTGGTGTGTGGAAACTTCCAGATGCTTGCACCAGAAGCTTCAGCCATCTATATCCCAACCATGCGCAGATGCAGAAGCACCTCTGCGCTAGCTCCCCTGTCCCCCCAAGCACACTCGATAATGTCAGCACCTCGAGGGCATGTCACATGTCGTCATCATCTTCACCATGCTTGGCAATGAGGTCGCTCAAGACTGGTCAATCCTGCTGTTCACGCCGGGAGGCAATCTGCCCCCCACATCCCAGCTGCATGAGTCTTCCTTTTCCAATGGCGCCTCTAAGGATTTGCAATCCACAAGAAGAAATCAACCTCCAGCCACCAAGGATTGTTTAGTTATGGGTAAAAGGGGTCGCTCCCGGTCAAAGTGGGCAATTTGCTAATTGATTCTTTCCCTTCAGCGGAAGGGGGAAATTGGATCTTTGTCCTCACCAATCAGCCCACCAAGGAAAGGGAAACAAGGGCCACTTTAAATTGGTTGCATTTGCATCTAGGGGGTTTTTGTGCACCAGGGTGGTATGAATCCCATGAGAGGCACCACTGGAAATGAGAAAGACTACGCCTCTCAGCAAAGTAATCCTGTATGAGGATCATGATACAACTTTAGTCCGATCCCCACAAATTGAGAAACTTTTCCTCTGAGAGAAGGAGGCAAAATCTGAAATTATTGCTAGTTGGATTTTTGTAGGGCATAATGGATATGAAAAAGCAGGTGTTCTCACACAGCTGCACTATCATACCATGACCCCCCCCCCATCCTGAGTGTCGATTTTTCAGATATATGTGGTGTTGTTAGGTTTTACTGTGTGCCAGC
Source organism: Lissotriton vulgaris (assembly GCF_964263255.1). NCBI lineage: Eukaryota > Metazoa > Chordata > Amphibia > Caudata > Salamandridae > Lissotriton > Lissotriton vulgaris. The sequence continues at coordinate 286,655 of NW_028251340.1, read as the reverse complement.
TGACCATGGGCCCAGATAACCACATCCCTAGAAAGATTCAAATTCAGAGGAAAACCCTTGATGTCTCTAAATTGCAAGTAGAGGTCTTTCCTGGTGTCTGTGATGTGCCCACCCACACAAGTGAGGTACCATATTTATCAGGAGAATTGTGGGAATGCTGAGTGTTAAGACATGTGGCAACCCCAAACGTTTCTTTAACTTTACCTCTCTGAATAGTACAACAATCTGTATTTTTTGCTAAAGTTTGATGTTTGTGCAGGGCAGGTTAGTGGCTACAAGGCAGAGCACAGCGGAAACATTCATGTTCCACTTACAGGAAGTGTAATCAGCCAGGCCTACCCATCATTTGATACGGTCGACTGAGGATATTTCTTGGATAGATTTTGGCCCATAATACCATGAATGGATCAAACTGCTTTACTCAAACCCCCTTGCCAGGGTTCAGGTGGATCAGATCTGTTTGGAGGCCTGGACATTGGGCCGTGGCATCAGACAACGTTGTAGATTAATCAAAAAGAGACTAGCTATGGGATGGGGTGGTATGATGTTTACATTGTAAAGATCATGGTGACTCAGGTAAGTTTTGTTGGTCAGGGGTGGCACCCATTGGGTGTCTTAAGAAAGCCCTCACCCACCAACCTAGTTGGTGGCATGCTTCATCATCGGGCCCACCCAGTGACACCTAGCGTGTCCCGGGTGTGCTACGACGCCTGAATACAGCGGAGCAGGTATGTCACTGTGTGTGCGGTGGGGGATGTTAAGAAGGTGAGTTTAAAACGGCTTGGCGGGGGTCCCTGTACCCGGTGGGTAAAAGACTTTATTAATAGGGCCTCCGTCAGCGGTTAAAAATAAGGCTGTGGGACGCAAGAGGCGAGTTACGACCTCTCACGTCCTTTAGAATGTCAACATGTTTCAGCCAGTGCCTTATTGATATGCTGGCTTTCTTCAGGACAATAAAAATGGGTGTGGGTGTGATTAAAACTAGTGGGTGTGTAGTGTGGACTATGTGTCTACACGCCCTAAAGTGTATCTAACTGTGAGAGGGGGGATTCCCTTCTCAAGATCACGCTAGTTTTAAGTGGTGTCCTCTTCAAGGTACTTTGAAGTGGCAAAGGTTAGACCAGGATTACTGGTCGATACCGGCTGCAGACCTAGTGTGCCTCCTTCTTGGGACACCGGTCCCAAGAAGGAGGCACACTAGGTCTGCAGCCGGTATCGACCAGTAATCCTGGTCTAACCTTTGCCACTTCAAAGTACCTTGAAGAGGACACCACTTAAAACTAGCGTGATCTTGAGAAGGGAATCCCCCCTCTCACAGTTAGATACACTTTAGGGCGTGTAGACACATAGTCCACACTACACACCCACTAGTTTTAATCACACCCACACCCATTTTTATTGTCCTGAAGAAAGCCAGCATATCAATAAGGCACTGGCTGAAACATGTTGACATTCTAAAGGACGTGAGAGGTCGTAACTCGCCTCTTGCGTCCCACAGCCTTATTTTTAACCGCTGACGGAGGCCCTATTAATAAAGTCTTTTACCCACCGGGTACAGGGACCCCCGCCAAGCCGTTTTAAACTCACCTTCTTAACATCCCCCACCGCACACACAGTGACATACCTGCTCCGCTGTATTCAGGCGTCGTAGCACACCCGGGACACGCTAGGTGTCACTGGGTGGGCCCGATGATGAAGCATGCCACCAACTAGGTTGGTGGGTGAGGGCTTTCTTAAGACACCCAATGGGTGCCACCCCTGACCAACAAAACTTACCTGAGTCACCATGATCTTTACAATGTAAACATCATACCACCCCATCCCATAGCTAGTCTCTTTTTGATTAATCTACATATAAACCGGGGATCTGGACTAGCTATCTGGTCCTCTCTCTCCCTCTTGATACACGCACATCAGACAACGTTGCCCATTGTCCCCACTCCTGTTCGCCCTGGCGATTGAACCGTTAGCCATCAAGGACAGACAGCACTTGCGGCCATATAGCATGCAATTAGGTAACGTCCATCATGTCATATCGTATGCAGATGACGCGCTATTCTATACCGCGTCACCCCGTACAGCAATGCCTGAGCTCCTGCACCTCCTGGGGGAATTTGGCGACATATCGGGTCTCCAAATGAATCAATCAAAATCTCTAATATTCCCACTCGCCTCTCTGATTGGGACCCTGTTTGACCGCCTCCGTCCACTAGGTTTACGCTGGGTACTAGTGTCGTTCAGGTACCTGGGAATATAGAAGCCCACAGTGGGGCGCAACAATTGCGACTTAATGTGGGCACAGTCCTGGATCCTCTAAAGTAATCTGTAGTTTTCTGGAATGCGCCACCCCTGCCTTTTATGGGCGGGCTGGCCATCTCGAAGATGGTTCTCCTGATGAGATCTCTGTACGCACTGCAAAACACCCTATGCCCCATCCTGACATCAATGTTTCACCAATTAAATTAACTCCTTACATCGCTCTTGTGGGCGGGCGCAGTAGAGAAGCATTGAGCACGCTGACCAGGCCCTATGCATTGGGAGGATTGGATGTCCCACGTCTTCACCTCTACTATTACGCTGCAAGGCTTTGAGACGCAGCTCTATGGCTCGATACAGACCCGAGCTGGGAAACACGGCTACTGGAGGGTAGGGTGAAAGCGGTGCTGTGGAGCATTTTAGGACCCTAGTGTAATTTTCCCGATTCATGCCCATATATAGGTATAATTCACCCTATCCTTATATAGGCATAGAAATCATAACCATATTTAGACTTAGCCTATGCAGTCCAAATACCGCATGGCTACTTCCACTAGTTCTGAGAATCCACAACGATTTCTTGGAAAAACCCACCTTCAGCAGTCAGGGACTTCCCCTTGCTTGAATATTGATTCATCCAAGAACTCATGGAGTTTTCAGAGAATTAAGTCTTTTATTATGTCCAACCTTACGTCAAACTCGGCATCTTAAAGGTATAAGTATGCCCACACTTGCCCAGACAAACACACAGTGGTTTGGAGCAGATCGACTATCTACTTGCCCGACGCACTGCAGCAGCAAGTGCCGAAGGAAGCCGACCCTCCAGCTGACGCACTGAGAGACGCTGTCCTTTCTCCAGCCGAGAAATCCAACTCCAGTGTTTCCAGTCTACCCTCGTGGGTTGCTGGGAAAGCGAGTCCTGAGAGAGAGATACCAGACCTCTATCATTCTAAAGCCAAGGTACGGAGCTGATTAGAGCCGTAGAGAGTTCTTGGATTAGATTCTTGGCAAAGAATAGTAAACTTAAGCTACACCTCACTTACTTCTTCCCTTGTACTAGACCTAGGTTAGGTAAACCGGGGTAGGCGTATTTTAGAAGCACCGGTTGAGTACTTTTAGTCATTGTTATTTATGTATGTATTTTATGGCTTAGAAACCATACCATGCTTTTACAGTATTATTTTAGAATACTCTTCGTACTGTACGCACTGTACTTTGCAACCATTATTACGATTTTAGCAGTTCATTTCTTATGCTTGAGAAAGAAGACTGCTCAATAAATCCTTTTATTGAAAACACCCGTCTCTCTATTTCTCTGCACCTCTGGTGAAATGAAGCATGCACTATTGACTGAGTGAAATAACTATCTATTGTTTCCACGACTCTGAAGATACGTTTTATCTTGGGGAAACAAAGTTGTCATGTTTATGCGGTTGTCAGAAACTAATCCCTTCTTGTGAATTCGAGAAAGTTTCTAGTGACCTCTGAGGGAGCTGGCACTCACAATTAAGTTTAATGCATTCAGTAGAGACCTAGTCAACCTCAGTCCTACATCTAAACTACAGTATATACTATTCCAATGCGCAGAGCCTATTGGGAATATAGGAACTACACTACAGCGGGACGTCTCCCAAGCTGTTGATGGAGGGAAGGGGGACGCCAAGGGACACTCCATATATTATGAGACAGACAGCCACAGAATGGCAGCGGGTTGTGATGGCTGCTCTCGGGCGTGTACCGTTTCACAGGGAGCTCCCAATCTGGATTGTCAAGCCAGTCAGACAGATATGTAATTTCAACCTTTAAAGGAGGGAGGTTGCAAACAATGGGAAGCCCTCTACCCAGATGAACATTCCATCTCCTTTGAAAATGCTCAGGATGAGTTTAGTCTGAGCCAGGGACAATTTCTACAGTGTGCGGGCTTGGCAGAACGGCTAAGCACGCATGGCCATGTTACCCAGCAGCCCCGCCATCTACTCTCACTCTAGAGATCCTCCTTACCTGTGGCGCGAGCAGACACCAAATCACACATCTTTACAGGGTGATGCGCTCAGACACAATAGATGCTCCTCAGCGGGCCCTGGTGGCCTGGAATCTAGATGTTGTGTTACCAGGGTATTTGTAGAGTGCGCAGCTACTCAGAAAGAGTGTCCCGGCGCTAGGCGAGCGTGGCAGAGCCTGTTGCCACTCCGATCGAGGATGCAGATTGGTGGAAAGCATGCAAACTCACTCATACAGTCTCAAGTAATGCCCGCTTTCGGCGTCTACATTACAACTTCCTGCAAAGAACTTATTTGATGCCCATAAACCTTCATAGAATGGACCAGCCACATCCAGATACATGTCCACACTGACACCAGAGAGGTGGGTTCCTGCCCCTGGCATGGTCATGCGATGCAATATACTTCTTCTGGCGCCAGTGGTTGAAGAATTGGTGCGCGTCACGCGGCTACACATTCAAATGACTCCCAAATTTTGCCAATTTAGGCGTCAATCGGACCGGAAGACAACTTACAAATTTGGTCTCATGGCAATGGAACTGGCTCGCCATCGAGTTGCTATTACACGTCTGTCTCAGCGTGCTCCGACAATGGAGCTCTGGCACAAAGATGAGGCTGAGTGGGCCCTAGCCGAGGAGACACATATACGCTTGAGTAGAAAGGATGACAAACTCGAGGACGTGATAAGCACCTGGCGAGCTCTGACGGATAAACTCCAGGCCCCCACCTCTAGATGTATGTAAATGTATTTGAGCTTATATAGCGCACAGCTACCCGCAGTGGGTTTCCCGGCGCTTGCTTAGGGAACCCGTCCTGGTATTCCCCTGTGAGATATCCCGACAGGGTATCCACAAGGTGAAAGCCAAGCATCCCACCGCGAGGGGCCGTTGTGGAGATTAAGCAAGCTATTGCCCAGAGTCGCAGAGTGTGAACCCGTGAGTCGAGAAGGCACCGGAGCGAGAATTATCGAGTCCGTGGAATTTTTAGCCCAAGACCCGCCGAGGCGGGGGATTGAACCCTGGTCCAGGGCCGATTTCAGCTTCCGGGTCTGCCGCCTCTAACTCCTGAGCCACACTTCTCCACAGAGAACAACAGAGAGACAACAGACACAAAGTCAGGCCCAATACTGACAAGGTTGAACACCATGACACCAGGGAGGTACAAGCCAGGGTCTCAAATGATTGTGCATGGTCCTGTCTTGACTGGGGGCCAGGGACACGACAGGGGTCCCGGGGAGGGTCGGATCTCACTCTTGTTCGCACATAACAATGGAATACGCCATGCTCACCCTACCAGTGTATTTCATATATTTGTATGATATGATCAAGTGTTCTCTGACTGCCAGGTGTATGGTTGATGAAAATGAAAATAAAGTTTTTAAAAAACTAAAAAATGTTTGAGGTTTGCAGGGCATTCTGGGTAAGAAAAAGTGGGGGTATCCACCCAAGCCATAACGCTCTGCACTCCCCTGTGTATCTAGTTTTCAGAAATGACCAAGGGTGCTAAGTTTCTCAGAGTGCGGGCAGGAAGCCAGGCCCGGATTCCACGCCTACCCACACTCTCACAAAGAATGGAATTCCAAGAAAAAAGATCTTCAGGTTTCCACATTGAATTCTGGGGCCATTCACGCCGCAGGTGTTCGGCCCGCATAGGCTGGGTTTTGTTTTTATTGAAAGAAGTGTAGAGATACAGAATAGTAGTGGCAGGAGCGGTCTGGTAAATCCAGGGCATCAGCTGGTCCAGACTGAGGAAAAGATAATGATATTTTTTTTAAATATCAATACATCCTACAGATTTGTTTTAGAAATGAAGGAGAAATCAAAAAGCCATGATCATCAGAACATGAGCTTAAACAGAGATAATGAGAAGTGGTAAAAGGAGGCGCCGTGCATTGACAAGTCAAAGCGGATGCGTGCAGTATCCATGAACTGGAGAAAAATTCAACGTCAAACACAGAACTATATGTGATCCAACGCTTTGGGATATTTTCTCAAACGGCCGTGTCAGCCGGGCTACGGTGGGAAAACAGAAACAAGATCAGAGGAGCAGTATAAAACAGCAATATCAGAACGATAAACCTAACATGCCACAGTCTTCAGTGGAGACAATGTGACGCCATTAACCGTCCACATCTTAGAAGTTCTTCCAGAAATGAACGGAGATTGAGGATGTTCTGAGAGACTCACAAAGAGAGACTTTGGACACACCATGAACTCCAAAGGACCCGAAGGATGCAACAGTGGGCCTGATTCACAGAGATAAAGTTAGTCCAAAGGTCCAAGTTTACTCGTAGTAACTTACCCTTGTGAAGACCAAAAAGTAGTAAAGTTAGATGTAGTATCCCATTCATGTATCTGTAATCCATTGTAAATGATCTTACAGGCATCCTGGTCGTGTTGGAATCCTGGTTGTGTTGGAATCCTGGTCGTGTTGGAATCCGTGCTAAGCCTGTGCTCCTTTGAGACAGGACACTTGAGTGGTCTGGAGCGGGACGCGCAGGCTGAGGCGAATGAACCATCTTGAATAAAGTGTTTTGATCTTCTTCATCAAGTGTTGGATCGATATTTACGTTAGACTTTTGGTCTAAGTTTACCTTATCGGGCCCTGAGATGGCTTGTTTTTATGACTCTAATCTTCCTTTTCCTTTAGATTGATGCACTGTGAGTGAAGTCTCCATGAAAGCTCCCCGCCCGATCACAGTGAACCCTTCCATGAGTGACGTTCAGGGTTATGGACCCTCAAACTGAGACACTTGTAGTGACAAAGAGATGACACGCTTTACATCTGAAATGATGGACGCTTGAGGGTTCACTTTCATGGAACAGTAGCACATGTACACGTGAACGCTGTACCCACCAGTCATGAAGATAGGTCTTGATTTGGCAAATCGGTTCTAGGCAGAACTGGATGTTTGTTGATGATAATTTGAAAAAAATGGCAGCACAGCTTCTCTTCTATGTTGCGAGGTTACACACGCTCACTCTGGCTTTCCCAGTATCATTTGATGAGGTTGTGACATGTCAACTTGTGAGGTGGGACATCACCCGTTTAGCTCTTTGAAAAGTCTCCTCCAATCATTGTCCGTCTGTCTCCTCCATTCCTTGTCCGTCTGTCTCCTCCATTCCTTGTGCGTCTGTCTCCTCCATTCCTTGTGCGTCTGTCTCCTCCATTCCTTGTGCGTCTGTCTCCTCCATTCCTTGTGCGTCTGTCTCCGTCTCCTCCATTCCTTGTGCGTCTGTCTCCTCCATTCCTTGTGCGTCTGTCTCCTCCATTCCTTGTGCGTCTGTCTCCTCCTTTCCTTGTGCGTCTGTCTCCTCCATTCCTTGTGCGTCTGTCTCCTCCGTTCCTTGTCCGTCTGTCTCCTCCGTTCCTTGTCCGTCTGTCTCCTCCGTTCCTTGTCCGTCTGCCTTCTCCGTTCCTTGTCCATCTGTCTCCTCCGTTCCTTGTCCGTCTGCCTCCTCCGTTCCTTGTGCGTCTGTCTCCCCTGTTCCTTGTGCATCTGTCTCCTCCGTTCCTTGTCCGTCTGTCTCCTCCGTTCCTTGTGCGTCTGTCTCCCCTGTTCCTTGTGCATCTGTCTCCACCATTCCTTGTCCGTAGGTCTCCTCGGTTCCTTGTCAGTCTGTTTCCTCCGTTCCTTGTCCGTCTGTCTCCTCCGTTCCTTGTCCGTCTGTCTCCTCCATTCCTTGTCCGTCTGTCTCCTCCGTTCCTTGTCGTCTGTCTCCTCCATTCCTTGTGCGTCTGTCTCCTCCGTTCCTTGTCCGTCTGTCTCCTCCGTTCCTTGTCCATCTGTTTCCTCCATTCCTTGTCCGTTTGTCTCCTCCGTTCCTTGTCCTTCTGTCTCCTCCGTTCCTTGTCCGTCTGTCTCCTCCGTTCCTTATGCCTCTGTGTCCTCCGTTCCTTGTCCGTCTGTCTCCACCGTTCCTTGTCCGTCTGTCTCCTCTGTTCCTTGTCTCTCTTGTCTCCTCCATTCCTTGTGCGTCTGTCTCCTTCAATCCTTGTCCCTCTGTCTCCTCCATTCCTTGTCCCTCTGTCTCCTCCATTCCTTGTCCCTCTGTCTCATCCATTCTTTATCCGTCTGTGTCCTCCATTCCTTGACTGACTGTCTCCTCCGTTCCTTGTCAGTCTGTCTCCTCCGTTCCTTGTCCGTCTGCCTCCTCCGTTCCTTGTCTGTCTGTCTACTCCGTTCCTTGTCCGTCTGTCTACTCCGTTGCTTGTCCGTCTGTCTACTCCGTTCGTCCATCTGTCTACTCCGTTCCTTGTCCGTCTGTCTACTCCGTTCCTTGTCCGTCTGTCTACTACGTTCCCTGTCCGTCTGTCTACTCTGTTCCCTGTCCGTCTGTCTACTCAGTTCCCTGTCCGTCTGTCTACTCCGTTCCTTGTCCGTCTGTCTACTCCGTTCCCTGTCCGTCTGTCTACTCCGGTCCTTGTCCATCTGTCTACTCCGTTCCTTGTCCGTCTGTCTACTCCGTTCCTTGTCCGTCTGTCTACTCCGTTCCTTGTCCGTCTGTCTACTGCGTTCCTTGTCCGTCTGTCTCCCTCCGTTTCTTGTTCGTCTGTCTCCTCTGTTCCTTGTGCGTCTGTCTCCTCCATTCCTTGTGCGTCTGTCTCCTCCATTCCTTGTGCGTTTGTCTCCTCCATTCCTTGTGCGTCTGTCTCCTCCATTCCTTGTCCGTCCGTCTCCTCTATTCTTTGTCCATCTGTCACCTCTGTTCCTTGTCCATCTGTCTCCTCCATTCCTTGTCCGTCTGTCTCCTCCACAGTTCCCATCTTTTCTGGCCTGGAGTGAGGTGGGTAATGGGAAGGTCCTCCTCTTGGATGCCAAGATACAGTCTGTGTTGGAGTGGGAGGGGCCTGCTAGTCAGGCTGAGGCGAGGCCTTCTTTGGGCTCACCGGGTAGTACAGAAACTTTGGGGCCACTTTGGGAACACAGCTGCCCCATTAACAGCATTGACCTCCAAGCTTCAGCAGATGCAGGTGCTCTGGACTGAGGAGTGTCAAAGGGCATTTGAAGAACTGAAGAAGGCCTCATGCCATGCGTCTGTTCTACAAAAGACAGACTGCAGTGAAGGATGCTTCTGACACAGGTCTTGGGGCAGTGTTAGCTTAACTAGATGATAAAGGCACAGATCTGGTGGTCTTTATTAATAAGAGATTACTACTCAGAGAACAGAGCTGTTCAGCCTGTAAGTGTTTGGTACCAGGTTTGTGGTGCAAACGGATCTTAAGCCGTTGAAGTGGTTGATGGCTATGAAGGGGTCTATGTCTGTGCACGGGTTATAATTTGCAGTAGTTCATTGAGTCAGAATGAGCCATGGGAAAGCAGATGGACTTTTCTGGTGGTTTTGTTGATCACATGACCCAACGTCTCTAGGCCAGGAGTTGGCTCGGGTGGTATGGTCTGGGAGGGGCATCTTTAGGGACGGAAAAGTCCTTTGCATTGTAACAGACATGCACTCTAGCCCAGAGCGCCCAGCTGCCCGTAGATCTGGAACCCTGGTTACAAAATTCGTCATGTGACATGCACAGTCAGAATGGGGTGTTGTATTGCCCTCAGCTAGAGTTGAGTACGAGCACAGTGGCAGCATCGTACCCATGGTGGGCTCTATCACATGTGCTAGGAGTGCATCCACCGGCCCACTTGGTTGAAGTTCCATCGATGCATTTACAGTTCGGCCCACATGATAGTAATGTAGCGAGGCGTCCACACGTTTGCGTGTGCTACAGGCTGCATGTATGTGTGCCTGTGAGAGTAATGTAGTGAGGTGTGCACATGTTTGTGTGTGCTACAGACTGCATCTATGTGTGCCTGTGAGAGCAATGTAGCGAGGCGTACACATGTTTACGTGTGCTACAGAGTGCATGTATGTGTGCCTGTGAGAGTACTGTAGCGAGGCGTGCACATGTTTGTGTGTGCTACTGACTGCATCTATGTGTGCCTGTGAGAGTAATGTAGCAAGACGTGCACATGTTTGCGTGTGCTACAGACTGTATGTATGTGTGCCTGTGAGAGTATTGTAGCGAGGCGTGCACATGTTTACGTGTGCTACAGAGTGCATGTATGTGTGCCTGTGAGAGTACTGTAGCGAGGCGTGCACATGTTTGCGTGTGCTACAGACTGCATGTATGTGTGCCTGTGAGAGTAATGTAGCGAGGCGGGCACGTTTGCCTGTGCTACAGGCTGCATGCATGTGTGCCTGTGAGAGTAATGTAGCGAGGTGTGCACATGTTTGTGTGTGCTACTGACTGCATCTATGTGTGCCTGTGAGAGTAATGTAGCAAGACGTGCACATGTTTGCGTGTGCTACAGACTGTATGTATGTGTGCCTGTGAGAGTACTGTAGCAAGGCGTGCACATGTTTGCGTGTGCTACAGACTGCATGTGTGTGTGCCTGTGAGAGTAATGTAGCGAGGTGTGCACATGTTTGTGTGTGCTACAGACTGCATCTATGTGTGCCTGTGAGAGTAATGTAGCGAGGCGTGCACATGTTTGCGTGTGCTACAGACTGCATGTATGTGTGCCTGTGAGAGTAATGTAGCGAGGCGTGCACGTTTGCGTGTGCTACAGGCTGCATGTATGTGTGCCTGTGAGAGTAATGTAGCGAGGTGTGCACATGTTTGTGTGTGCTACAGACTGCATCTATGTGTGCCTGTGAGAGTAATGTAGCGAGGCGTGCACATGTTTACGTGTGCTACAGACTGCATGTATGTGTGCCTGTGAGAGTACTGTAGCGAGGCGTGCACATGTTTGCGTGTGCTACAGACTGCATGTATGTGTGCCTGTGAGAGTAATGTAGCGAGGCGTGCACGTTTGCGTGTGCTACAGGCTGCATGCTTGTGTGCCTGTGAGAGTAATGTAGCGAGGTGTGCACATGTTTGTGTGTGCTACAGACTGCATCTATGTGTGCCTGTGAGAGTACTGTAGCGAGGCGTGCACATGTTTGCGTGTGCTACAGACTGCATGTATGTGTGCCTGTGAGAGTAATGTAGCGAGGCGTGCACGTTTGCGTGTGCTACAGGCTGCATGTATGTGTGCCTGTGAGAGTAATGTAGCGGGGTGTGCACATGTTTGTGTGTGCTACAGACTGCATCTATGTGTGCCTCTGAGAGTAATGTAGCGAGGTGTGCACATGTTTGTGTGTGCTAGAGACTATATCTATGTGTGCCTGTGAGAGTAATGTAGCGAGGCGTGCACATGTTTACGTGTGCTACAGACTGCATGTATGTGTGCCTGTGAGAGTACTGTAGCGAGGCGTGCACATGTTTGCGTGTGCTACAGACTGCATGTATGTCTGCCTGTGAGAGTAATGTTGCGAGGCGTGCCCGTTTGTGTGTGCTACAGGCTGCATGTATGTGTGCCTGTGAGAGTAATGTAGCGAGGCGTGCACATGTTTGCACATGCTACAGACTGCATGTATGTTTGCCTGTGAGAGTAATGTAGCGAGGCCACAAAGTGAAGCATCTAGGCAGATGCGTCACTTCGTAAACCCTTGCGCCACATTATACGTGCGTCAGGTATAATGTATGCAGAGGGGCGTTCCCGCATAAAAAGCCTCATAGAAGTAACGCAGTTCACTGCGCCACTTCTAGGACGCCACTGCATCAGTCTCACGCCTGCCTCACAGCAGGCGTAAGACTGATGCAGGCCCTTTCACATGGGGCTTGCTCCATGTGACAGGACACATTGCTGGAGTTGTGTCGGTTTTCAGACACACCCCAGCAACGCGCCACTTTTGCGCCTACAGAAACATCAGAAATACTGATGAATCTCCTTGAGACATGGAGCGCCGTAGAGTAAATACGGCGCATCCGTGGTGTCGCAAGGAGGGCTCAGAGCTCATTCTCCAGGGCTCCAACGATCACCGAGCTGCTGCCGTTCATCCTTCTGTGCAAACAGAGGAGTGCACAGTGCGGGATTCAACGATGGAGGGTCCACCACCGTTTCTTCCTCAGCGAGGACGTTTCAATCAATCAAACATAGACAAGCGCTTCACAATACATTAAAGTCGTCATTACCCCTCGGAGCAGAAGGATCTTGAGGTGCCGTCATCCTGGGCCTCCGAAGCTCCTGGAGGGGTTCTCCATCCACCCCCCGGACATCACCAGGGACACCAGCCTCAGCATCTCCATCGGTTAACGGCATCTGAAAAGATCATTGGAATCTGTTACAAGTCTCGCAGGTGAGGAGGCGGGAGCTGGAAGGTGAAAAGATTTTACCAAAGACAAACTACAGTAGACAACTCAGTCACAGCTGCACCGGCACATCTGGAGCAGGCAAACCAAGGAAGCAAACAATCTCATTCTGGAAAATAATGAAATGTGAGGGAGGGCCAGCCTGTGCTGTAAACCCCTGCTCCTGCCTTCCACGCTCTCGAACAATGCCCCTGGGGCAGAATGCATGCCGTGGGGACATTCCCGGGGCTGATAAACATTTTGAAAGGGAGGGAGGCCACATGGCTGATGGCGCTGTGGTTGGCAGCTTGCTGGGGCGTTGGTCACTGGGTCTGGTGGCAGGCCGTGCCCTGTGACCAATACCTGATGGAGTAGGGGAGAAACAAACACTTTATTGTCCCCATATTGTCCCCTCATAACTATAATAATATTAATTGTGTGAAGCATGTAAACTAGTCAACAAAGTATACACTGTATTAGACGCTACACGTGGGAAAACTAATGGCTACTTGCGAAAACCTTATTTGCTAATGAAATATGAGTCTAACTAACATAGAGCTGTAATGACGAGAATAAACGCATGCATTTGTGCTTGTGGTAGAAAATGTTATTGTGGCAAAAGAATGCAGATGGTAAGTAAATACATGTATATGTTGCTTCGCTAGGTAACACCTAACAGGGGAAAAATAAGAAGGTGGGGAGTAAACAGAAGCGTTTGTTTGCTATATCTAATTTCTATTATGTTTGTTTTCACGTTAGTTCCCATTACGACCTGATAGGTCTAGTCTGAAAAGTGGCTGTTGAAACGCAAATGGTGGAGATGAAAATTAAAGCTGGCCCCCACGCATACGCATGCGTAAAGAGAGAAAGTTCAGTCACGAGGGAATGGTCTATGCCCGGAGTAAGAGATGTCAAGGCCAGCCTGGCCTACAGACGAGAGTTGTGCCAAAGTTGACTGGATTTTAAAAGCCTGGGAAAGTAAGAACATTGAAAACTGAATGCGAGGAACTGATACAAAAGGATATACAAGTACACATAAGAACATTTGGTTAAGTCACGGGAAACTGTGGAATGATTTTGAACTTTTACGAACTGGTTTGAGCAAGGAGGATATGAGGGGATCATCGCCGCCCCTCCAATGGACCAACGAGAGAGGAGTGAAGCCCCTAAAAGTTTATATTTTGGAATTAGTTAGTTAGTAAAAAAGTATTAAGTTGCTTGTGAAAAGATCTTGGAGTGTGGCCTCTTACTTTGCAAAAACAACAGTTGGTGGACAGAATGCAGAACAATGTCATACAATCATCCCAGTACAGAGATCTGGGCCTAAATCCATCGTTTTTTTGCTCACCATGCCATTCCAGTTTGAACCCAGCCATATGCAAATTAGCCTTGACCCTGTGCCCCATGGGAACAGTCCAGCCTGAAACTGCCAAGCCAGGTCCTTCCTGGACTGGATACAAGCATCTTAGGACCGGTTTCTGGCATTCCAGCCGTCTTCAGCCCGGCTAGCTTGAATCCAGTGGTGTGGAGAGCACGGGACTCCCGTTTGAGCATACCCGTCCCACTCAGGGTGACAAATGCAAAAACAACAGTTGATGGACAGAATGCAGAACAATGTCATACAATCACCCCAGTACAGAGATCTGGGCCTAAATCCATCATTTGTTTGCCCACCATGCCATTCCAGTTTGAACCCAGACATTTGCAAATCAGTCTTGACCCTGTGCCCGGCTGAATACGGATGATTAGCCAGAAACCGGTCCCAGGATGCTTGTTTATGGTCCAGGGAAGACATGGCTTGGCAGTTCGGGCTGGACTGTTCCCATGAGGCACAGGGTCAGACTTATTTGCATATGGCCATGTCTGAAATGGGGTGGCGCAGTGAGCTAAAGAATGATGATGGATTAAACACATATCAATTGACTGGGGGTGAGTGCTTGCAATGTTCAACACTCTGTCCATCATCCCCTTTGGTTTTGCTTTGTTCGCCCTAAGTTGGCAGGGTATGCCCAGACGTGGGTGCCTTGCTCACTTTGCCACTGGATTCAAGCTAGCCTGGCTGATGGCGGCTGATTAGCCAGAAACCGATCCCAGGATGCTTGTTATCGGTCCAGGGAAGACATAGCTTGGCAGTTCGGGCTGTACTTTTCCCATGAGGCACAGGGTCAGACTGATTTGCATATGGCCATGTCTGAACTGGGGTGGTGCAGTGAGCTAAAGAATGATGATGGATTAAACCCAGATCAGTTGACTGGGGGTGAGTGCTTGCAATGTTCAACACTCCGTCCATCATAACCTTTGGTTTTGCCTCTTACTTTGCACCATGACATGCTGTCGGTTGGGACAATTTTTCTTTCTGGCGCAAGAGACTTTGAACATTTTTGGACTTTAAACTTTTGATGGTGAAGAGAAACGAGATTTGTTGCGGAGATTCTAAGTCGGGAGGGAGACATTGCGGAGGTTAGGAAAGACAGCCAGCTTGGGAACCTGTTCTATAGTCTGCTATTCTACCTTCGCCCTATGGCCGAGGGGTAATGAATTTCTATTTATTTTCCTGTGCTCAAAATGTATTACTAAAATGCTTAATGTACTTGTTAAATAAATCCTTTGCAATATAGAATTTCTCTTAATGATTTAGATAAAATTATATAAAATATAAACTCAAGTCTTTGAATATTAAATTTAAGTCGTACTGATTAGATGTTAAAAGTTGGGGGAATAATGTGATTGAGCTGGACTTAATCACCATCAACTGATTCCGACTAGTTGGTCCATCGATCAAATAGCTGAGTACCTTGATGCTATTCTCTGTAACTTCTGAGCGTCCAGAAACTCTAATGTATATAATGTATAAAGTTCCTGTATAGGATAAGAAGGTACCCCGCATATCTTGCAGCTCGTCTACTTATCACTGATTATAGGGCAAGTGTAATCTGAAGTGAGTGTGTGTGTGTGCATGTGTGACTCACGGTGTTGTGGGCCACACCGATGAGTAAAAATAAGTTGATCCTGGATTGGTGATACAGGCCATGCACTGGGACCAATACCCCACTGCACCTGGCCAAAGGCTGAACACTGCATAGGGTGGACTGCGTGCAGGGAGTTGGAAGCGTGTCCTAGCTACAGCACATGCTCTGTGGCCAACCCCAAGCCATGCATGACCAGGGTCTGTACAAGCCAGGGCCGGAGGTCAACCCCAAACAACAAAGGGCAGTGCGCAGTGTTAATATAAAAATGGATGCATATCTCATCCTCATTCATAGAATAACCCATTGTGAACCCTGCATCAACCTCAACGCGCAAATATGTAGTCAAGCAGACCCTCAGACCAAGGCCCGGGATTGCTGAGTGATACACAGGTGCGAGGGTGCGTAAGCGGCAGGCTAACGCTCAGGCAGGAAACTCACAATATCCCACAGATAGGCATAGCAACATTACAAAGGGTCAAGGGAGATATCCCCAATAAAGCGCATATGGCTGGAGGGGGTACATGTGTCCCTAAGAACCCCACAAAAGTCAGAGGACACATGAGTTAGGAACACATAGCAATCAGGGACTAGCACACGCAGTGATCACGCGCTCCTCATGCCAGACATCAGGACATGTCCACCACTGGCCAGACTGTGTCCACGCGAGGTAGAGACCATCCTGTGGGAACCATTAGACAATAAATTTAGGACTCCAAAGGCAGCAACCAACATTCCTCACCATACAGGGTGCCGCCGCAAACCTTTACAACTGTTCACATTTTGTATAAAAGAGAAATTGAGACAGTCCTCAGACCCTGTGCCTGTAACTGTTCTGCTGGCTGTAATGTTTAATTAAACAAACTGTTCCTGTTTTGTCAAACGCCGCATCTTCTGTTTTTTAGGAAATTCGAACTCAAGCAATTTTTTTTGGCGCAACAGCCAGGAGCTGATTGGTACCTCTAACCTGGCTGCAGCTGAAGAATGGAGACAACGGCTGGATTGATTCACGATGCGCAACAAGAAAAGGAGGGCAGACACCGCAATGGATTGGAAGTTCTGCTGAATCACTCGGGCGGAGGTCCGTCCTGAAGGAGCCATCATAGAGGGTTAGTGGAGAAGTGTGGCTCAGGGGTTAGAGGCGGCAGACCCGGAAGCCGAGATCGGCCCTGGACCAGGGTTCAATTCCCCGCCTCGGCGGGTCTTGGGCTAAAAAATTCCACGGACTCGATAATTCTCGCTCCGGTGCCTTCTCGACTCGCGGGTTCACACTCTGCGACTCTGGGCAATAGCTTGCTTAACCTCCACAACGGCCCCTCGCGGCGGGATGCCTGACTTTCACCTTGAGGATGCCCTGCTATCTCACAGGGGAATACCAGGACGGGTTCCCTAAGCAAGCGCCGGGAAACCCACTGCGGGTAGCTGTGCGCTATATAAGCTCAAATACATTTACATTTACATTTAGAGACTACATCGGAACCTAAAACATAGTCTAAAGCATTTGACAAATGGTAAACTAGGGGGAAGCGTAAAAAGATAACCTCTGCACCCTGCCACTGGCAGGAAGGGACGTATTTCCTATTTCATATGTCCCAACTGCATCAGTCGTAATTCAGCCATAGAGGCGATTCCACAGAAGTCACCTTTTTTCGATAGTTCAGCATGCTAGGAAAGGTACGATAGCCCTCGATAAATCCCAGGACGCTGATTTCTGTGACATAGCTACCCTGATTGGGCAGAGTGGTACCTCAGTCTCATAATTTTTAGTTGAAGTTTTTTCCAGTGCTAAAGTGGTTTCTTAATACCCTTGGTATCTGGAAGGATTGTGACAGGTGCATCTAGCTTATACCCTGGGCAATAAAACAGGGTTAATTTTGGACTGAGGGCAAAATTGCAATCAGGAAACGGCGTAACTTGTGTGTGGCCAGGAGAGGCCGGTGATTCCAGAGTTATTACGATATGACCGCCACCTTGGTCTAGGAACGGATGTTGGCTGACTACCCTGCTCATTTTGGAACGTGCACTGAACAAACCTTTCCTAGTTAGAGGATAACACGTGCTATGAGTGTACTATCATTTTTTTAAGCTATATTTTCTGTCAACTATTATTGAATTGTGTAGTGTGTGATGAGGTTGTGCCGATTATTAAATGAAAACTGTATTATGAGCCACAACTGGGATTGTGCAGATGGTATTTTGACATATTTTGTCCCCCTGGTCCAGTGCGGCGCTCTCCAGCGACTCATGCCGTCCAGCATCGGGAGCTGCACCCCAACCCCAGCTTCAAAGATGTTGGATCGGTCCCAAGTGACTGCCGTCTGATTGACACCCTTTGACATCCCCTGGCCTCACTACCTCTATTTGAGCCTTATTATTTTATTTTTTAGCATACTGGGGTTGATGGCTTAACATTATTTAGCAGTTTGGAGTTGGGGTTGGGGTTGGGCTTGCTGGTTGCGACTTGGACGCCCGGGTGACTCGCTGTAGTCACCGCCAAACTCCCGCTGTTTTTTCTGCTACTGCCTTTTCCCACTCCCCACCCTTCTGCCTCCATGCTAGCCGCTTCCATCTCCCAAAGACAAGCTCATCTGCACCCGTTCGCCCCTTGATTTGCCCCGCGACAGGACCTCAGACCTTCCCACCATCTACCGCTACACCTCCAAAGAACTCACAGAACTCACCTGGACTGACCACACCATCATTCACTTCATAATATCTGACCTCCAGCATACCACCACCAAGCACTATTGCCCGTCCCATCGTACCTGGGGGAAGGTAACCGACACCCAGTGGACACGGGCCCTCAGTACCACACAACTTGAAACATCAGCAGACTTGGACCAGGCCATCTAGAACTTCTCCACTTGGCCCACCAAAAGAGCCGCCAAAGTTGCCCCGTTGAATACAGCAAAAGCCAACAAAACCTCAAAACATACCAGTTGGTACATCCCAGAAACACCACAAGCAACTGCTACCAGCTTGAGAATCGAAGATGCATAACTAAGAACCGGCAGAGCCACTCACAAAGCAGCCCTCAGCAACTACCACCTGCGCCTCAAAGAAGCCAAGAGGGCAGCTATCCCGGCCCGCATAGATACTGCAGGCAAACCACATGACGGAGCTCTTCAGAATAGGCTAGGAATTCTCAAACCAGACAGCCACTGAGAACAATATCCACACCTCCCAAAATCTCCACTATCTACAACTTCGACCCCAACCCACCTCTCTCAGCCTCAGAAACCTCCACCATCCAACAAACACCAGCAGAAAGGTCACCACCTGGTCTCCAGTTACTACTCAGACCACCACAGCCATCGTGTTGTCCATCCAGTCTGGGTCACCCACCTACTCCTGCCCCTACTGTACCTCGGAACTAACCCAATCAGCATGGAGCTCGCCAGCATCCTCAACACCTCTTTCTCCACAGCAACATTCCCAGACAGATGGAAACAGGCAGATGCCAGATCCCTCTAATAGAAACCCTCTGCCAACGCCAGCTACCTCAAAAACTACTGACTGATCTCCCAGCTCCCCTACCCAGCCAAAATACTTGAGAAAGCCATCAACCAACGGCTCATCGAATACCTGGAACACAATCACCTCCTCACAATCAGGATTACCGTAAGGAAAAGGAAGCAAAAGCGGGAGACTGGCTAAAACTAGCACCAGGGACCGCCCTGTTACAAGGAGACCCTGTTGCATAGTGAAGAGGGCCGGTTCTCTCGCAGCACACCTTTTTTTCTGTTAAAACGAACCCCAAGGCCTGAGTGGCTGTGTGGTTGGACTAACAAAACAGTCCTTTTTCCGTTTAATAGGGAAAGAAAGGCAGTGAAGTAACCGTCTTCTTTCTTTTCTTTACCGAGGGCCCGTTCTGGTGGAGTATCGTAGGAGCAGAGGGAGACAGCACCGACAAGGAGAACGCCCGAACCAGGACACAGATTGGAACCCCAGAACCCTTGAAAGACGTTATCTTTATGCTGTGTGTCCATCATCCCCTTTGGTTTTGCTTTGTTCGCCCTAAGTTGGCAGGGTATGCCCAGGCATGGATCCCTTGCTCACTTTGCCACTGGATTCAAGCTAGCCTGGCTGATGACGGCTGATTAGCCAGAAACCGGTCCCAGGATGCTTGTTATCGGTCCAGGGAAGACATAGCTTGGCAGTTCGGGCTGTACTTTTCCCATGAGGCACAGGGTCAGACTGATTTGCATATGGCCATGTCTGAACTGGGGTGGTGCAGTGAGCTAAAGAATGATGATGGATTAAACCCAGATCAGTTGACTGGGGGTGAGTGCTTGCAATGTTCAACACTCCGTCCATCATACCCTTTGGTTTTGCCTCTTACTTTGCACCATGACATGCTGTCGGTTGGGACAATTTTTCTTTCTGGCGCAAGAGACTTTGAACATTTTTGGACTTTAAACTTTTGATGGTGAAGAGAAACGAGATTTGTTGCGGAGATTCTAAGTCGGGAGGGAGACATTGCGGAGGTTAGGAAAGACAGCCAGCTTGGGAACCTGTTCTATAGTCTGCTATTCTACCTTCGCCCTATGGCCGAGGGGTAATGAATTTCTTTTTATTTTCCTGTGCTCAAAATGTATTACTAAAATGCTTAATGTACTTGTTAAATAAATCCTTCGCAATATAGAATTTCTCTTAATGATTTAGATAAAATTATATAAAATATAAACTCAAGTCTTTGAATATTAAATTTAAATCGTACTGATTAGATGTTAAAAGTTGGGGGAATAATGTGATTGAGCTGGACTTAATCGCCATCAACTGATTCCTACTAGTTGGTCCATCGATCAAATAGCTGAGTACCTTGATGCTATTCTCTGTAACTTCTGAGCGTCCAGAAACTCTAATGTATATAATGTATAAAGTTCCTGTATAGGATAAGAAGGTACCCCGCATATCTTGCAGCTCGTCTACTTATCACTGATTATAGGGCAAGTGTAATCTGAAGTGAGTGTGTGTGTGTGCATGTGTGACTCACGGTGTTGTGGGCCACACCGATGAGTAAAAATAAGTTGATCCTGGATTGGTGATACAGGCCATGCACTGGGACCAATACCCCACTGCACCTGGCCAAAGGCTGAACACTGCATAGGGTGGACTGCGTGCAGGGAGTTGGAAGCATGTCCTAGCTACAGCACATGCTCTGTGGCCAACCCCAAGCCATGCATGACCAGGGTCTGTACAAGCCAGGGCCAGAGGTCAACCCCAAACGACAAAGGGCAGTGCGCAGTGTTAATATAAAAATGGATGCATATCTCATCCTCATTCATAGAATAACCCATCGTGAACCCTGCATCAACCTCAACGCGCAAATATGTAGTCAAGCAGACCCTCAGACCAAGGCCCGGGATTGCTGAGTGATACACAGGTGCGAGGGTGCGTAAGCGGCAGGCTAACGCTCAGGCAGGAAACTCACAATATCCCACAGATAGGCATAGCAACATTACAAAGGGTCAAGCGAGATATCCCCAATAAAGCACCTATGGCTGGAGGGGGTACATGTGTCCCTAAGAACCCCACAAAAGTCAGAGGACACATGAGTTAGGAACACATAGCAATCAGGGACTAGCACACGCAGTGATCACGCGCTCCTCATGCCAGACATCAGGACATGTCCACCACTTGCCACACTGTGTCCACGCGAGGTAGAGACCATCCTGTGGGAACCATTAGACAATGAATTTAGGACTCCAAAGGCAGCAACCAACATTCCTCACCATACAGGGTGCCGCCGCAAACCTTTACAACTGTTCACATTTTGTATAAAAGAGAAATTGAGACAATCCTCAGACCCTGTGCCTGTAACTGTTCTGCTGGCTGTAATGTTTAATTAAACAAACTGTTCCTGTTTTGTCAAACGCCGCATCTTCTGTTTTTTAGGAAATTCAAACTCAAGCAATTTTTTTTGGCGCAACAGCCAGGAGCTGATTGGTACCTCTAACCTGGCTGCAGCTGAAGAAAGGAGACAACGGCTGGATTGATTCACGATGCGCAACAAGAAAAGGAGGGCAGACACCGCAATGGATTGGAAGTTCTGCTGAATCACTCGGGCAGAGGTCCGTCCTGAAGGAGCCATCATAGAGGGTTAGTGGAGTAGTGTGGCTCAGGGGTTAGAGGCGGCAGACCCAGAAGCTGAGATCGGCCCTGGACCAGGGTTCAATTCCCCGCCTCGGCGGGTCTTGGGCTAAAAAATTCCACGGACTCGATAATTCTCGACTCACGGGTTCACACTCTGCGACTCTGGGCAATAGCTTGCTTAACCTCCACAACGGCCCCTCGCGGCGGGATGCCTGACTTTCACCTTGTGCATACCCTGCTATCTCACAGGAGAATACCAGGACGGGTTCCCTAAGCAAGCGCCGGGAAACCCACTGCGGGTAGCTGTGCACTATATAAGCTCAAATACATTTACATTTACATTTAGAGACTACATCAGAACCTAAAACATAGTCTAAAGCAATTGACAAATGGTAAACTAGGGGGAAGCGTAAAAAGATAACCTCTGCACCCTGCCACTGACAGGAAGGGACGTATTTCCTATTTCATATGTCCCAACTGTATCAGTCGTAATTCAGCCATAGAGGCGATTCCACAGAAGTCACCTTTTTTCGATAGTTCAGCACGCTAGGAAAGGTACGATAGCCCTCGATAAATCCCAGGACGCTGATTTCTGTGACATAGCTACCCTGATTGGGCAGAGTGGTACCTCAGTCTCATAATTTTTAGTTGAAGGTTTTTCCAGTGCTAAAGTGGTTTCTTAATACCCTTGGTATCTGGAAGGATTGTGAAAGGTGCATCTAGCTTATACCCTGGGCAATAAAACAGGGTGAATTTTGGACTGAGGGCAAAATTGCAATCAGGAAACGGCGTAACTTGTGTGTGGCCAGGAGAGGCCGGTGATTCCAGAGTTATTACGATATGACCGCCACCTTGGTCTAGGAACGGATGTTGGCAGACTACCCAGCTCATTTGGGAACGTGCACTGAACAAACCTTTCCTAGTTAGAGGATAACACGTGCTATGAGTGTACTATCATTTTTTTAAGCTATATTTTCTGTCAACTATTATTGAATTGTGTAGTGTGTGAGGAGGTTGTGCCGATTATTAAATGAAAACTGTATTATGAGCCACAACTGGGATTGTGCAGATGGTATTTTGACATATTTTGTCCCCCTGGTCCAGTGCGGCGCTCTCCAGCGACTCATGCCGTCCAGCATCGGGAGCTGCACCCCAACCCCAGCTTTAAAGATGTTGGATCGGTCCCAAGTGACTGCTGTCTGATTAACACCCTTTGACATCCCCTGGCCTCACTACCTCTATTTGAGCCTTATTATTTTATTTTTTAGCATACTGGGGTTGATGGCTTAACATTATTTAGCAGTTTGGGGTTGGGGTTGGGGTTGGGCTTGCTGGTTGCGACTTGGACGCCCGGGTGACTCGCTGTAGTCACCGCCAAACTCCTGCTGTTTTTTCTGCTCCTGGCTTTTCCCACTCCCCACCCTTCCGCCTCCATGCTAGCCGCTTCCATCTCCCAAAGACAAGCTCATCTGCACCCGTTCGCCCCTTGATTGGCCCCGCGACAGGACCTCAGACCTTCCCACCATCTACCGCTACACCTCCAAGGAACTCACAGAACTCACCTGGACTGACCACACCATCATTCACTTCATAATATCTGACCTCCAGCATACCACCACCAAGCACTATTGCCCGTCCCATCGTACCTGGGGGAAGGTAACCGACACCCAGTGGACACGGCTCCTCAGTACCACACAACTTGAAACATCAGCAGACTGGGACCAGGCCATCTAGAACTTCTCCACTTGGCTCACCAAAAGAGCCGCCAAAGTTGCCCCGGTGAATACAGCAAAAGCCAACAAAACCTCAAAACATACCAGTTGGTACACCCCAGAAATACCACAAGCAACTGCTACCAGCTTGAGAATCGAAGATGCATAACTAAGAACCGGCAGAGCCACTCACAAAGCAGCCCTCAGCAACTACCACCTGCGCCTCAAAGAAGCCAAGAGGGCAGCTATCCTGGCCCGCATAGATACTGCAGGCAAACCACATGACGGAGCTCTTCAGAATAGGCTAGGAATTCTCAAACCAGACAGCCACTGAGAACAACATCCACACCTCCCAAAATCTCCACTATCTACAACTTCGACCCCAACCCACCTCTCTCAGCCTCAGAAACCTCCACCATCCAACAAACACCAGCAGAAAGGTCACCACCTGGTCTCCAGTTACTACTCAGACCACCACAGCCATCGTGTTGTCCATCCAGTCTGGGTCACCCACCTACTCCTGCCCCTATTGTACCTCGGAACTAACCCAATCAGCATGGAGCTCGCCAGCATCCTCAACACCTCTTTCTCCACAGCAACATTCCCAGACAGATGGAAACAGGCAGATGCCAGATCCCTCTAATAGAAACCCTCTGCCAACGCCAGCTACCTCAAAAACTACTGACTGATCTCCCAGCTCCCCTACCCAGCCAAAATACTTGAGAAAGCCATCAACCAACGGCTCATCGAATACCTGGAACACAATCACCTCCTCACAATCAGGATTACCGTAAGGAAAAGGAAGCGAAAGCGGGAGACGGGCTAAAACTAGCACCAGGGACCGCCCTGTTACAAGGAGACCCTGTTGCATAGTGAAGAGGGCCGGTTCTCTCGCAGCACACCTTTTTTCTGTTAAAACGAACCCCAAGGCCTGAGTGGCTGTGTGGTTGGAGTAACAAAACAGTCCTTTTTCCGTTGAATAGGGAAATAAAGGCAGTGAAGTAACCGCCTTCTTTCTTTTCTTTACCGAGGGCCCGTTCTGGTGGAGTATCGTAGGAGCAGAGGGAGACAGCACCGACAAGGAGAACGCCCGAACCAGGACACAGATAGGAACCCCAGAACCCTTGAAAGACGTTATCTTTATGTTGTGTGTGTAGTAAACAACAATTAAACCTCTTTTTTGAACCAAATCAAGCCTCTCCCCCTTCTTGTGCCACGTGACAGTCAATATTAGACTCATGGGCCACTTGTGAAGAAGCTAAAACCGATAGCCCCACAATGCTGATAGCGAGCAAGGTATTAGCACCTCCCCCGCCATATGCAGGGATGGATGTACTCACACCAGCTTCCCTTGCATTCGGATATTCAAATCCAATAATAGTAGAAGCCGACAAGACTGAAAAAGGACAGTTGGGTCTAAGCACGACAAAATCAAAAGCGAATAAGCCCTGATGCCTCCAGAGCACCCCAGGTTCATAGGAAAAGTCCCCAAAAGTTTGACTCCCCATTCACAATGCTCAACACATGACAATCTAAAAAGGCAAGTAAGGCACCCGCTCCCACTGGTTTACGGGAGCATAAACGAGTGTCAGGAAAGTTTGTAGCGATTCTTGATAGCTACTCAGTGAGCACGGGAGCAAAATGGAGCTCCTGCTCCCCCGTAACTGATGAGGAGGGAGGTGCTACAGGGTTTGCCCAGGTAGCAGAGGAGGAAACGGAAAGTGAATTTGGAGAGGAAGCCAGGTCAATGAAAGCAGCGCGTAGCTCAGAGCAAAGGAGACAGGCCAGACGGAGCGAGGAAGAAAGGAGTGAACTAATGTCTGAGAGAGAAGGGGCACGCAACCAGGTGTTAAAGCAAGAAGGCATAACAGCGCGCTCTTTTCATGAGGGAAGCGAAGCCATTGACTGGGTGCAGCGCTGGGACGAAGCAGAGGGAGATTAAAGTCTACTAGCAGGGCTCAGAGTCACACCGTCCGGACATCACAAAAGAGGGACTGACCAAGAAATAAGAGATCAAGGCAGCCTGGTACGTACCCACCCGTGATGCAGGAAATACAAAATGGCGCCTGTGTGTACCCTCGAGGGGAGCAGCGATGAGGATACGCGCTGCTCTGCCTGGGTTCACGAGAAAGATAGACTCACCCTAATAGAGAAAACTGCCAAATAGGAGGGCAAGAATTTTGCGTAAATGTTTTGCGACCTATTAGAAGATTGGACAGAGGAGAGGGACCATTATGACAGGGCTCGGCCGAGGAAAGGATTGTTTGAGCCAGGGGAGATAGTACAAGTGGAGGATTGCATCAGGCATGAAGGAGGAAACCCCAGCTGGAATTTCCTCTACTTGCAGCAACGCCTCGCAAGGTGGGAATGCTATGTTGAGGAGAAACCCGCAGAGTCACCTAGAATGAGAATGCACCCATTTCTGCAGAATGGCACGGCGGGGATTATTTACGTGCCAATGGCCCAGAAGGACAAAGAAAGGTTGAGAATAAAGTTACCATCATTGCTGGACGAGGCAAGAAAAGGGATTACGTGCTGTGAGAAAAACACTGCAGGTATCAACCTAGCAATAGGTGACATAGAGAGCCGGCTAAGCAGCCTAATAGGGGAGCAGACAAACACGGTGTTCCAGCAATCATGCTAACAGGTACCGGGCATGACGGACCATGTTTAATATGTACAGGCACCGGTTATGGCCCGCCCTGAGAGAGATACTCCTTGATATAGGACGGCTAATGGTAGAGGACAAGAAGCCGGAGGAAAGCATAAAGTATTTCCTAAAAAGAATGGGGGAAGGAAGGGGACAGGAAACTAGACAGCCGTGGGCCAACACGAGCCCACAAGTCACATTTTTTAAAAATAATATACAGAAGAAAGGGCTACCAATAGAAATACAGAATGGGCAGGACGGATGTATGACAGTACAATGCATACATTTACATTGCAGTACATTACATTGGGGTTTTTACAACGCAAGTCGTTACAATGACTTGCGTTGGAGGCGCTGGACTTAGGAGTAGTATAATTTACTATTCCAACTCTGGTCTACATACAGTAGCGAAGGTGTTGGATAGTAAATTATACTATTGCTTGTACTAGAGCAGCGCAAGTCGTTGTGAAAACCGCGATGTAACAGCATCGCGATGTAATCCCCGCATTGTAAACGATGTTTCCCGGCAGGATAGCGTCGGTGGTTTAGATACCAAACCCCGGCAGGAGACACAAGCTCAAATACTCCACTACCATAAGAAGAAACAAGAAAAGGACGGAGAGTAGCAGGAGCAGACCCACAGAGACACCAAACCCTGGCAGGAGACACAAGCTCATATACTCCATTACCATAAGAAGAAGCAATAAAAGGAACGAGAGAAGCAGGAGCAGACCCAAAGAGAAACCAAAGTCCGGCAGGAGACACAAGCTCATATACTCCACTACCATAAGAAGAAGCAATAAAAGGACAGAGAGAAGCAGGAGCAGACCCAAAGAGATACCAAACCGCGGCAGGAGACACAAGCTCATATACGCCACTACCATAAGAAGAAGCAAGAAAAGGATGGAAAGGAGCAGAAGCAATCCCAGAGAGATAACAAACCGCAGCAGGAGACACTAGCTCATATACTCCACTACCATAAGAAGAAGCAAGAAAAGGACAGAGAGAAGCAGGAGCAGACCCAAAGAGACACCAAACCCTGGCAGGAGACACAAGCTCATATACTCCACTACCATAAGAAGAAGCAATAAAAGGACAGAGAGAAGCAGGAGCAGACCCAAAGAGACACCAAACCCCGGCAGGAGACACAAGCTCATATACTCCTATACCATAAGAAGAAGCAAGAAAAGGACAGAGAGAAGCAGGAGCAAACCCAGAGAGACACCAAACCCTGGCAGGAGACACAAGCTCATATAGTCCACTACCATGAGAAGAAGCAAGAAAAGGACAGAGAGAAGCAGGAGCAGACCCAAAGAGACACCAAACCCTGGCAGGAGACACAAGCTCATATACTCCACTACCATAAGAAGAAGCAATAAAATTACAGAGAGAAGCAGGAGCAGACCCAGAGAGACACCAAACCCCGGCAGGAGACACAAGCTCATATACTCCTATACCATAAGAAGAAGCAAGAAAAGGACAGAGAGAAGCAGGAGCAGACCCAGAGAGACACCAAACCCTGGCAGGAAACACAAGCTCATATACTCCACTACCATGAGAAGAAGCAAGAAAAGGACAGAGAGAAGCAGGAGCAGACCCAAAGAGACACCAAACCCTGGCAGGAGACACAAGCTCATATACTCCACTACCATAAGAAGAAGCAATAAAAGGACAGAGAGAAGCAGGAGCAGACCCAGAGAGACACCAAACCCCGGCAGGAGACACAAGCTCATATACTCCTATACCATAAGAAGAAGCAAGAAAAGGACAGAGAGAAGCAGGAGCAGACCCAGAGAGACACCAAACCCTGGTAGGAGACACAAGCTCATATACTCCACTACCATAAGAAGAAGCAATAAAAGGACAGAGAGAAGCAGGAGCAGACCCAAAGAGATACCAAACCCCGGCAGGAGACACAAGCTCATATACGCCACTACCATAAGAAGAAGCAAGAAAAGGATGGAAAGGAGCAGAAGCAATCCCAGAGAGATAACAAACCGCGGCAGGAGACACTAGCTCATATACTCCACTACCATAAGAAGAAGCAAGAAAAGGACAGAGAGAAGCAGGAGCAGACCCAAAGAGACACCAAACCCTGGCAGGAGACAAAAGCTCATATACTCCACTACCATAAGAAGAAGCAATAAAATGACAGAGAGAAGCAGGAGCAGACTCAGAGAGACACCAAACCCTGGCAGGAGACACAAGCTCATATACTCCACTACCATGAGAAGAAGCAATAAAAGGACAGAGAGAAGCAGGAGCAGACCCAAAGAGATACCAAACACTGGCAGGAGACACAAGCTCATATACTCCACTACCATACGAAGAAGCAAGAAAAGGACAGAGAGAAGCAGGAGCATACCCAAAAAAAAACCAAACTCCGGCAGGAGACACAAGCTCATATACTCCACTACCATAAGAAGAAGCAAGTAAAGGACAGAGAGAAGCAGGAGCATACCCAAAGAGATACCAAACTCCGACAGGAGACACAAGCTCATATACTCCACTACCATAAGAAGAAGCAAGAAAAGGACGGAGAGAAGCAGGGGCAGACCCAAAGAGACACCAAACCCTGGCAGGAGACACAAGCTCATATACTCCACTGCCATAAGAAGAAGCAGGAGAAGGACGGCGAGAAGCAGGAGTAGACCCACAGAGACACCAAACCCCTGCAGGAGACACAAGCTCATATACTCCACTGCCATAAGAAGAAGCAAGAAAAGAACAGAGAGAAGCAGGAGCAGACCCACAGAGACACCAAATCCCAGCAGGAGACACAAGCTCAAATACTCCATTATCATAAGAAGAAGCGAGAAAACGACGGAGAAATGCAAGGGTTGACCCAAAGAGACACCAAACCCTGGCAGGAGACACAAGCTCATATACTCTATTACCATAAGAAGAAGCAAGAAAAGGACGGAGAGAAGCAGGAGCAGACCCAAAGAGACACCAAACCCCGGCAGGACAAGCTCATATACTCCACTATCATAAGAAGAAGCAAGAAAGGGACGGAGAGAAGCAGGAGCAGACACAGAGAGACACCAAACCCAGGCAGGAGACACAAGCTCATATACTCCTCTACCATAAGAATAAGCAAGAAAAGGAGACAGAGAAGCAGGAGCAGACCCACAGAGACACCAAATACCGGCAGGACAAGCTCATATACTCCACTACCATAAGAAGAAGCAAGAAAGGGATGGAAATGAGCAGGAGCAGACCCAAAAAGACACCAAACCCCGGCAGGAGGCACAAGCTCATATACTCCACTACCATAAGAAGAAGCAAGAAAAGGACGGAGAAATGCAGTGGCAGACCCAACGAGACACCAAACCCTGGCAGGAGACACAAGCTCATATATTCCACTACCATAAGTAGAAGCAAGAAAAGTACGGAGAGAAGCAGGAGCAGACCCAGAGAGACACCAAACCCTGGCAGGAGACACAAGCTGATATACTCATCTACCATAAGAAGAAGCAAGAAAAGGACAGAGAGAAGCAGGAGCAGACCCAGAGAGACACCAAACCCCGGCAGAAGACACAAGCTCATATACTCCACTACCATAAGAAGAAGCAATAAAAGGACAGAGAGTAGCAGGAGCAGACCCAAAGA
The DNA here is from genome assembly GCF_964263255.1 of Lissotriton vulgaris. Classification (NCBI taxonomy): domain Eukaryota; kingdom Metazoa; phylum Chordata; class Amphibia; order Caudata; family Salamandridae; genus Lissotriton; species Lissotriton vulgaris. Next base: position 257,194 of record NW_028251340.1, on the reverse strand, counting down.
GATTTCAAACCCTGGCAGGAGACACAAGCTCATATATTCCACTACCATAAGTAGAAGCAAGAAAAGGACGGAGAGAAGCAGGAGCAGACCCAAAGAGACACAAAACCCCGGCAGGAGAGACAAGCTCATATACTCATCTAACATAAGAAGAAGCAAGAAAAGGACAGAGAGAAGCAGGAGCAGACCCAGAGAGACACCAAACCCCGGCAGGAGACATAAGCTTATATACTCCACTACCATAAGAAGAAGCAAGAAAAGGACAGAGAGAAGTAGGAGCAGACCCAGAGAGACACCAAACCCCGGCAGGAGACATAAGCTTATATACTCCACTACCATAAGAAGAAGCAAGAAAAGGACAGAGAGAAGCAGGAGCAGACCCAAAAAGACACCAAACCCCGGCAGGAGACACAAGCTCATATACTCCACTACCATAAGAAGAAGCAATAAAGGGACAGAGAGAAGCAGGAGCAGACCCACAGAGACACCAAACCCCGGCAGGAGACACAAGCTCATATACTCCACTACCATAAGAAGAAGCAAGAAAAGGACAGAGAGAAGCAGGAGCAGACCAAAAGAGACACCAAACCCCGGCAGGAGACACAAGCTCATATACTCCTCTACCATAAGAAGAAGCAAGAAAGGGATGGAAAGGAGCAGGAGCAGACCCACAGAGACACCAAACCCCGGCAGGAGACACAAGCTCATATATTCCACTACCATAAGAAGAAGCAAGAAAAGGACGGAGAGAAGCAGGAGCAGACCCAAAGAGACACCAAACCCTGGCAGGAGACACAAGCTCATATACTCCACTACCATGAGAACGAGCAAGAAAAGGACAGAGAGAAGCAGGAGCAGACCCACAGAGACACCAAACCCCGGCAGGAGACACAAGCTCATATACTCCACTAGCATAAGAAGAAGCAAGAAAAGGACAGAGAGAAGCAGGAGCTGACCCACAGAGACACCAAACCCGGGCAGGAGACACAAGCTCATATACTCCACTAGCATAAGAAGAAGCAAGAAAAGGACAGAAAGTAGCAGGACCAGACCCAGAGAGACACCAAACCCCGGCAGGAGACACAAGCTCAAATACTCCACTACCATAGGAAGAAGCAAGAAAAGGACAGAGAGAAGCAGGAGCAGACCCAAGGAGACACCAAACCCCAGCAGGAGACACACGCTCATATACTCCACTACCATAAGAAGAAGCAAGAAAAGGACAGAGAGAAGCAGGAGCAGACCCAGAGAGACAACAAACCCTGGCAGGAGACACAAGCTCATATACTCCACTACCATAAGAAGCAAGATACTCCTGAGGCGGAAAGCCGGGAGCACGATTCTTGTGTAACTGATTTTAAAATTTGAGCGTCACCTTATTTTCTTGTACTTTTAATCACTCACCCTCTGCTCCTTTAAACTGCTGCTTGCAGACCTCATTTGCCCAGACCTCCCGTGCAGCGGATCTAGCGTTGCCACGGTTGTTGGTACCGGGACACTCTTGGCGCCATTTCCCGGCGCTTGCCGCGACCACGCCCCTTTTCGAGGCCACGCCCCCTCTTTAGCCCTTAAAAGGCGCTGAATACGAACGCCTAGGCAGATTGACAGATACTCCTGAAGCGGAAAGCCGGGAGCACGATTCTTGTGTAATTGATTTTAAAATTTGAGCGTCACCTTATTTTCTTGTACTTTTAATCACTCACCCTCTGCTCCTTTAAACTGCTGCTTGCAGACCTCATTCGCCCAGACCACCCGCGCAGCGGATCTAGCGTTGCCACGGTTGTTGGTACCGGGACACTCTTGGCGCCATTTCCCGGCGCTTGCCGCGACCACGCCCCTTTTCGAGGCCACGCCCCCCCACCCCCTCTTACAGATCCTTAAATCATGTGTAGATTTCGGACGCGCAGCGGACAAGCGCAGCGGGCGCGTCGATTGCGCGCCGAAGGCGCGCCTAAGGCAAGCCCGTCTGCGCCCGTCCGCGGCCGACCGGGGCTAGGGGCATGTCACTCTGCTCAAATCATCACGTACTCTTCCTCACAACTCCGCAGTCTTCATGGCCCCTGGCCTCTCCCCGCCTCCACTTTCTCTCTTATATCTCCACATGACCTGTCCCCCTTTCCTTCATCTTCTAACCCTCTCGCTCCCCCCACTCCTTCTCACTCTCCCAGAGAAGACGCCAGCCCAGTCTCACTTAGGACTCTCACGGCCTATTATCTCAACACTTGGTCAGCAGTGGCCTACTCACACGAACTGTCGGTACTGCTAGACCTTCACGCACCTGATCTCCTCTTCCTAACAGAGATTTGGTTCAGTGAGGACTTACTCCCTACCTTACTGGCCACTCTTCCGGCTCCATACTATGCTCTTCGAGCAGATCGTTCCAATGGTAGGAATGGGGGCGGCGTAGCGGTCATCGCCCGGACCAACCTCCCCTTCCAACGTCTACCTCTGCCAGATATTGCTACTACAGAGTACCTCGCCATTCGCACTACTTCTACCACTCCCCCTCTTACTTGTGTTCTCACTTACCGTCCCCCTCAATCACCCTTATCTTTTCTTCCTGACTTTCAGGAGGTACTATCCACACTGACGGTCAATAACTCTTCCATTTTATTACTGGGAGATTTTAACTTTTGGCCTTCAGATCCAGCGGAATGCCCGTCCTCTAGAGAATTCTCAGATACACTCCAAGCCCTCAATTTCGTATCACAAGTTCATTCTCCGACTCACGTCAAAGGACACATCTTAGATCAGATTTGGTCCTTGAACTGTCCGATAGACTCTCTGTCCATCTTGCCTTGCACCTGGTCCGACCATCACCTGATTTCGTTTACCCTTCCCATCAATCCCACTATCAGGCCCCCGCTTCCAAAGAATGTTTGGGTCCGCTCATGGAGCCGACTGGACCCGGAGAATCTATCTGCATTATTAGCCTCCTCCTACCCTATCCTACAAGGCCTTTCCACTCATTCCCAGGCCATTGCAATTGAACACTGGCTCTCCTCTAGCTGTGATTCCATCGCCCCGCTGAAGCGGGTGACCTCTAAACGGGAGAAAGATGCCAACTTGTGGTTTAACGAGAATCTTAAAACCACCAAACTTGCAGTACGCCGTGCAGAGCGTGCCTGGAGGAGGAACTATTCTCCCTTACTCAGAGCTGAGTTTACCACTCTCCTAGCTCAATATAAGAAGGCCATCCTGGTTGCAAAAACGGCTTACTTTTCATCAAAGATTCTTGCAGCTGAGAATCAACGGAGGGAAATCTTCTCGATTGTCCACAATTTGGCATTTTCCGACAGGACATCTCTCAAGCCCTCCTCGTCCCAGGACCTTTGTCACTCTTTAAATAATTTCTTTATCGAGAAGATTGCTATTATTAAAGCCAACATCCCCTCACCCCCCCGACTTTTGTTGACCCTCAGTGTCCTCCACCTAATGGACAACTTGATGCCTTTCCTCCCCTGACTAAAGATTCCTTGACCTCAATAATTCCTCTTGTTAAATCTGGATCCCCATTGGACACTTGCCCTGCGCACATCCTTCGCCACATCTATACAACCTGTCCAGACCCCCCCCTTCACTTCCTTAACAGTTCCCTTTCCCAGGGGGTTGTAGCCAACCCACTGAAAACCGCTGTTATTGTCCCCATCTTAAAAAAACCTGGCACAGACCCTTCGATCCCCGCCAACTATCGCCCTATCTCCCTCCTACCATTCCTGGCTAAGGTGCTCGAACGCCATGTCACCAGGTCCCTGAGCACCTTTGTGGAGGAGTATGGGATTTTGGCTCCCCGCCAGGTCGGCTTTCGCTCGCACACTGTACAGAGTCCGTAGTTCTCTCGGTCCTTGACAACCTCAGGGAGGGAATGGATACCAACCAGGTCCAGGCCTTGGTTCTCCTCAATCTCTCAGCCGCCTTTGACACGGTTGACCATACCATCTTACTCTCCCGTGTCAGGGTGGTGGGGATCTGGGGTACCGCTCTGGTATGGCTATCCTCCTTCCTGAGGGACCGCACCCAGGCTGTTCGCCTCGGTGACTTTTCTGCGGGTTTCCGGAAAGTTCAGTGCGGGGTTCCCCAAGGTTCCTCCCTTTCACCCCTCTTGTTTAACCTTTATATTGCCCCTATTATTTTTTCACTACAGCAAATGGACGTCCGCATATACAATTATGCGGACGACCTTCAACTTGTTTTCAATCTGTCTTCTTCCCCTGCTTCCATCTCAAACTTCCAGTCTATTATGATTTTTATCCAGGACTGGATGAACTACAACCACCTGAAACTTAACCCGGATAAGACCGAGCTGGTATTGACAGGTGGTTGCTCCAGTCCCTGGTCTTCACTTTTTTGGCCCCCTTCCCTAGGTTCTCCCCCGGTCCCCTCTACCTCAGTTAAAACTTTAGGTATCAAACTCAATTCTCAGCTCACTCTTCACTCCCAGGTTAGTTCTGTGGTGTCCTCCTCCTTCTTGTCACTACGCACCATCCGCAAGGTATCCCGCTTATTTACTTTCGATGCCTTGAAAATGATCATTTTGGCGATGGTCATTTCCCGCCTGGATTATGGCAACACCTTATATGCGGGTATTCCTGCATATAGTCTACGGCGTTTGCAGCTGATCCAGAACCAGGCGGCACGGCTGGTGTTCAATCTTCCGAAATCCCACCATGTAACTCCCCTTCTCAAATCCCTACACTGGCTTCCTGTCCGTGAACGCATCCAGTTTAAGCTTGCTTCCATCACCTTTCAAGCACGACTGGGCGCGGTTTCGCCTTTATAACATCTGAGATTGTTCCCTATGTCCCATCCAGGCAACTGCGCTCCTCCACGCAATCCCTGTTGTCAGCCCCCCGTTTTCGGAGAAAGAAATGGGGAGGATCAAAGTTTGCAACCCTTGCCCTACTCCTGTGGAATTCCCTTCCTTTTGAGCTCAGATCTCTAACTCTGTACCCTCAATTTCGGAAGAAACTTAAAGCCCACTTATTTGCCAAATGTTTTGACAAGACCACTTGCTGTTCTCTCCTTCCTATTCTCCTTTTCTTACTCCTACTCTGGAGATCTGTCTGTTGCAGCGCCATGAAACCGCCGGTGAAAGTGCGCTATACAAATATTTTAAACTCAAACTCAAGAAAAGGACAGAGAGAAGCAGGAGCAGACCCAAAGAGATACCAAACCCCGGCAGGAGACACAAGCTCATATACTCCACTACCATGAGAAGAAGCAAGAACGTGACGGAGATAAGCAGGAGGAGACCCAGAGAGACACCAAATCCCGGCAGGAGACACAAGCTCATATACTCCACTACCATGAGAAGAAGCAAGAACGTGACGGAGATAAGCAGGAGGAGACCCAGAGAGACACCAAATCCCGGCAGGAGACACAAGCTCATATACTCCACTACCATAAGAAGAAGCAAGAAAAGAACAGAGAGAAGCAGGGGCAGACCCACAGAGACACCAAACCCCGGCAGGAGACACAAGCTCATATACTCCTCTACCATAAGGAGAAGCAAGAAAGGGATGGAAAGGAGCAGGAGCAGACCCAAGAAGACACCAAACCCCGGCGGGAGACACAAGCTCATACACTCAAATACCATAAGAAGAAGCAAGAAAGGGATGGAAAGGAGCAGGAGCAGACCCAAAGAGACACCAAACCCCGGCAGGAGACACAAGCTCATATACTCCACTACCATGAGAAGAAGCAAGAAAAGGACAGAGAGAAGCAGGAGCAGACCCAGAGAGACAACAAACCCTGGCAGGAGACACAAGCTCATACACTCCACTACCATAAGAAGAAGCAAGAAAAGGACAGAGAGTAGCTGGAGCAGACCCAAAGATACACCAAACCCCGGCAGGAGACAAAAGCTCATATACTCCACTACCATGAGAAGAAGCAAGAAAAGGAAGGAGAGAAGCAGGGGCAGACCCAAAGAGACACCAAACCCCTGCAGGAGACACAAGCTCATATACTCCACTACCATGAGAAGAAGCAAGAAAAAGGACAGAGAGAAGCAGGAGCCGACCCAAAGAGACACCAAACCCTGGCAGGAGACACAAGCTCATATACTCCACTACCATGAGAAGAAGCAAGAAAAGGACAGAGAGAATCAGGAGCAGACCCAAAGAGACGCCAAACCCCGGCAGGAGACACAAGCTCATATACTCCACTACCATAAGAAGAAGCAAGAAAAGGACGGAGAGAAGCAGGAGCAGACCCACAGAGACATCAAACCCTGGCAGGAGACACAAGCTCATATATTGCACTACCATAAGAAGAAGCAATAAAAGGACAGAGAGAAGCAGGGGCAGACCCAAAGAGATGCCAAACCCTGGCAGGAGACACAAGCTCATATATTCCACTACCATAAGAAGAAGCAATACAAGGACAGAGAGAAGCAGGGGCAGACCCAAAGAGACGCCAAACCCTGGCAGGAGACACAAGCTCATATATTCCACTACCATTAGAAAAAGCAAGAAAAGGACGGAGAGTAGCAGGAGCAGCCAGAGGAGACACCAAACCCTGGCAGGAGACACAAGCTCATATACTCCACTACCATGAGAAGATGCAAGAAAAGGACAGAGAGAAGCAGGGGCAGAACCAAAGAGACACCAAACCCTGGCAGGAGACACAAGCTCATATACTCCACTACCATAAGAAGAAGCAGGAAAGGGAAGGAGAGAAGCAGGAGCTGACCCAAAGAGACACCAAACCCTGGCAGGAGACATTAGCTCATGTACTCCACTACCATAAGAAGAAACAACAAAAGGTCAGAGAGAAGCAGGGGCAGAACCAAAGAAACACCAAACCCTGGCAGGAGACACAAGCTCATATACTCCACTACCATAAGAAGAAGCAAGAAAAGGTCAGAGAGAAGCAGGGGCAGAACCAAAGAGACACCAAACCCTGGCAGGAGACACAAGCTCATATACTCCACTACCATGAGAAGATGCAAGAAAAGGACAGAGAGAAGCAGGGGCAGAACCAAAGAGACACCAAACCCTGGCAGGAGACACAAGCTCATATACTCCACTACCATTAGAAAAAGCAAGAAAAGGACGGAGAGTAGCAGGAGCAGCCAGAGGAGACACCAAACCCCGGCAGGAGACACAAGCTCATATACTCCACTACCATGAGAAGATGCAAGAAAAGGACAGAGAGAAGCAGGGGCAGAACCAAAGAAACACCAAACCCTGGCAGGAGACAAAAGCTCATATACTCCACTACCATTAGAAAAAGCAAGAAAAGGACGGAGAGTAGCAGGAGCAGACCCAAAGAGACACCAAACACCGGCAGGAGACACGAGCTCATATACTCCACTACCATATGAAGAAGCAATAAAAGCAACGAGTGAAGCAGGAGCAGACCCACAGAGACACCAAACCCCGGCAGGAGACACAAGCTCATATACTCCACTACCATAAGAAGAAGCAAGAAAAGGACAGAGAGAAGCAGGAGCAGACCCAAAGAGACACCAAACCCTGCCAGGAGACACAAGCTCATATACTCCACTACCATAAGAAGAAGCAAGAAAAGGACAGAGAGAAGCAGGAGCAGACCCACAGAGACACCAAACCCTGCCAGGAGACACAAGCTCATATACTCCACTACCATAAGAAGAAGCAAGAAAAGGACAGAGAGAAGCAGGAGCAGACCAAAAGAGACACCAAACCCCGGCAGGAGACACAAGCTCATATACTCCTATACCATAAGAAGAAGCAAGAAAAGGACAGAGAGAAGCAGGAGCAGACCCAGAGAGACACCAAACCCCGACAGGAGACACAAGCTCATATACTCCTATACCATAAGAAGAAGCAAGAAAAGGACAGAGAGAAGCAGGAGCAGACCAAAAGAGACACCAAACCCTGGCAGGAGACACAAGCTCATATACTCCTATACCATAAGAAGAAGCAAGAAAAGGACAGAGAGAAGCAGGAGCAGACCCACAGAGACACCAAACCCCGGCAGGAGACACAAGCTCATATACTCCACTACCATAAGAAGAAGCAAGAAAAGGACAGAGAGAAGCAGGAGCAGACCCACAGAGACACCAAACCCTGCCAGGAGACACAAGCTCATATACTCCACTACCATAAGAAGAAGCAAGAAAAGGACGGAGAGAAGCAGGAGCAGACGCAGAGAGACACAGCAAAATGAGTGCAGCATAAGCTGAACATGACGGCCCGTGAGGGAGCAGCAATGTCCTCAGCCGTACAGATGGCACCAGTCTCAATGGGGGCGCCACCACAAAACATTAGAAGGTTCAAACAGTATATGGTAGTGGAGGCCGCGGGGAGTTGGCTGCAACCAGACATTTGAGAGTGCTGCTATTGCCGCAGACAGGGTGACCTGGCAGAGAGATGCCAGCTAAGGGCACACCACGAGCAGCAAGAGCAGCAGAGGTTAGCCAATAAGAACAAGCAACCACGAAACACCACACAATAGGATATGGGTAATGTCCCTCCCAGCACCAAGCACAGAGTAATCAGAACACAGCATACGATCAGCAGTCACAGGGAGCTCCGCCTGGCGCCAGACAACCACAGCAGGGAGCGAGTAATTGAGAGAAGACGTGGCAGCCGCAACCACAGACAGGGAACCCAGCACCACAGGGAATGGGGCCACAACCCCAGCAAGGAGGAGTGACAGTGTATGGACGTAGCTAGTCCCTGGTTCTTAGTGTGGGTTGACTGCAACCAGTGAAGGCACAGATTTTGGTTACCAAGCAGTACTAGCTAGCAGCTGTTCTCGGACATGTATGATTCTGGGTCCTAGCCTTATTTCATGCTTTTCGGAATGTCGCAATTTTTAGGATCCCAAAATCTGGTCACCTTACTTTTCACCCTTCTGGAGATCGACCAGATGTGCACCAGTTAGTGAAGCAATCCATGACTGAAGAGACCCCTGCCAAAAAGGATGGAGCAACGGCTCCGCCAGAAATGCTGAAAGAAAGCGGGATGTGGTCCGAGGTAAAGGGGGGTGCCCGGGATGGAGGTTTCCAAGCCTCTACTCCTACTCCAGATGGAACGCAGGGCACCGGGTGCACCCCTTCCAGGCTCACCTCATTCCAAGCATAGTCCACTCCAACCTAGGACCTGACTTCTGACCCCACGGGGGCAGTTCAGGGGTTAGGAAAGGAGGCCACAGGGCAGCCTCTGACTCTCTCTCCGCAGGGCAGGAAAACAATGGATTACGAGGGGAGAAGGAAAGGACCAAACCTAAAGCTGAAAAAACACCTTAAACTAGCCCAAAAAGAATATTCCAGATACAAGGCGGGTATCGATGCCACAAGGGGGGGTCAAGTATCACACCACATGCATGGAATAAGGACATGCACAAACATACAAACGTGTTCCTGGGGTACATGGCAAGCACGAGCCGCACCACGGCAGCAACCCCCCTCTCCCCACATTTCCGAGCATACGTAGCACAGTACGCGCAACTGGGGCTAATATCAAAGCAGCAGCCCGCAGAAAAGTAGTATCGGTAAAGGGCTGCACAGCAACAGAGCTCGTACGCATGCACCAGGCGAGGTGGTTTTAGAAACTAGCAACGCCCATGGAGCCCCGCCCAAAAACCACAATATTAACCAAACACTGATGTGACCCAGAGCTAAAAGTGTTGGGAAAAGTTCTAGAAGACTCCCTATTAAGATAGGGGGGCTCAATGGCCTGTCACATTAATGAACGCCTATAGCGATCACCCTTACTCAACCAAACCACTAAAACACATATTCAACAGGGTCACCCTCAAATACCTCATCAGATTGCGACTGGTAGGTTAACAGGATAACACTCCTGTGGCAAATACAGGTTCTCCAACACAACTTAGAATGGAGCATATGGAATAAAACTGAATTAACAATTAACAAAGTTCTTTCAGAACAGGTAGCCGGAAGGACAACAAAGTGCAGAAAGGCTGACTTGTCATCCACTTCCACGACGTACGGAAAAAGGACATTGTTGAACTTGTGCCAGTGGAAGGAGGAAAAACCTATGGGCCCTCAGAGAGGGGTCTGCCTAACACCTGCGGTCTTCGCATACAGAGGGGAAAAGTGAGTGGGAGCGCTAAGAAAGAACAGAGCCCCCGGAGGAGCACAGGCGACTCCCAGAGGACCCATATCAAGACCTGCAATGTCTGTTGCGTCAAATGCGATGTAGGATTGTTTGGTTCTGTATGGCCTGCCTGCTATGTGCAGCCCCACACTTGTTCACTGCCGAGGAACTGCAGATGAGAAGGAGTTTACTAAAAGGTTACCACAGCGCATGTGTAGGGATCTCTCCTACGTCAACTATGACTACACTAAACAAACTTTATACACCGAAGAGGAGTGAGAAGTATATGGTAAGGGTATACCCTCTGCTTATCAACAAAGGGGGGAACCATATTGGACTATCTTTAACGGGGTCCAGTGTACAACTCCAACAAACTAGTAACACAAAAAGGGTACAAAGTTCCCCGATAGGAATGTAAGGACAGGGTGAGTGTGTAACGTAGAAGAAAGGAAAAAGGGGAAAATCCCTTTTTGGAACTAAAACCCTCACACACCCAGCAAGCCAGGTGTCATGCTTCATCATATGGGTTCTGCTCCTCGTCAGACGGGCGCTGCAATGTCTGACGGGCACCCGTAAAGGGGCTCTTTATCGGAGATCTTTTGTTCCAGCCATACGATGCATGCGTGTGAGAGGGCAGGGGAGAGTGTGTAGTCGTGAGTTGAAGGTGAGTTAAAAAAAGTGAGTCAGTCCACAATACACTTTATTAGGGTGGTAGGCTCCCTTGATTAAAAGGGTGAGAGGGGAGATATAAACTGGGAAAACTCACAGTCAACTATCTGCAACCCTCAGGTCAGGTCAACATGTTTCTTGCCATCATGGCAATTCTTCAGGACCTAAGTGTTCCGTACTACACAGTGTGAAATTAAATATGAAAAATAATTTACAACCTCATCCAGTGGGTCAATAAAGGGCAGGCCAAAAGGTCCTACTATAATCAAGCGACCTAAAAAATGTAAAAGCAATAGAAGAAACAGGTCAGTGCGAGGCTCTATTGCTCATTAGATCGTAAATGCTTCTACTTGATACACATACACAAAATAAAAACAGAGACATACGAGGCATCATAAGGGTAAAAACAAGCTCAATTGAGACTGAGGACGAAGATATTTATAGTTAGAGAGAAACAGGGCTCGATCCTTACCCTAAAGGGTGTCCTAGGGTGCCCCGCAGTCTGTTCCCGTGGGACCTGCACGGTGTGGTAAGGTTCCTAGGGAAGAGAACACGCCAGGGGCGAGGCCAGTCATAAGGAGAACCGAGGGGCAAAGTACAAGAGAGCTGGTCTCAAGGGGCTCGTTGGAAACAGCTCGGGCAGCCTCGTAGATACTCCCAAACCAGCTCAGTGTGAAGTAGGTAGTAGCCCAGAAGGCGCACTATCGTTGATGTGATTGAGGCAAAAAACGATGTAACAATGGTACAATGTAAGCGGTCGGATGTGGACCAAATGATAAACACTTGCGTGTGGGGGCAACAAGATAGATTCATCAATAGGGTGGGCATCTCAGATAAGAGGGGTTACATTAGGTAGGAAATTGAAAAGGTGCCCAGGGTCCATTTTGGTCAAAGATGGTAGAGTGACAATGTCTCAGAAAAGGTAGTGGTGTCAGTTCTGAGCCACAGCAAAAGTGGGATCCAAGGGTATGAGGGATAGGGACCCCCAAGATTTCATCTACCGGGCCAATGATGACCATGGGACAGAGTCATTCAAACCCAATGTGTCAAGCTTGAGCCGATGCACCCATCTCTGTTCGATCCTGAACAATGCCTGTTGTGTAATGGCCGGGTGAGATTCTAGTATCAGCCACCGGACACTATCTGCTTGGTGACCATGCTGCGTGTAATGTTCGTATAGTCTTGTGTGTGTCTTGGAGCATCTAATGTTGCTCTTATGCTCCATAATTCTTAGTTTGACTTGTCTCATCGTCATCCCGATGTAGTGTTTTCCGCAGGGACAAGTGAGCATGTAGATGCATCTTGTACTGTTGCAGTTAGTGTGTCTCTGTAGGTGCCATATAAAAGTGTCAGTAAGTTTGATTTCCTTGCACTGGATTGTTTGGGGGCAGACAGCGCACCCGCCGCAGGGGAAATGACCAATTACCGGTGGGAGACCCTATAGTGTGTTCTGGCTAGTCATATTCTGTTTCTTGGGCCTTGTATGGATTAAAGAGTCCTTCAAGTTAGATGTCCGCTTGAAAGCAAAACGGGGACGAGGAATATCTAGGCCCCTGAATTGATAATATTCCAATGCTTGTTTATTGTTTTCTTTATGAAAGCCGAGTTCTGGGTAAAACAAGTCACACAAGTTATCAACTCTTCGGAAGCTTTAGGGTGTGTTTCAAGCAAAACCTTCCTGGGGTTATTCAAGGCTCGTTTGCAGGAATTGCGAATGAGTCTGGTGGGGTACCCCCTGTTTTGTAATTTGTGTTGTAGGAGCCTAGCTTCCTGTTGGTAATCAGATCTGGCAGTACAGTTCCTGCGTACCCTGAGGAACTGCCCGAAGGGGAGATTGTCCCTCAGGGCTTTTGGATGGTGGCTCTCATAGAGCAGGAGACTGTTCCTGTCAGTGTTTTTGTGGTAAAGGGTGGTACTCAGTCCTATATCGTTTAGATTAATACTCAAGTCAAGAAAAGGTATTGTTGTGTCAGACATGTTGCCAGTGAATTTGAGGAAAGGATTCTGTAGGTTTATCCATGCGCAAAAGGCTTCACAGGTCACGCGGTCACCTTTCCATAGAACAAGAATATCATCTGTGTATCGGCGCCAAAGTGTGATGTTGTCACAGAAGGGATTTTGTGCAGATCTAATAGTCTTCTCTTCAAAGGTGGCCATCTAGATACAAGCCAGACTAGGGGCAAAGGTGAAACCCATAGAAGTCCCCCGAGTCTGGTGGTAAAGTTGTGTACCGTATTGAAGTATTTCGGGGTTCCCAAGGCCTACACGCTCCGGAGATAACCCACTCACACTCAAGAACTGTTGGCACGGAAACTGTAAAAGGCAAAGAACAAGTTTATTAAGACCCCATGGGGTGGTGGTACACTCAAACAGCACCCTTCGGCAATGCAAGAGGTATCACACCGAACATCGGTGCGACCTCATTTTATATACAGTTTTGGGGCAATAAAAGATAGGCGGCACAAGTTTAAGACACATTTTCGAGACATATATGGTCATGTTTTGGAATACTGCCAGCTCATTGGAGGGGGCACAACTCCGCTGGTCAGTTTGGTGCACATTCCTGAAGATCTACGGGTCAGTGGGAGCTGCGCATGTGCGGCTTGACCAGTACTAAAAATAGCTTGTTGCTGGGCAGATAAGCGTGGTCAGTGGAACGGACAACGGACTAAAGGGCACGTCGGCCACGAGGCCGCTCATGATCTAAGATGGCCGCCGTAACATTCAAAATGGCGTTATCATATATAGCCAAGTTAAAGGAGGACAACGTGTAGGTTCAGCTAATCGCTAATGCGAACGGGCCAATTACGACAGACGACCCTTTTAGCGTTTAGCTGAATCTACCTCATAATGAACATAGTCAGGATGTTCGTCCTCGATGTCTATTAACATAATTTGTGTCACCTCCTTGTGTAGCATCATTTTGTCGTGGGCAAGAGCTCGCCTCGATGGTAAGCAAGCTGATAGACACATTGAACATAAAGCGGGGCCACATTGAATACATAAGCATATAAAAAACATTGCTCCCACAAGTATACAGAGAATTGTCAACAGTTTCCAGCCCCAAGTTGCAATCATGGACCAGAACCATCCTGAAAGTGTCTAAGTCCCATTGTCCGGGTGTATTTCAGCAGCTATTTTATGCAGCTTGGAAATAGCATCATACACAGATGGAGAATTGTCCGGGACGTATACGCAACAGCTGCTTCCGATAATTCTGCATGCCCCCCCGCGATCAGCCAAAACAACGTCCAACACCATTCGATTTTGGAGGGTGACAATTCTGGAAATCTGCAGTTCCTCTGTAATATTCCCCAGGGCAACGGCAGTGTCATTCGCAACAGCCTCGACAACGCGTGTCAGTCGTCTGATTTTCCGGCTGTTCAATGCAGCCCCCACAAAGGAGAATAGTCCCAGATTAAAATCCACATACTGTTGTAATGCAGTGTCCGTTTGATCAATGTCCTCTAGGGCAACAGTTCGTTTAACCCTGTTCAAAACGAAATCGTGGTACAATGTATAATCGTTGTGGTACATTGGAGGGGCAATGAATACAGGAGGTAACACAAACGATACGTAGCACGTGCCCAACCACCCCACTGGAAGCTGATGGTACCCCTTCGTTCCACAGATAAAGTATGTGTTTCGAGATGCAACAAATGAAATGCCATTCGGGCTATCAAACGTGAGAGTAATGTTACATTCACTTTTCCCCACTGCAATCGTGCCCTTGTTTCTAATACATAAATCGGCTTTTGTAGCAATGACATTTATGACATGAGCACTAGATACATTCACATTTCGCTGATTGCTATATACACGTGGGGCAGATACATTGTCAGGCCTGTACTCTTCCCATTCGAAACGTGTGCCCTCAGCCCGGGGAAACCCATCCTTGTCATGGGAACATACTTTATTCAAACGGAAAAGCACCCCCCCCTTTAGTTGGCCATCTCAGAGTAAAAAGGAGGGTGTACCAGGCGTTGCATGACCCATTGTGTGAAAACGGGAGTGGAATAAGTGGGGTGCCCCCTCTCTTCTGGTGCCCAGGCAACATTCCACACACCCAGCAATTAGAGGTATTGGTCATATTATGCGTGTGGTGAAGAATCTGAATGAAGCTGTTATTTAAATACGTTTGGCGATGGCGCTCTTCATGGAAAGGCAATGTAAAATGAAAATGTTCAGACGGTGCCGGGGTAGTCGGCAGCAAATGTTCACGTACCGGCACCACAAGTTCGACTACCCAGGCTATAACAGCTATCACCACAATGGTCAAGACAAAGAGAAAGGCACCCAATATTTTCTTATCACGAGATGCCGTTGATGCCATAGTTCAAGAAAGTTTGTGCAAAGTCTCAAGTGGCACAAATTGTTCACAAATTGTTCACAAATTGTTCACAAATTGTTCACAAATTGTCCCAGATACACGTGCGTGTATACCTAAAAAAGAAAAATGCGGTGCTGAACTCCGAGGTAGCCGTTGTTTTCTTCTCCGGGCCAAGACGGGTGTCGCTACTCTGGCAGAACTGATCCCCCCCCCTTGGAATTCCCGGTTTCCGTTTCACAAACCTGGAGCGGTAACCAACCAGTCATTAAAAAGGAACAAAAATCTTCTTATCGTGGACGTAGATCGTAGCGCTCTCTTCCGGTAGCAGATTGGTCCGGGAAGGCTCCCTCCACTTCGGCCGACGTCACAGCTGGGCTCTTTTCTTTCTCCAAGATCTCCTTATAATCAGTCAACACAGCAGGAGTCACCAGATCCGGAGAGACACGGCGACAATGTGTCGAATGCACCCACCGCTTCCTGTTTGTCACTCGTACTGCGGTGCGGGTCGCCAGGAGGACCTGCTCGGTGCCCTTCCACCTGGGCTCCAGACTGCTTGCTCTCTCAAACGAGCGGACCATTACATGGTCACCAGGACGAAGATCGTGGCCCTCTCCAGTAGAGTTATCAGGGAGCGCTTCTCGAACCTGTTGATGAATAGAGAGCAAATCATTTGTTAATCGTGCCAAATAATCATTCATCATAACACAAGGCACATCATGTATTAATCGCGGCTTGGGCACCCCCCAGATATTCATAGGGCGGCCAAACACCACCTCATAGGGCGTAAGGCCAGTTCGTGAGTGGGGTACTGATCTAAGAGATAGTAGTGCTAGCGGCAACGCATCTGGCCACTTCAACGATGTAGACGCCACAATTTTGGCCAGCTTAAGCTTCAACGTGGCATTGTACCGCTCGACCAAACCTGCTGACTGAGGGTGGAATACAGCGTGGAACTTTTGCTGAATCCCTAACCCCTTCAGTACATATTCCACAATCTTTCCAACAAAATGGGGCCCATTATCGCTCCACAAAAATTTGCAAACTCCAAAGCGAGGAAAGAATTCCTTAAGCAACACCTTAGCTGTTGTCAAAGCCGTATTGTCTTTCGTGGGGTAGGCCTCAACCCATTTGCTAAAAGCACACACCACCACTAGGACGTACTTCAGGTTATTGCAGCGCTCGAGTTGGATGTAATCCATTTGAAGCACTTCAAACGGTGCAGAAGGTGGAACGAACCCTCCTTTCGGAGTATGGGTCCCCTTTCCAGGATTGTGTTGCAAGCATACCAGGCAGGTCTGCACTACTCTCTTTGCAGTATTCGCAATCTCGGGATGTTCCCAAACTCGTGTTAAAAGCCGAGTGATTGCAAGAGCTCCGACATGGGCCAGTCCATGTGTCATCTGGACCATCGCCTGTAAGTAAGCCGCAGGCAATTTCCACTTCTCCATGTCTTTGCTTCTCCAACAACCTTCGTCATCTAGTACCCCATCTGCTGCCCAAGCCGCAAGTTCAGATTCTGTGGCTGATTTTTGAATATCCCGTATCTCTGCTCTAGCATCACTCCATCTCTCAGCCTGTGATTGTACCACGTACATAGGGGAGCTAGTTCGGGACATAGCCGTCTGCCTTGCTATGCTGTCTGCAAAGGCATTTCCTTGACCCACTTTATCCGTAATCTTCTTATGGGCACTGCACTTCACTATCGCTACTTTTTTAGGGCTAAGCAACGCATTTAGGAGATCACGCACTAGCTCTCCGTGCATAATGTGCTCCCCGTGTGATGTCAGAAACCCGCGTTCCCTCCAAAGAAGCCCGAAGTCATGGGCCACTCCAAAGGCATACCGACTGTCCGTGTATATGTTCACACATAATCCGGCACTCAATTCGCAGGCTCTTGTTAAAGCTATCAGCTCTGCTGCCTGAGCCGATTTTTGTGGTATTCTAGCTGTTTCTACCACCGTCTTAAGAGTCGTGATCGCATATGCTGCGGAAGTCGTACCATCTGGCAGCCTTAAACACGATCCATCAACCCACAGTTCCCCATCCACATCAGGAAGTGGCACATCCTGTAAGTCAACACGACCCTTTGTCTGTTCCTCAGTCAGGAAAACACAGTCGTGATGTTTTTCTTCCTGACCCTCCTCGGCCGGATAGGGCAATAAGGTGGCAGGGTTCAAAGTAGCGCATCTTTTCAATGTTATGTGTGGCGCTAAGAGTGTCAGCTCATATCCTGTAAGTCGTGCACTCGTGAGGTATTGGGTCTTTGTTTGATTTAACAGGGCATCTACTGCGTGAGGGACTAACACCAACAATTTGTGTGATAACACTATGCCCTCACTCTGTCGTATGGCTACTGCTGTTGCCGCTACCGCTCGAAAACACCCAGGCAACCCTCGTGCTACTGGATCCAAAATGGCAGAGAAGTATGCACATGGTCTCTGCTTATCCCCGTGTAACTGCACTAACACTGACAACGCGCACCCATCATTCTCGTGCACGTACAATGTGAAAAGTTTCGTATAGTCTGGTGTTCCTAACACGGGTGCGGAACAAAGGGCCTGTCTCAACTGTTCAAAAGCTTTCTGACATTCATCTGTCCACTCAAGAGGCATCGGTGTAGCTTTGGACAGTAATGCTAGCAAAGGTTTTATGATATGTGAAAAACCCATGATCCATTGCCTACAAAAGGACGTCAACCCTATGAAGGCACGCACATCTCTCTGCGTGCGGGGGACTGGTGTGTCTAAAATTGCTTGAATTCGATCAGATGTTAATGCCCGCCCCTCCTTAGACAACAGATGACCGAGGTAGGTCACCTGGGGTCTACAGTATTGAAGCTTTTTCTTGGAAACCTTGTGATTGTTTTGTGCCAAAAAGGAAAGCAATGCAAGCGTACTCTGTTCACATTGTGCATAGGAGTCGGCGGCAAGCAAAAGGTCATCCACATACTGGATGAGCGCAACGCCAGACTGCAATTTAAAGGAATCTAGTTGTCGTTTCAAAGCCTGGCTGTAGATGCTAGGGCTTTCAGTATATCCTTGGGGAACACGACAAAATCTATACGATTTATTATTGAGCGTAAAACCAAACAGATATCTGCTATCTGGGTGCACAGGGATGGAAAAGAACGCATTCTTTAAGTCAATAACGCTAAAGGTGGTGGCCGTCGGTGGAACCAAAGTAAGCAAAGTCGTGATATCAGACACCACCGGGTATTGGGGAATGACAATTTTATTTATCTCACGCAAATCAATAATAAATCGGTAGATCTTGCCATCTGAGTCTCTCTTAAGAATCGGTAGAATAGGGCTGTTACAAACATTATAAGGGACCTCCTCCACCACCCCTGCAGAAATCAAGTCCTGAACAATATGTGTCAGTGCAATTTCACCTTCTTTCGAAATCTTATACTGTGGCACTCGTGGTAGAGGGGCCCCCTCCTTAACAGTAATGCGTATTGGTGGAATGCGCATCTCTCCCACATCCGTATCTGAAGTCGCCCACAACGTGTGCGGCAGGGAAGCCAAAGCAGGGATGTCTAAAATGGCATAAAATCTGTCAGGGTCAGGGCAATCATCAGGGTCAGGGTAATTGTCGTTCAGAATAACCCGCACTCCCTCTGGAGCGCAGCGTATTGTTGCTCGAAAATATTTAAGCAAATCAATGCCCAGGATATTGTCTGGGGTATGGGGTGATAACAAAAATTGGCCAAAACTAAAGTATTTGTCAATGCATAGTGCAAGGGGCTTGGACAATGGGCTGGGGGAGGGTATGCCATCAAACCCTACACAAGTAATCATTTCGCCAGACAGGGGAGCCCTCGGAACCAAGTTTTTCGACAGAGCGCTACGAGTAGCTCCTGTGTCGACTAGAAATTGATCAGTAGAACCCAAAATACCCGCTGTTACATATGGACCTTGCTGATCTACCGGCACTTTAACTGATTCCTTACCCCATCCTACGCAATCCTATGCATGCACATAATCCTGATGTTCCACATTCTCTCCTTCCGAAATCTGATATTGATTCCGTCTATCAAACGTATTTCGTTCGTCCTGGCCACGGCCCCTCTCCTCAACCTGTCTACGATCACCTCCGCCACCTCTCGTTCCAGTATAACCTCCTCTTGACCTTCCACTGCCTCGACCACGCTGACTACGCTGTTCACGAAGTACCGGACAATCTTCGGCCCAATGCCCAAACTCCTTACAATAAGCACACTGATCCTCCGCAATGTCCGTACGACCATACGATGCGTTTCCTCCACCTCGTCTACCTCTATCATTCCCTCTACCCTGTGTTCCCCGAACCTGCGCCAACATCACCTTCGTTTTCAATTCCTTCGCCTTTTTCTCTACACTTTCTTTAGCCTCCACTTCCTGCCGCTCATAATACTGAGCCATAGTTAACAAGGACGCAGGGGTCGCCGTGGCCCAGGAACTCTCACTCGACTTCAATCGCTTTGCGATCTCCGGTAGGAGATTAGCTACATACTTATCTACAAACAAATGCCGACCCGTATCGTCAGTTAAAGATTGACCACTGTAATCATGAAACGCCTCCTCGAAGCGTGTAAAGAAATCTGAGACCGTTTCATCGGGTTTCTGCTTGCACGACGTTAACATGGTCCAATCAATCTTTTTGGGGGGAACGAGCGTTTTTAATTTATTCAAGATAGCTGCCGGAAGGTCTAGAATTAACTGACAAGGCTTACATGCTGGTTCTCTGTCCAAATCTGCAGCATTTATGTCTTTCCATGTCCCCCCCAATATCGTTTCATCATTATTTTTACGAATTTGCCTCCACATATCAGGTGGTAAAATTAGTCCAAAAAACAAATCTATATCCACAAGAGTCATCACACAAGACGATATAGCCCCCTCCACCCCCTCATAAAATGCCGCCGGATTCTTCCGAAGATCAGGTAAAGAATTTTTCAATGCCATGACATCTGCTCTATTCCATGGCGTGTATACCCAATTATACACAAAATACACTTTCGCATCCTTTGACAATTTATCATCATCCGTACCTTCCCCTTTTGGTGGAACATACAAAGGCGCGGCTTCACGCATAGGCATAACATGCAACGCAGAACTCTTATCTGAACCACGGAGAGAACACTCCTTAGCCTGCCCGTTATTTTCCGGCTCGGACTCCTTTTGCCTCCGTTTTCGTTCCTGTCGCAATTGGGTTGTCTCATCCCGCAGCTTGATCAATTGCTTGAACAGGTCGTCAACATCTGAAAGATCAAAATCACCTTTAGCTAAATTCTCACGATACACCGACAACACTTTAGGCTCGAGCGTATCAGAAAGTTCACGATATGCGTTTACAACTTCATCTGCCAGACTGGACAGAAAATACATTAATTCAAGATCCGACCACCCTTTCTTTTCTGTTAACAACTGCTCCTGAGTAACACAATGCTTATTCACTTTACGAGCCCAACTGCGTAAATGAGCGGACCTATCCGCAGGAAACCTGAGAGCAGATACCCCCTTCTTGCTCAACTGATCCTGTCCATCATCCTCGGAATCCGCAGCCGGAGCCGTCGGCGAAACGTACGGAGGCGGTGACCGATCTAACAAAGAAAAATCATCAATTTCATTATTAAGGACAGGATAAAGTGGTCGGCGAATAGGAAACTGAACAGTTGTTTGCAAATTACGTTCCCGTTCCTCCCTTTCTTTCTTCTCCTGAGCCTCCTTTTCCTCAAGCTGTAAAGCCTTATCCCGAGCAGCCTTGCGCTGCTCTTTGTCCGCCAAGGCAACCTCACGCTTCATTCGCTCACGCGCCGCTTTCTCCCACATTCGCACGCAATCAAACATGTTTTGTCTAGACCTGCGTTGAAACATATATTGCTCTACAATTGTATTTTACTCAAATCATACGACCTGTGTAGAGGCCATTGCAATTCAGGATCGGCCTTGGTGTATTTATGCCATAATTTACTGTACATAATAGGGGGAAGGCCAAGCTTTATGTACATGTCCCTATTTGGAGTTCCCTCTGGGGGAGCCGGCTGTGATTCCGCTAACCTAATTGAGGTACCTTCTCCAAGACAACACATTCCTCGGAGTGTGCTGAAAACAGGCATGTTCAAAAAAAGTATCACGAAAGCGTGACACCAGACAAAATGGCACTTACAGTTCTCCACACGATTGTGCCGCTCAAAGGAAAAAAACAAAGTTAGAGAAACATCTCTACATGCCTGCCTATGTGAAGTGCACTACACATATAAGTTCAAAGATCACAAATTCACAATGTTAGCTAACTCAAATCAAAGTTCGTAGGACTCGGCAAGCGTCCGAAGACTACCTCACCGATCACAAAGCACAGATTTTCAGTAAGCGTCCGAAGACTACCTTACCGAACACAAATCGTAGAACTTCAGTAAGCATCCGAAGACTACCTTACCGAACACAAAGCTTACCAAATTCTCAAATGTCCAGATTCCAACTGCCAAGGTCTTATAAGCCAAATCAGCCAAACGGCACTTTCTCAACGATGCAGACACTTTGAAGACTCAGTCGGAGACCGGCGCCACCTGGAAGGTCAGATCGGAAGGAAAGGAAAAAACACCGTGGCAGCCAAGACTCGGGTCACTCGTGGCAGCGCGCGCCCATGGCGGGTTTCCAAGCCTTTGTCACGACCTCTCCTTCGGGCATCCGAGTCGCCGATGAGTCCCACCAGAGTCGCCAATTGAAGTATTTCGGGGTTCCCAAGGCCTACACGCTCCGGAGATAACCCACTCACACTCAAGAACTGTTGGCACGGAAACTGTAAAAGGCAAAGAACAAGTTTATTAAGACCCCATGGGGTGGTGGTACACTCAAACAGCACCCTTTGGCAATGCAAGAGGTATCACACCGAACATCGGTGCGACCTCATTTTATATACAGTTTTGGGGCAATAAAAGATAGGCGGCACAAGTTTAAGACACATTTTCGAGACATATATGGTCATGTTTTGGAATACTGCCAGCTCATTGGAGGGGGCACAACTCCGCTGGTCAGTTTGGTGCACATTCCTGAAGATCTACGGGTCAGTGGGAGCTGCGCATGTGCGGCTTGACCAGTACTAAAAATAGCTTGTTGCTGGGCAGATAAGCGTGGTCAGTGGAACGGACAACGGACTAAAGGGCACGTCGGCCACGAGGCCGCTCATGATCTAAGATGGCCGCCGTAACATTCAAAATGGCGTTATCATATATAGCCAAGTTAAAGGAGGACAACGTGTAGGTTCAGCTAATCGCTAATGCGAACGGGCCAATTACGACAGTATTGGAAAAAATTCTCAGTCAGGGCTATGGTAGCACAGGCCATGATAAATGAAACCGGTATACCCTCTGCTTCCCAATTTTACTATGCAATAAGCACAAGGAAAGGGGAGACAAGTGAGCGTAATGCACCCAGGGAAATCGGTGCTTGCTTTACAATTTCTCAGACAGTAAAGTTTCACTGAAATGGAATGAAAAATGAAACTATTATATTGTCTCGGATACAGGCAACACAGACAGTGTCACAAATAACTGGGTCTCCCCTCTCCTTGTGTTTACTACACTAAACAAACACCAGCATCCCACACACACTACACAGTGCCATTTTACATAACACGTGGTATCAGCACATGACTGCAGTTGGCTTCCATGCATGAGCCACATCATGTTATGTCTGTTCATTGAGCCAGCATTCGGGAGGTGCAGACAGACTTTACTTGTCCCAAGAAGAAGTGTTATGAGTCCCAATGCACTCCAATATAGGCACGACCTTCTACCTACATTTGCCCTCCCTTCCTCTACATACCGACTCTGGTGCTGACCTTTTACCTAGTTAGGTGCTGTATAAATGTTGTGTGGTTTTCTCCAAAAATTTGCCTCTTCTGTTATGCATGAGGATTCTTAATATCATGGCAGGTTTACCATCTTCTGCATAATAACTCTGTACAAGAGTCACGACTATTGTCATGCTTCGTCAACAGGCCCATAGTACAATGACACATTTCTGCGTAGAGTGTGTTGCCGTAGTTCAGTCTGCTGCTGACGAGAGGCCGAAGTCCCTGCATGCAGACACTCTAGCACGCAGTGGTCTGACATCCTTCGCGGGGTGTCCAACTCGAGACCAAGATGCGGTACTTTGATTCTTGGCTATACACCCACATACGTGCTAGGTACACTTAGGTAGGGCTTGCCTCTTAGGAGTACTCATGATCAATCAATCAATCAATCAGCGTACTTGTAAAGCACGCTACTTACATGTGAGGGTCTCAAGGTGCTGAGGAGAGGGGGTGCCGCTACTGCTCGAAGAGCCAGGTCTTGAGGAGTCTTCTGAAGGCGAGTAGGTCTTGGCTCTGCCGTAGGTGGGTAGGGAGGGTGTTCCAGGTCTTGGCGGCGAGGTAGGAGAAGGATCTGCTGCCGGAGGTTGTTCGTTGGATACGGGGGACAGCGGCGAGAGCGAGGCTGGTGAAGCGGAGCTGGAGGGTGGGGGTGTAGAAGCTGAGTCTGCTGTTAAGGTAGGCTGGTCCGAAGTTGTGGAGTGCTTTGTGTGTGTGGGTGAGGAACTTGAAGGTGATCCTCTTGTTGACGGGGAGCCAGTGTAGGTCTCTCAGGTGGGGGGTGATGTGGCTGCAGCAGGGGACGTTGACGATCAGTCGGGCGGAGGCGTTTTGGATGCGTTGTAGTCGTCGTAGGTGTTTGGCTGGGATTCCTGCATAGAGTGCGTTGCCGTAGTCCAGTCTGCTGCTGAAAAAGGCCTGTGTCACTGTTCTTCTTATTTTGGTCGGGATCCACTTGTAGATCCTGCGGAGCATGCGGTAGGTGTTGTAGCAGGAGGAGGAGACGGCATTGACCTGTTTAGACATGGAGAGGGAGGAGTCGAGGATGAATCCTAGGTTGCATGCATGATCGGTGGGTGTTGGTGCTGTTCCCAGTGTGGTCGGCCACCAGGAGTCGTCTCAGGCTGAGGGGGTGGGTCCAAGGATGAGTACCTCCGTCTTGTCAGAGTTCAGCTTCAGACGGCTGTTCCTCATCCAGTCGGCGACGGCCTTCTTTCCCTCGTGGAGGTTGGTTTTGGCGGTGCGCCGGTCCTTGGTGAGGGAGAGGAGGAGCTGGGTGTCGTCGGCGTAGGAGATGATGTTGAGGTTGTGTTGGCAGGCCACTTGTGCGAGGGGGGTCATATAGATGTTGAACAGCGTCGGGCTGAGGGATGAGCCCTGGGGGACGCCGCAGAGGATGTCGGTGGCCTCGGATCGGACCGGCGGGAGGCGGACGCTCTGGGTTCTGCCAGAGAGGAAGGACGTGGTCCAATCAAGGGCCTTCTCTTGGATTCCGGCTTCTAGGAGGCATGTCTTTAGAGTGCGATGGCAGACCGTGTCAAAGGCAGATGACAGGTCCAGGAGGATGAGGGCTGATGTTTAGCCGTTTTCTAGATGGCGCCTGATGTTGTCTGTGGCAGCGATGAGGGCTGTCTAGCTGCTGTGGTTTCATCTGAACCCAGACGGGTCCAAGATGTTGTTGTCTTCCTGGTGGTGGGCCAGTTGCATGTTGACGATTTTCTCGATGACCTTCGCTGGGAATGGGAGCAGGGAGATGGGCCGGAAGTTCTTGAGGTCCTCGGGGTCCGCCTTGGGCTTCTTGAGGAGGGCGTTGATTTCAGTGTGATTCCAGCTTTCCGGGAATGTTGCTGTTTCGAAGGAGATGTTGATGACCTTCCGTAGTTGGGGTGCGATGGCAGCGTCTGCTTTGTTGAATACGTGGTGTGGGCACGGGTCTGACAGAGATCTTGAGTGTATGGAGTTCATGACCCTGCCAGTCTCGTCGTCGAAGTTGGACCAAGAGGTTATGCGGTTGGCGCTGGTGGGGTTCACAGGGGAGGTGGTGTCTGGCGTAGTCAGGGCGGTCATGGTGTTGAAGCGGTCATGGATGTCAGCGATCTTGAGGTAGAAGAAGATGGCTAGTGAGTTGCACAGTTCTTGTGAGGGTGGTGTGTCGTTGGCTTTGGCGCTGGGGTTGGAGAGTTCCTTAACAATGCTGAAGAGCTCTTTGCTGTTGTGTTATCCAGGCGGTCTTTGAAGGAGGATCTCTTGGCTATTCTGTTGAGGTGGTGATGTCTGCGAGTGGCGTCCTTGTGGGCTGCGTGGTTGTCTGGAGTGCGTTCGTGGAGCCACATCTTCTCCAGTTTCCGGCAGGTGCGTTTGGAGGTCTGCAGCTTGTCGGTGAACCAGGTGGCTCTCTTGCTGGAGTGGTTGTTTCTTGAGTGGGGCGAGGGTGTTGGCGCAGTCGTCGATCCACTGTCTGAGGTTGCGGGCTGCGGTGTCTGGGTTGGTGGGGTCGGTGGGTGGGTTCTGGGTGAGGGTGGTGATCAGCTGGTCTTCGGTGACTTTGCTCCAGCAGCGGCGAGGCAGCTGTTGGGTGTGGTGGTACGTGGTTGGTTTGTTGAAGGTGAAATGGATGCAGCGGTGGTCGGTCCAGTGGAGTTCAGTGGTGTGGTCGAAGGCGACATAGGTGCCTGTGGAGAAGATGGGGTCCAATGTGTGGCCAGCGGCATGGGTGGGTGTGGTGACGAGTTGTCTGAGGCCGAGGTTGTCGATCAGGGTGGCGGAGTTGGCGTCGTTGTTGTTCTCAAGGTGGAAATTCAGGTCCCCCAGGAGAATGTAGTCTGTGGAGGTGAGTGCGTGGGTGCTGGCGAGGTCGGCGATGGAGTTGCTGAATTAAGCTCGGGGTCCGGGTGGTCTGTAGATGAGTGTTCCTCTGAGGGTGGTATTGGGGTCGGTGTGGATCCGGAAGTGCAGGTGTTCGGCGGTGTTGAGGGTGTCGTCTGCGTGGGTGACGACCTGGAGGGTGGACTTGTGGACAATGGCTATTCCTCCTCCCATTCCATTGGCAGGATCCCTGCGGGTGATCTTTTAGCCGTCCGGGATGGCTATTGCGATGTCGGGCGCCGAGGAGTCGTTCCACCAGGTCTCGGTCAGGAAGGCCACGTCTGGGGTGGAGGTGTAGAGCAGATACCAGAGCTCGACGGCGTGTTTGCGTGCGGAGCCGGTGTTGAGGAGTAGGCAGCTGAGGTGGTTGGGTCCAGTCCTTGGAGATTTGGTGCTTCTCTCGCAGGTGAAGCTGCAGGTGTGTCAGGAAAAAGCTCAGTGAGTCCGTTTTGGGGCGGCTTGGAAGCAGGTGTGGTTTCGGCCGGCGTTGAGTGCTTAGAGGGTGCTGGCGTTGTAGCGGAGTCTGGTGTTGTGGCGTTCGCGGGGTCCAGGGCTTCTCAAGTAGCTACACGTACTCTTTGCCGGATTGTTTCTCCCTGACGTTAGTTCCCTGGTATTGTTCCTATATATACTCGGAACTTGTGTGGAGCTACGACTACTCAACTTGACCGTTTTTACTAACTTTGGCACACTGACACAAGTGGATGTTTTCTACACGTTACTAGAAATCGTCTGGACCTTTTGGATAGTTACCTAACAAATATATTTTATATGACGCCACTAGTTATGCTGCAACTATGGATCAAACTTTGTGAACTCTAAACGAGTATACGTCATAGCTACATTGGAAAAAGACGTTATTTACTTCACCTTTCTTCAGCTTATCCTCACATTAGAAATTTTTGTCAGCCTTGAGAAAGTGACGGTACGTATATAGTACTTACGAAACACGTGTCGGCTGTTTTCATTGTGATGAATTGAAGAATAAAACGAAACGAAGATTCTCAAACTCTAAGGACATTGACTGATTTTTCCTGTCTCGTATAATTCACTGTAATTTTTCTAAAACACAGACTAAATAATATGATGCTTTATGGTGATTATTAGATCCCTTATTCTAACTACTGTTACTTCGGATGGTGCACGCCTGACCCAGTTCTTCTTGATAGGTATCTGGAATCAGTCTGGACACCAATCCCTTAGTGTATGTTGTCTAAACACGCAGATCCTATATAGATGTGTAGGAACTTCACAATGGAAGCCCCCTATAAAGCAAAATGCCTTATTCACCTCTACCGTTGAAGGATAAGGGCCAAGATCCAATCCAACAAGATAGAACCACACAGGGTAGTTGAAAACGTAACCCGATATGACACCAACCCAACAGTTCGATACATCCTAACTGAACCCACTGATATCCAAATTGAGTTGGGCAGGATGCATAGAAAGGGTCAGGCGAGGGAAGATATCACATGGCCCCGAGATTTCCCAGAGAAAAGAACCTTGGAGTGGCAAAACCCCCCACTCAGTGAATAAATACGTTGGCTCCAGCGTCTGTATACGGACCAAGAGCGGTTCTTAGGGTAACTGGGGTGGTTTTCTTCAACAAGAAGTTGTGGAGTTCCAATGTAAGGCCATCCGGCTCAGGGATGAAAAGGGGAATGGGTTGCATGGGGGAGGGTTGACAGCCCCATGTCAGGAAATCTGGGACACTGAGGTGGGTGGATTTGCTTGGATAGAAGGGAAAGTACAACCCCTAATTGTATGGAAAGTAACCATTTACTCCTAATGTTTTAGAGGAAAAGGAACACTTTCGATGGGCACACATAATAACAGTAGAGTGATCTTATATATTCCGGATATGCAATGGGGCACCTCCATGCTGATAAATTTCTGCTGACAATGCGGCACCTAGACTCAACTTGCTCCCTGATGGAGAGGACTGTGTTTCCCGGTCACCATGCACACCCGACCCTGATCATTCCTGGTGTTAATATTGAAAAAGCTGATATCAATGTTGTAGGAAGGTGGATACCTGACTATGGTTACCCCAGATTTTTTGTCTTGTGTTTAGCTGGTTTTCAACTTAGTTGGCCTGGGATCCTACTAATCAGGGCCCCAGGCTATCTGCTCTCTCTATAAACTGGACTCCATGTACCCTAGGTACATAACTAATTGGATATTGGGTCACCTTATGAGCCCCTGTATAGTGTACTATAGGTACCCAGGGCATAGGTGCATCCAAGGCCTACCAGGGGCTGCAGCATATCTTTTGCCACCCCTGGCTGGCCATCCAAACTGACACAACTGGTTGATCACTCAGCTGGGGCAAGGTCGTGTAATCACCCCTTGCTTAGATATAGTATTCCTATGTCTAACCTTATATCTAGACACATATACACCTATAAGTCACTGCTATGGCAGGCCTTAACAATCCTGAAGGCAGAGTGCTTGGTTTTATGGGAGATGGTGCTCTAGCATGAGCTGAGCCTGTCCGCAGCTTTCGGAACCATGTCCTTATAGCTGTTCTAGGATATTGCCATACCATATACTCTTAAGTGCATTATGAACCTCGCGGGTAAATGCTAACTCTGGTTTGACTTTATCAAAACATGTCGTGTAAGGTGTCATGCGCTTTGGAATATTACCCCCTCGCCAGTCCTGGCAACGGGGGTAGCATTCCACCCTTCTAGAGGGAAAAGACATGTTACTTTCATTAATCCTGGGGAAAGTTAACCAGAGCCTCAGCATCACAAAATGGATGCTTCTGCTGCCAGACACAAGTCTGACCTCCTGCTGCAGGGAGTCCTTCCAGCGAGGGAGGCTTGGACAATAGGTTTCCTGTCACAGGGAGGTGCTAGCACCACCCCAGACAGGCTATAGTGTATTGGGGCAGGGAGGGCTGAATGAAATGAGACACTACCTGGGGCACACAAGGTGTCCCATGCATAGTCCAGTTCATACCGGTGCTGGGGCACTCCAGCCCCAGCTCTGGCGTGAAACTGGACAAAGGGAAAGGGGTGTAACCACCCCCTTCTTGGGTCCCACCCATAGGAGGGACCTAGCAGGTAATCCAGCCCCTAGATTTGGTATATAGGTAGGAGCTGAGTCCCAAGACTTTAGATTTATCCTGACTGAAACTCTGATACAAAACTCTGGACCTTCGACATCCTACTTGACGTAGAAGACTGAAGAATCTCCCTTGTGGTCAAGGAGTGACCACCCTGTGCAAGCAGGCACCATCAAGCGCTCAATGGTTTGCTTTGTCGTTGCTCCCGCCAGAGCCCAAACACAGAGCCTGACAAGACCCGGACTTCCAGACTTCCTTCAGCCCGATCCACAGCCACAGCAAAGCTGAGGCCCGTTGAGGTGACGCAAGATGTGGGACCGGCCATCTTGGAAAGCCAGCGAGACGCTTTCCGTGCAGCTCCAGAGGCACCCTCGAAGCTGTGCATTGGAGATTGAGAATCCATAGCCCCGAGCATCCATTGCACCGAAGATCACCTCTCAACACTCACCGAGTGCTGCGTGGGGCCCTTTTGCATTTTCCTGCTTGACGCATCTGTCCGGTCACTTGCCCGTTGGCTAGTGGCCTCTGTGACAACGAAATCCGATATCTACACCACTGGTCTGGTTGCTCCAGACTGGCCCTTGCTTCCCTGCGAAGGAGAAGCCCCTCAGTCCTTGCTGGCCTGAGTAAGAAGCCCTCTTCGAATCCGGCGTGGGTTGCCTTTGCCAAGGCTTTTTGACTCCAATCTGGAAGCCGACACCGCCGACAGCGAGAGCCTTCATGGGACAGTCCGTGCCCAGCTCCTGGTTGTTGACACCTCCTGGTCCACGTGGCAGCAGAGACAAGCATTGCAACATCACCTGATTGCTCCCCGACATCGCCTGGTTCCATCCTGGTCACTGGCTAGTGACCCAGACTTTGTCCCCTCTGCTTTCAGGTACTCTTCATCCTCGATCCGCCCTTGGATCCAACCGGACTCTTCTCTCCTGGTCGCCTGCAGCATCTTTTCTCCAAGGCTCCATAGAACTCCACAACGAATCCCAACAAACTTTGGGACCTATGCACCCGCTTCCTGTGGGTGAGGTAACGTGAGTACTGCGGTGCTCCTGTGAAGATTAACTCTCCTAGTGTCCTAGTTTCAAGTGGTTAGCTTCTAGTCCAGTCAGAAGACTCCTAAACCTTTAACTTTCTAACTTTACACACCCATTGACTCCTATGTGTGCACGGGTGCGCTTTTAGACACTGCACCCGCATCCCGTGGGCCTCCTGCTCCCTAACTACTGTTAGTCCAGCGTAGCCCCAGCGATTCCAGAGGCCCTAGGCCTTACCATTGTTTGTGACGTGGTTCTTATACCACTATTTTAGTATATGGTTTAGCGGGCCACAAGGGCCTATCCATATTGTGCAACTTATTGTATGTTATATTGAGTTACTTGTTATGCGCTTGTGCTTCTGTACTCATAAAGAGTTCAGGGGATTGATTTAGAAATAAATACCTATATATTTTGAATATATAACCTGTGTGGTGTCCTTTCATTTGGTATTAAAAGGTTTGCATATGGTAAAACAGCTGGCTTCACATGCCCTCTTGAGTTTAGAATAAGAGTGCTTTGTCCATGCTACCATTAGGATAGCTGGTCTATAAGGTTGACTTTTCAACCATCACCATAAGGGTCGTTTGGACTGGTGCAAGGTGCTCACTAAAATAGTGAACATCATATACCAGGCCAACTTCTCACAAATGTTAGATACATAGATATCAGAATGCATTCATATGTAAGAATGAAATTGGATCTCTATTATCGGATTCACAATTCATGAACTCTCCGTCAACCCCGACTCAAAAATACGTGTTGAGGCTGGTTATAAGACCTAGGCCTGAGGTTATTGTGTGACAGGTCACAGGGGGGGTGGCACATAGCCAGCAGACAAACGCACAAACAGGAAACTCAGATCGATCCCATTGATATGCACAACTACACCACAATGGTCCAAGGAGATTGGCACCAATAAAGCGCACATGACTGGAGGGGTGTGCACATTTTAAAAACATCATAAAGTCAGATACCACACGAAGTTAGGAACACAC
The DNA here is from genome assembly GCF_964263255.1 of Lissotriton vulgaris. Lineage (NCBI taxonomy): Eukaryota > Metazoa > Chordata > Amphibia > Caudata > Salamandridae > Lissotriton > Lissotriton vulgaris. Next base: position 226,346 of record NW_028251340.1, on the reverse strand, counting down.
ATCCAATCAGGACACAGCACACACAGTACGTGCAGTGATTGCGCGCCCCTCATGTCGGGGATCTGGACACGCTAGTCACTGGCCCTCATTGTGTCCACGCAAGGACGAGGCCACCTGCATTTGTTGTCAGCTGCCTTATTTATGACTCGAAAGTCAAGGCCTGCATTCTTTACCATAACAGAATCAACATTAGCTTTTTATGATGCACAAAGAAATGTATAAAAACCTTGTTCAGACAGATAGTACTTTGAGACAGTCCTCAAACCCGCTTCTGTAACTGTGCTCCAGACCGAAGCGTTCAATTACACCAACTGTTTCTGTTTTGCCAAACGCCTCCTGTCTTTTGTTTTTTTAATGTAAATTCATATTCAAGCAACAATTTAGCGAGTCAGATAGGAGTGATTGGTACCTCAGACCACACTGCAGCCAAAGGAAGTGGACCCCGCCCCGACGGATTCACAGTTGAGCAGCAAGGAAGGTGAGCAGACACCATAATTGATTGGAAGTTCTGCTGAATCCGCAGGGTGGAGGTCCACCCTGAAGCCGCGTCACAGAGAATAAGAGAACATATCAGAGTCTTAGTGCCAGCATTCGGCATATGGCAAATTAGCCATTAACACAAAAATCTAAGCTGCACGCCCTGACACTGACAGAAATCTGGCATGTGACTTATTTTATGTGTCCAAACAGAGTAGATGCAAGGCGGACTGGAAGTGTTCCCGCGGAGGTCACCTTTTTAGGTTTCGCCCATCGCAGCGAAACCTATTGTGATCGTTTCTGCTTTCAAGGAGTCAAGGGAGACAGGAGACAAGTGATGTGCACGCGCAACCTTCCGAACTGGGATCAGGTCGCGCGCGCTTCCTGTCTCCCGTCTCCCATGGCTCCTTGAAAGCAGGCACACATACACACACATACACATACAGCCCCCCCAACACACACAGCCCCCCCCGCGCGCACACACACACCTAGAGAACCCCCACCTCCCCGCCCCCGCCGCGCACACGCACTCACATCCACATAGAGCACCAGAGGAGGGGCGCGAGCACCGGCAATGTGCCCCGACGGCCCCCCTTCCCACTCGTAGCTGCACTCACCGGTTCTCTGGCTGCCGGTGTTCTCTCTGGTGCGGCGGCTGCAGGCGGGGGCTCTCTGCTCCTCACACCGGAGCCCCGCCTGTTCCTCTAGGCGGCGGCTCTCCTCCTGCGGCTGCGGTTGCTCTTCTTGTTTCCGACTGAGAATAACTCTGTTCTCTCACTCCCCTCATGTTTGAACACATTTCTACGCGAGCAGTCCCTCTGAGGTAAGGGATCCCGCTAATAGCTTTTTTTAGGTTTGGAGGCATCGGCTTAGACGGTGGCGCGTGCCTGGGTCCGTAAGCGTCCATCGGATCATTGGTTAGAGCATACAGTCCCGCGCGCCAGGGTCGCGTGACCGCGGATCACATGCCGGGAGCCCGCACGCAAGGAGAGGCCAGTCCCAGAAGAACGCCTGCGGGGCACACTGTCACAGGCCATTATGTGCATGCACATTTATAATCTGTGAGAACTTGAAGAATCCTCCAGGCAGGGAGAGGCACACTACAGACGGTATGAAGTGATATATAAAAAGGTAAACATGGATTGTCACGCGTGCTGCTGTCTCGGCTTGCATGGCTGCTGGACAGAGACTTGCAGAGGCAAACACGATATTCAGAGCAAATAAACATCTGCTCCTGGTACGGAAGGCAGAGAACATTCTCGAAGTAAAGGGGGTGCCACACTGGTGGAAGGAAGTAAAGAAACAATCTCTGCTCTATGCCTTTTACTTATTCTGTTTGTCCCTCCCCCTACACTGGAGCATATACTCTCTACCATCTTTTTGCTTGCACGGCCTGTATGCTTCCACCACTCATATTTGGAAACTACTGTTTTCTTTTCCTTCCAGCACACCACGAGGCTACGTGTTTTTTCAAGCTCTCTCCCTTGTGTGCTACTTCCCTCCACTGAACACCCAGTACCCCTTGCATGCTCAGTGTTCCTCTCTCCATTGTGTGCTGCTCTCACTCGAGTGTGCTTCTGCCCAATGCCCTGTATTGCACACTGCTCTAACCTGCCTGCTTCAACTCCACGCTCTGTGTTGCTTCCTCTTTCATGTGCAACTTTGTCCCTAGAGACCCCACAGCATTTGCAATGCAATAGGTCTCGCATTATTAAAGTTTGAGCTTTTGGCATTGCTAAATAATGGAACACTAATAGCTCCAACCTTAATAATGCAAAACCTATTGCATTGCAAATGCTTGTTTTGATAGTCAGCATGCTAGGAAAGTTGAATATTGTTTGTCGCTTGGACTGCTCAGCATAACACAGATGGCACGCCTGTCCCCTGGGTGTGATACAGGGTTGAGGCCCACCGCTTGTACCGCTAGGCGTAACACAGATGGTACACCTGCCCCCGGGTGTGATACAGGATTGAAGCCTCGCCTCTTGTACCGCTGGGCGTTACACAGATGGTACACCTGCCCCCAGGTGTGATACAGGATTGAAGCCTCACCGCTTGTACTGCTGGGCATAACACCGATGGTACACCTGCTCCCTGGGTGTGATACAGGATTGAGGCCCACCGCTTGTACCCCTCAGCGTAACACCGATGGTACGCTTGGGCCCTGGGTGGGATACAGGGTTGAGGCCTCACCTCTTGTACCACTGGGCGTAAAGCAGATGGTACGCTTGGGCCCTGGGAGATGTGTTTATGAAAGATTCATGTTGATGCATCTGTAGATAGCACTGGACTCATAGTAAGTAGTTAGAACCAGTAAACCGCCATGTATATATTTTTCCCACAATTAGAACACAACTAATGATTCCCTAAATAAATGAAACTAGGGCGCATCTGTCCTCTAAAACTACCCAACTTTTCCTGGAGTCGCCACTAAAATCCATGCAAACCTGGTTCACCACACAGGCCAAAAAACTCAACACGTTTTGCCAAGAATAAAATGCACACACTAAGGCACACACATTTACCTGGCCAAAGGAGGGAACTTTTGACAGAAATGCAATCAAACACATGAGAACACACCTACGAAGCAAATATGCAGGACTGGAGAGAGGCACTATTAGAAGCCGTACTCCTGCCGGTTCAGGCAAACACATTTGGGTAACAGGGAGATTCATAGCAGTACTACACAGCCATCAGACTGGTGGGGGTGAAGGGGTGGGCCGCAGTCCTCCGAGATCCACCGACAAGGGTGGCATTGCTGGACCCAGGACGCAACAATTATAGGTTGACCCCAAGGGAGATAGTAGTGAGAAAGGAAGGAGAGATCTTTGCACGCCCGTTCTGTGACTCCCTAACAGACTGGACTGTGGAAGGGAACCAATTTGACCGTTCCTGGCCTAGGGAGAGTCACTTGTGCCAGAGGACATGGCTATAGCAGAGGATTGCATTAGATAAGGGAGGGGAAATCCCAACGATAGCTTCCCTTACATGCAGCAATGCCTCGAAAGATGGAAGAGAAGGCTAATCAAGGAAAGACACAGAAAGAGAGGGGGCAGGAAGAGATTGTGATGGAACCAGGAAGGCACCGCGGAACCCCTGAGCTAGGAACAGGCGGTCCTGGTCAGAACAGCTGTGGCCGCCATTGCGCAGAAGGCAGCAGCACCAATGGGGTTACCGTCACAAAGGTTAGGAAAGGATAAAGGACGTAGTAGCAAGATTCAAGGAAGTAGTACAAAGGACTCCCCAAGACGGGGCCTGGTAACAATCCCCCTCAGCTCCCAGAACTAGATGAACCATGGGGTCAACACAGGTCAGTCCTACAACCGGTGGATAATATACAAACCTCCACATTCACATGTCCCATGCTGTCAGTGACCTGATGGTCCAAGGAGGAACCCCCGTAACAGTGCCGATAAATAGCTCGCCCTACAGCTTCTTAAGTGACACAGGGGCAACCACGTCATGTCTAAAGGAAGGGATCGCTCCCCTATCCAAAGACTCCAGGGACAGTTATATGGGTCCCCTTCACAAAACCCCTGGAGCTAGGCGTGGGAGGCAGCCGCGTAAAGTGGCAGCTGCTTATCACTGGTCATCCCGAACATTCATTTCTCAAAAGATGGGACAATGACCAAATTGACTCCTGGGGTCTCCCTAACAAGACTCATGTCTTTAACCCGCCCACATCACCCAAACAGGCCAATAAGAAGGGTGCCCACCGACCTGACAGCTTGCACTAACGCCGTCCTCACAATTATTGCTAATGCACCGGAACTGCTCGGACGGAAACTACAGCTGCCCGGTGGATCTGTGTTCCGCCAGGAGGGTCACCATGATTTGGAACAGCAGAGGAGGCGCTGTTATGCTTTGAGGCCATTGAAATATAGCCTAAATATGGGGTCCTGTTGGCCACCGATCAAGCGAGCCTGATGTGGGCGTGCATCATCTTCATCACACCCGACCTCAGCATACGGGGGTAAAAGATGACCAGCTCTTGAGAGAGTGTCCAGGGGCCTCGGAAATTATCTTCACTGATTCAATTACGGTTAAGGTGGAGCTGCAAATTGAGGATCCACTGCCCACAGCTTTACTGACAACCACTCAGGAGCCAGACTGATCAGCAGTGCCGCCGCAGTTATAGGCGAAGGGACCTTATTACTTTGGTCTCATCTATACGGCCGAATCGGGAAGGGGCTCTCCTCCCTCGAGTGGGTCCTCCACGTGGGGATCTCTCCCTGCGATACACCAATCTTCCCAGTCAAACAGAGTAAGGAGGGACCTGGCTCTTGGTGCAGGACCTGGGCCCCCTAAATGACATTATGGTCCCGGAATTCCCTGTAGTACAGACCCCTTCATCGCATTAACTAATATACCCACAGACACTAGCTATTTTTTATGGTAGACGTCAGCATTCTGTGTCACCTTCTGAGGGGTTCAGCTGCTGTACCGGAGACTACCCCAGTATTTTCAATCGAATACTGAGGAAGGTCCTCGTTAACTTCCAATCAAGCAGCACCCTGATACAGTACATGGAGGACACTGAGGACATTTTGATAAGCAGCCCCTCGGAGGACCTGTGTCATCAATGGATGGCAGCCCTCCTGACGGCACTCGCGAGAGGTATAAAGTAGAGAAGGGGAAGATGCAGTGTGTACAACAGGAGGTTAACTATCTGAGCCAATTGATCTCAGCGGCCAGTCGATGGATCACAACGCAATGTCCCGGCTCTATCAGAGCTACACGACCACTGAAAATGAAGAAGGGTATGCAAAAATATTTAGGATTGTGCATCTATGTCTGACAGTGGGTCTTTGACTACGGCACGCTCATCGCCCCCTTAATCGAGGCCATGAAGTAGGTGAAAGCTGGCCACGAAGAACTATCTTGGATGCCTGAGATGCACAAAACCTTTGGCAAACTCAAGACAGAGATAACGCACTCCCCTGTGTTAGGAATGCCCGATTATAAGAAGGATTTCTTCTTATTCAGCCACAGTGATGAGCGAGGCATCTTCGCAGTTCTGACACAGATGTATCCCCAGGGGCACAAACCCCTTGCATACTACCGCAGGCTCCTAGACAAAGTCATGCAGGGTCAGCTCCCGTGAGATCAGGCACAGGCAGCTGCATCCTTTGCCTTTGACAGAAGAACCTCCGTGGTGATGGGGTGCCGCTGACACATTATGCAGAACAGAGTGTTTGAGCAAGAGCACGCTGACCACACAACGGGTCTCGGGTTACAAACTGATGCTCGACAGATATAAATATTACGGCGCCATCTTGTAAACCCCGCCACCTTACGAACACATGAAGGTTAGGAGGGGGAGAGAGCCATGACTGTGCCACATACACTCTCCACAAGGAGGTCCAGGAGCTTAGCAAGGTCCCGCGCACGTGCTCCTTATTTGAATCGTTTATTGACAAAGGTGCGCAGTTACTACATGGGAGGGGTATTTGTGTTCCAGTTTAGGGATGTGTGCTCCAGTAGGAGCAGATGCCCTCACACACCCCGAAGGGTCTCAAGCTTCATGATTGGGCTAGCTCCTCTACGGCCGGTGCTGCGATACCCGATTTATAGCCGTATGATGAGGGGGGTATGTGGGTTTTTGGGATGTGTTTAGGGGGGTGTTCTAATAATGGGTTAAAATAGGTCTAGTGAAGCGCCATTCCAAATTCTTTATTGATTGGACTCGCTACCCTTATTAAACAAGCATTTGCAATGCAATAGGTCTCGCATTAGGAAAGTTTGAGCTATTGGTATAGTAAATGACAAATATTTTATTTATGTGTTGGTTTTGATATAGTGAAATTAATAGCTTTGTCATTTACAATGCCAATAGTTATAACTGTTGCAAATGTGACATCTATAGCATTTGTAATGCAATATGTGTTGCATTTGCCTGACTTAGATGTATTGATATTACAAATAAAAATGGCTTTTAATTTGTTTAACTAATTAATACTTAAAAAAAGTTATTGTAATTTATAATGGCAATAGCTTAAACTTTTGTAAATAACTTTTGTGAAGATTATGTTCAGTGGATTTTATTGTGACGAAAATCCAAGAACAGAAGTGAAATATTAACATATTTTTGTGACATTTGTAATAAAGCTTGAAACATTGGGAGTACATAGTTGAACCAGTTGGTGAATGGTTGCACAGATTGATGCAGTGGTGGCGCTGAGTGATGTTGTGGTGGCGACTGTGAGAAGTTGGCCTGGTATATGATGCTCACTAGTTCTAGTGATCACCTTGTACCATGCCAAGCAACCCTTATGATGATTGGTTGTAAGTCAACCTTATAGACCAGCTATCCTAAAGGTAGCGTGGACAAAGCAGTCTTAGGCTAAACTCTGTAAGGCATGTGAAGCAAGCTGTTTTACCACATACAACCCCCTTGAATACCAAATGAAAGGACACCACACAGATATATATTGAAAATATATATATATTTATTTACTACAAATATCCCCTATACTCTTTATGAGCACAGAAGCAAATGCGTTAAAACAAAACACAGTTTAAATATACAAAAGTTGCACAATATGGATGAGCCCTAGGGGCCACCTAAACCAAATACTAAAATAGTGGTATAAGAACCACCTAGCTGAAAGGAAGTAGGCCTAGGGCCTTGGGAATCGCTGGAGCTGTTCGGGACTAACAGTGAAGAAGTCAGGAAAGGCCCGCGGGACTCGGGTGCAGCCCTTAAAGCACACGCATACACCAATGCAATGTCAATGGTGCGTAAAAGTTACAAAGTTACTGTTTAAGGAACCTTCCGACTGACCTACAAGGACAAAACTTTTGACCTAGACACTAGAGCTGTGTACCAGTGTAGGAACACTGGCGTTGCTGAGTTACCTCACCCACAGGAAGCGAGTGCACAGGTGCAAAGTAGTGTTGGGTTTCGTCACGCAGGTCGATCGTGCCTGAAGATGAAGATGCTGCAGGGGGGTCGTCGAGGAGATTTCCGGTGGATCCAAGTGTGGATCTGAAGTGGTGAAGACCTGAAAGCAGAGGGGACAATGTTCAAAGTCACTAGCCAGTGACTACTGTGGAACCAGGATGGAACCAGGCGATGTCAGGTGCAAACAGGCGAAGAGGTGAAGATTGTCTCCGCAGCCACGTGGACACAAAGAGGTCGAGGACATCCAGGCGTTGGTCACGAGCTGTCCCACGAAGGCTCTAGCTGATGGCGGTGTCAGCTTCTTGATTGGAGCATACAGTCCTTGGCTAATGCAAGCCACGCAGGAAACCATGCAAGCTTCTCACTCAGACCAGCAAGGTCAGAGCGGGTGCTCCTTTATACAGGAGCGAGGGCAAGTCTGGAGCAACCAGACCCGCAGTGTTGATTTTGGATTTCGTCACCAAGATGGCCGCTAGCCACGTGGCAAGTGGCCGGGAAGACGCGTCGAGTGGCAAAATGCAAAAGGGACCCACGCAGATCGTGGAGATGCTGGGGGGCTGATCTTCGGTGCAAATGCTGCTCAGTGGTAGGGCTTCTCAAACCCCAAAGCACAGCGTCGAGGGTGCCTCTGGTGCTGCTCAGTCAGCTTCTCAGGGGTCTTTCGAGATGGCCGGTCCCACGTCTCTCAGTGCCTCCACGGGTCTCTTCTTTGCAGGGACTGTGGATCGAGCTCTGAGATGTCTGGGAGTCTGGGTCTTGTCAGGCTCTGGGCACGAGCTCCGGCAGGAGGCGGTGGCAAAGCAGACGTCGAGTTGCTGGATGGTGCCTGTGTTCACAGGGTGGCCACTCCTTGGCCACAAGGGAGATGCTATTCAGTCTTCTGTGCAGCAGAATGTCGAAGTCCAGTCTTCTTCTTTGTTTAAAGTTGATTCAGGATGATCTGCTGTGCAATGGCACTGCTCCCACTCTTATTCCCAATCTGAGGGGTGGATCACCTGCTAGGTCCCTCCTCTGGGTGGGACCAGGAAGGGGGGTGTAACCTTTCCTTTGTCCAGCTCCGTACCAGGACTGGGGCTGGAAAGCCAGCACCAGTTTGGATTGGCTTATGCACAGGGACACCTTGTGTGCCCCAGGCATGTCTCAATCTATTCAGCCCTGTCCTACCCAATACACAAAATCATGTCTGGGGTGGTGCTCGCACCTCCCAAGGCAGGAAACCCTTTGTCCAAGCCTCCCTCGCTGGAAGGACTCCCAGCAGCAGGAGGTCAGACTTGTGTCTGTGGTGGCAGCATCCATTTTGTGATGCTGAGGCTCGGGTTAACTTTAACCGGGGTTCAGGTTAGGTACATGTTGTGTCCCTCTAGAAGGGTGGAATGCTATCCCCATCGACAGAACTGTCGAGGGGATAGTATTCCAAATCGTATGACACCTTACTCGACATGTTTTGATAAAGCCAAACCAAAGTTAGCATATAACGGCGAGGATTATAATGCACTTAAGAGTATATGGTATGGCAATATCCCGGAACAGCTAAGGGAGTTGTTCCCGACAGCTGCAGACAGGCTCAGCTCATGCTAGAGCACCATCTCACATGAAACCACGCACTCTGCCTCCAGGATTGCAGAGGCCTTCCATAGCCGGTCCCACGTCTCTCGGTGCCTCCACGGGTCTCTTCTTTGCAGGGACTGTGGATCGAGCTCTGAGATGTCTGGGAGTCTGGGTCTTGTCAGGCTCTGGGCACGAGCTCCGGCAGGAGGCGGCGGCAAAGCAGACGTCGAGTTGCTGGATGGTGCCTGTGTTCACAGGGTGGTCACTCCTTGGCCACAAGGGAGATGCTCTTCAGTCTTCTGTGCAGCAGAATGTCGAAGTCCAGGCGTCTTCTTTGTATCAAGTAGATTTCAGGATGATCTGAGGTGCTATGGCACTTCTCCCACTCTTATTCCCAATCTGAGGGGTGGATCACCTGCTAGGTCCCTCCTCTGTGTGGGACCAGGAAGGGGGGTGTAACCTTTCCTTTGTCCAGCTCCGTACCAGGACTGGGGCTGGAAAGCCCGCACCGGTTTGGATTGGCTTATGTACAGGGACACCTTGTGTGCCCCAGGCATGTCTCAATCTATTCAGCCCTGTCCTACCCAATACACAAAATCATGTCTGGGGTGGTGCTCGCACCTCCCAAGGCAGGAAACCCTTTGTCCAAGCCTCCCTCGCTGGAAGGACTCCCAGCAGCAGGAGGTCAGACTTGTGTCTGTGGTGGTAGCATCCATTTTGTGATGCTGAGGCTCGGGTTAACTTTAACCAGGGTTCAGGTTAGGTACATGTTGTGTCCCTCTAGAAGGGTGGAATGCTATCCCCGTCGACAGAACTGTCGAGGGGATATTATTCCAAATCGTATGACACCTTACTCGACATGTTTTGATAAAGCCAAACCAAAGTTAGCATATAACGGCGAGGATTATAATGCACTTAAGAGTATATGGTATGGCATTATCCTGGAAACAGCTTAGGGAGTTGTTCCCGACAGCTGCAGACAGGCTCAGCTCATGCTAGAGCACCATCTCACATGAAACCACGCACTCTGCCTCCAGGATTGCAGAGGCCTTCCATAGGAGTGGCTTATAGGTTACCATGTGTCCAGTTAGGTTAGATATAGGTATACTATATCTAAGTAAGAGGTGATTACACCAACTTACTCCAGCTGAGTGATCAGCCAGTTGTGTCAAATATGGAGGCCAGGCCAGGGTTGGCCCAATACATGCTGCAGCCCCTGGTAGGCCTTGGATACACCTATGCCCTGGGTACCTGGGGTACACTGTTACAGGGGCCTATAAGGTGAACCAGTTCCAATTGCGTATGCTCCTAAGGTACATGGAGTCCATTTTAAGGAGAGAGCAATTAGCCTGGGGCCCTGAATAGCAGGATCCCAGGCCAACTAAGTCAAAAGCCAGCTAAACACCATGCAAAATGTTTTGGGGTAACCATAGTCAGATATCCACCTTCCTACACAGACAAGTGATGCTGTGGTAGCACATAGTGATGTTGTGGTGCCCCTGAGTGATGCTGTGGTGGTGCTGAGTGATGCTGTGGTGATGCGATAGATAGAGTGAGTGCGATAGATAGATAGAGGGAGGGCGATAGATAGAGGGAGGGCGATAGATAGATAGATAGATAGATAGATAGATAGATAGATAGATAGATAGATAGATAGATAGATAGATAGATAGATAGATAGATAGATAGATAGATAGATAGATAGATAGATAGATAGATAGATAGATAGATAGATAGATAGATAGATAGATAGATAGATAGATAGATAGATAGAGTGGGGGCGATAGATAGACTTTTTTTTTAATGTGTTCATGCATGGCATTTGTGGGCTGTTTGCGCTCTGCGAGCATACACTGACAGGACATGCATCTTCTAGGATGAAAAGGAACGAGTTGGGTTTAGTGCGCATGTATGCAGTGTTTGGACACCTGCATTGTGTGTGTGGAGCATAAATCACTGAAAGGAGTTTGTGTTGTGTATCATATGCAAGTTTGTGTGTGGCACATTCTGTGGTGTGAGAGCATGCACTGGTAGGTGTTTGCTCTGCGGAGGGTGCGTGAACAGTCCGGACACATGATCTGAGTTGGATACGTTCACAGGCATGTAGAAATGGCGTCATATGGGAACATATGCTATGTTGTCTTAGACGCTTGTGGTCTGTGTTCTATCTCTGCATGTTTGCACACTGTATGTGGTCTGGGTGCATCAGCCATACGTTACACACTTGCATGCTCTCTGTGGTGTCTGTGTCTCAATGTATGGTGCAGGTGTATAACTGTACAGTTCCATACACACTACACTGTGCGTGGTTGTACTATGTGTAGTGTACTGCACCTGTGTGCGCACGCCCACATGGGATGTCGGCATCTATGCATAAATGTACTGCAGGTGTGTTCAATCCAAGATCAGGTGGGCCTGATCCATGCCACACATTTGCAGGCAATGAATCTAAATGCACATGACATACATAGTCCGTGGCTATCGTGAAAACGTGACAAGGCACCAATCTTCCTGGACTTACGATGGACACCCCTGATGTATTGTTTTGTGTGCATGCATATGTTTTTAGGTCGAGCTATTACATCCCGCAGCGATTAAGAGCTCGAACCTATAGCAGGGGAACAAACTCTCTTGAACAAGCGGATTTCTCCCATTGCATGTTGTCTATTGAAGCGTGAAGCTTCGCCAGGCACGAGCTTGGCCTCACTCACACCCATATGCTTCCCCGGCCCCCCACCCGACTTGAAAGGAAGCCTCGCACACCAACATTTGTCTCTCACACCACCAGACATCAAAGGCTGCTACTCCCCTGCCCACCCACCCCCTGCGCCGCTTCCTCTCTACAGTAAGATAGACATAACTACTGGCTCCCTCAATATCGTGTGAGCTGGCTGTTACTTCTTTGTGATTACAAATAAATAAATTTCTTCTGTTTTATCTCTCTCCTTTGAGCGCTCTGCATGTGCTGGCCCCCCTGCTGTGTATTTTCTACCCCCCTACATTTCTGTCTAATTTCTTTCCTTGCTGCGTCCTCTTTCTTTCTTCCACCCTTGGTTTTCCTTCCTCCACGCTTCCGAATTTTCACTCTCCTTTCCCCAATCCCAGCAGCCTTCTTCGAACACGACGCTCTTTTATTTTGTATCTGTTTAAAATCTTTCAATTAACTATTTATATGGCTTGCGGGCAGCATGTTTCACAGATCTCTTTACCACTCACGCCGCTACAAAATAAATGCTTTGTGTGCCTGAATAAATACAGCACAGCGCACTGTCATTTGACATATTTCCATTCCACAAAGAGGCTCTTATGTATGTAGTACGTAAACATTTAGGTCCTTGATCAACCAAATGGCGTAATCTATGGTCCTGCAGGTTCCTTAATTGAAACCGGTGTATGACAGTTCGCACATGGGCAAATTTGCATTACACGTGGAATTTAGCATGAAACAAAAAGAAAATACACAAAGCATCCGAGCCTCGGCTGTGGAAATATAAATACCTCTAAGTTGGGACATTTTTATTTTACGCAGTTAAATTGCAAAACACTTTCTTTTGTTCACCTCACTCCTCCTCACCCCAACCCCCCCAAAAACACACCCCCCAACCGTCACTTGCAATCTACATGCTGTAAACACCTCTTCAGGCGCTTCCACACACCTACATACAAATCATACTGTAACAGCTCTTTACGCAGACTAGCGCCGCTATGGTAACACCAGGCAGGCACAGCACAAATCCGAAGTAAACTTAAATTATTGTCATTTGCTGATCACACACAACCAGCCAAAGTTTCCCATATCTCTCTACCACTCACTCAGCTACAAAATATATACTGCACGAGGCGTAACTGTAAAAAAATAAAAACCTCAATTTCAAATGGGGAGGTACAGGACAATTCAATTGTTAGACTATCCTTTCAGCCAACGCTGCAGCGCCGGGTTGCTTCATGCCCTCTCTTTACTAATCTTGCCAATATTTACAATACTTGTAACGTCTGCGGATTCTCTCCCTTAACACCATGGTCACCTGTATCTGCCCCCTTCTTTTACATGCATACACTCCATGTCTCCACACCCTTCCACAAGTTAGCTCTGGCCCTACGCTCACCTCTGCCTCTCCTGTCTCTCACCACCCGCCACAACTCATATCAGTGTGTTTCTCAGTGTACTACTCAAAGCTGGAGCGAATCAAAAATGTGCTAGCATTCGCGCCAAGAATTTTCAATTCTATTAAGGACACAGAGGCGAGGATTATGCTTCTCTTTCTTTACTGTAAATTTCACAGCAGCCAATAAACATACAGTTTCATGAAAATAAACTACCAAGACCATGATGCTTAGTCTAGGCCACGCCCTCTCAGCCCTCATAAGAGCCCTGGTAACAGTCCCAGCTTCCTCTTTCTTTGCACGAACATGCAGAATAAGTCCGATCTCAAAAAGTCCTATAACATTTTCCAACATGGAATAACAGGAAACCTCGTTCCAACCTTAGAACCTTCTTCAACATGGAATAACAGGGAACAGAGTTCCAACATCAGTCTATAACAGAAGAATCTTCAATCGTTTTTCTTGTCATTGTAGGAGAGTAGGGTCTGCAATCCTATGATCACCCCAGATTTTTGCTTTTTGCTTCACTGGTTTACGACTTTCCCTGGCTGTGGGCCTGCTAATCAGACCCACAGCCTTGCTGTTCTCTCTATTCCAAATTGTACCCAGGTACTGAATTGGCACTGGGCCCTCTCTTGAGTCCCTGTAACCAGGGCAGAGGTGTACCCAGAGGTCTCCCAGGGGCTGCAGCATGTATTATGCCACCCCTGGGTCGACTAACTAAACAGACACAACTGGCTGCTTGACAGCTGGGGCAAGGTGGTGTACACACCCTTTGCTTTAGATATAGTATTCCTATATCTAACCTTAAAATGGACACATATATTCCTATCAGTCACTCCTATGGCAGGCCTTATCAATCCTGAAGGCAGAGTGCTTGGAAGTATGTGAATTGGTGCTCTGGCATGAGCTGAGCCCGGTTGCAGCTTGCGGAACCAAGTCCTAACAGCTGTTCCATGATAACGCTATACCATATACTCTTAAGTGCATTATGTACCTCGCGGTCAAATGCTAACTTTGGTATAACATTATCAAAACATGTCGAGTAAGGTGTCATACGAATTGGAATACTAACCCCTCGCCAATTCTGGCGACGGGGTTAGCATTCCACCCTTCTAGAGGGACACGACATGTATGTAACTGTGAACCCCGGTTAAAGCTAACTCGAGCCTCAGCATCACAAAATGGATGCTGCCACCACAGACACAAGTCTGACCTCCTGCTGCTGGGAGTCCTTCCAGCGAGGAGAGCTCGGACAAAGGGTTTCCTGTCAGGGGCGGTGCTAGCACCATCCCAGACAGGGTTTTGTGTATCCCAGGTAGGCAGGGCTGAAAGGTAGGTGACTGCAAGTGGCACCCCAGTGCTCACTGTGCATATGCTGGCTCAAACCAGTTCCAGGGGCACACCAGCCCCTGAGCTGGGGAGAGACCGGACAAAGGAGAGGTGTGTAACCACCCCCCTCCTGGTCCCACCCATGGGCAGGACCTAGTTGCGCGCCAGCCCCTTTTCTTAGGATAAAGATAGGAGCAGGCCCCCTTCCCAAATTAGATCATTCTGAATCTTGAACTACTTTCCACAAAAGGAACTCTTGACTTTTCTGAAGACTCTCCCTTGTGGCTAAGGAGTAGCCACCCTGCACCAGCAGGCACCATCTAAGCGCTTGCGGTTTGCTGCACGTCCATCCTCCGGATCAAGACTTCCCAGCTCGACGAGACCCGGATTCCCCGCCATCTCTGACCTCTACCTGCATCATCAGCCCAGCTGAGATTCGTGGGTGCGACGAGACCTGAGGGACCGGCTATCATCAAGACCTGCACGACGCTTATCCAGCACGACCGCCGAGGGATCCTCGAGTGAGTGCCCTGGGGTTTGAGAAGCCCCAACCCTGAGCAGCTCCTGCACCGAAGTCCAGCCCCCCAGCATCCACGAGATCTGCGTGGGGCCCTTCTGCTCTTTGCTGCTAACCGCGTTGTCCGGTCACTTGCCCGTTGGCTAGTGGCCCTCCTGACGACGCACCCCGACGTTCTACACCGCTGGTCTAGGTCCCCTAGACTGGCCCTTGCTTCTTGCCCGACAAGAAGTACCCTGGACCCTCCTGGTCCACTCCAGACGCCATCTAGACTCCACCGCGTGGGCTTGCCTTTGCCAAGGCTTGTTGCTCCAATCTTGGATCCAGCATCGCCGACAGCCGACACCTTTGTTGGACAGCTCGCACCTCCAGCCTGGTCACCGACAACGCCTCCTGGCCCGTGTGGCTACCAAGTCCAGCGTCGCCCACTCACCTGACTGCGGTGACTCCGTACGGTGCCATCCTGGTGCCCACATAATCACTGGCTAGTGATTAAGAACTAAGTCCCCTCTGCTTTCAGGTCGTCTTCAACTTCGATCCAGGCTTGGATCACCCCGAACTCCTTCACTGGTCGCCTGCCAGCAACTTCTTCTTTCAGGCTCCATAGACTTCAACGAGGATTCCCGACATCTTTTGAACCCTATGCAGCCGCAGCCCCTGGGCTAGGTAACTCAAGCATTTCGGTGCTCCAGCACAGGTTCACTATCCAAGTGTCCAGATCCTTTTTCGTTTTAGTCTACCTAGTCGGATTCGTCCGGAAACAGTAACTTTAGAAACGCTAGCATCCATAGACTTCTTCCCGCATCCCGCGTGAGAGTGCACACTCTGCACCCGATCTCCCTAGGCCTCCTGCTCCTAACCTTAGGGTTCAGTAGTGTAGTCCTAGCGATCCTGAAGCCTCTGGATCTTGTTACTTACCTGCTAGTATTTCGCATTCCACTTTTAGTGTATATGGTTTTTCGTGCCCCTCGGGCATTTGTGTAAATTGTGCAACTTGAAGTATTTTGGTAAGAGTTTTGTATTGTGCTTAGCTCCCTGACTCATAAAGAGTTCAGGGTAGACTTGTTATAAATAAATATCCTTTTATTTTCATAACAACTTGTGTGGTGTCCTTTCACTTGGTGTTCAAGGGGTATATGTAATGGTAAAACAGCTGGCTTAACACGCCCTCTAGAGTTTAGCCTAAAGACTGCTCTTGTCCATTGTTAGACCTGACATCATTGGCTTGAGTCTCTCCTCCATTTTTTCTGTTTGCCTCTACTGTGTTACGATGTTTTGCTGGTATATGCTTTGGGCGCCGTGTCACTGCTGGTCAGTGCCATAGCGCAAGTGCTCCCTCTGTTAAAATGATGTATCTATTGTATCCATGTTTGGCTTATTTGGTTTACTGTCAGTCCCTAGTCTAGTGCACCAGGAGTGCCAGGGCTTGTAAATACAAATGCCGCTCGTGGGCTTGCAGCACGTGTTATGCCACCCACAGGAGCGGCCTTGTAACCGAATGTCTACGGGTCGGTCATTGCGAGACCCACGTGCAGTCCTGCACTGTCACGTCGGCTGCGCAGGTATACCTACTTGCCAGCCCCTCCAACCTTCCCTTGGCTTCATGTTAGTCACCCCTATGGTAGGCCCATGGGCAGGGTGCATTGTAAGTGTAAGGTAGGACAAGCCTGACCAAGTTGGCATGTCCTGATAGTGAAGTGCCGCCATCTTAGGGCTTCACTATTGCGAGGTAGCCTGCTCTCCGTTGGATAGAATGGGCCGCCGGGATTATTAACGCTATAATCCTAGCTGGCCCGGGGAGCATGGTGCAATGTCGAGTTTGGTATCCCTGAACTCGGGGTTTAATTACGCATCCGTTGGTGTGGATGGTCTTTGGACTCTGGGTTCGAAAATAGCACTTTTAGAAAGTGTCTATTTTCTTGTCTAACCATATCTGGTCTCTGCTGGTCTTGCGTGTGTGTGACAGGAGCTGGGTGGCTCCAAGAGGTCTGGATGAGTCAGTGTGGGATGAGTGGGACATTACGTTGAGAGTAGGGGGAGAGTAGTTGTTGATAGCCTGCCTTGCCTGATACAATGCTGGCTCCACCTCCTGCCGAGCGACTGATGGCTCTGTACCTGCCATGGACGATGCTAGCCCCACCTCCTGCCAGGAGGGCGATAGCTCTGCTCCTGCCAGTGTCAATGCTGGCTCCACCTCCTGCGAGGCGTCTGAGGACCCGGCCCGGCTCAATGAATAGGCCAGGTGCTACTGCCTAGCTCCACCCACCACAGACCCAGGATGTTGGAAAACCCCCGGCATAGACAAAGGGATCAAAGACGAAAAGGGGTATAAGAGGAGGACCCCTGAACTAGGAAATCAGATCACTTTTGACAAGGAACCCTGTAACCAAGGACAAGAAGCCTGTTGATCCAAAGGACTGCCTACCCCTTCTGCCAGTGTGCTGTTGTTGTGGGAATCCTGCAGTGCTTCTTTATTTTTGCCAAGGAACCAGGAGAGAGGAACTGTGTGTGTACTCTCACGCTTGCTAAGAAAATCTCCAAGGACTGGAAGAGTGCCAGTCTCCTGCCGAAGTCACAGGGCTAAAGGACTTCACCTGCTACAAAGTGCTATATGCTGGAAGTGTGAATCCAGCATCTCCGAAAGAACCAGCAACCACGACGATCGGACGCTGGGCCCAACCGACGCCAGCAGCAACGCCAGTGAGTAGGAGTACGGCTCTAACTCCAGAGGACCTCGTGTCTGCCCCGCTGCTGATCGCATCAACCGTGTGCCCTTCGACGTCGTGAGCGCTGCTCACTCTGTGCAACTGCATCATCGACAATGCCTGCTGAGGCCTGATCGACACCGGAGACGCGACGCCGGAATGCTCGACGCCGCTGATCATCGTGTGCTTCATTTTCCTAAGGTACTGTGTTGTTGGGGGTCCGTGTGACTCCAGGCCCGACGCAGCGCTCCTCGCGGTCGACGCCGAACCTGTGGATTATCTCTGCCCAGCGTTGTGTAGCTCCCGTGTGAGTTACCCTGTTGCTAAAGAACTGTGTTTCCAAGAAGAAGATTTGCTTGATATAAAAGACTCTTGTGCTAAAGAAGAAACTACCTTTGAACTATCCTTTTTCCTTCCCGAACGTATTTATTCCGATTGTGTGCAGTTTTGCCGTTATCTTGGTCTTGTGCTAAGCCTTATATAAAAATACTTATTTTTATAATACTACGGTGTCGTGTCCATTTGTAGTGTATTCACTGTATTACTGTATGTGGTC
This sequence comes from Lissotriton vulgaris, assembly GCF_964263255.1. Classification (NCBI taxonomy): domain Eukaryota; kingdom Metazoa; phylum Chordata; class Amphibia; order Caudata; family Salamandridae; genus Lissotriton; species Lissotriton vulgaris. The sequence continues at coordinate 208,203 of NW_028251340.1, read as the reverse complement.
ATAATTGCTTAACACACAGCCTCTGAGATAAGCCTGTTCTGCTCTGCCAAGCTACCAAGGGGGTGAGCAGGGGTTATCGAAGGGTGTGATCCCCTTGCCCTGACTAGAAAAGGAGTGTCCCTATTTGTCAGAAGTGTATACCTCTGCCAACTAGAGACAGCCGGTTCTAACATCCATGCTACTAGGATAGCTGGTCTATAAGGTTGACTTACAACCAATCATCAATAAGGGTCGTTTGGAATGATACACAGTGATCACTAGAATAGTGAGCACTATATATCAGGCCAACTTCTCACAGTCATTACCTGGAAAGAAATATAAACAACCCGTAACTTCCGTATAAAACCAGTATCAAGTATATAACAACAGGTGGGTAAGCGTATTCATACATTGATATAGCCGGGTGGGATAATCCTCGCCTCCGTGTCCTTAATATAATTGAAAATTATTGGCGCGAATGCTAGCTAATTTTTAATTCGATTACAGGACCGGAGGCTTCAGATTATGCTAGTTTAACGCTGAATCAAAGACAACAGATGTAATATCTCCCACCGGCTTATTGTAAAACTGTTTGAATGTCGACTCAGACGACCAATCAGCACAGTGCATAATATCCTGAATATTAGCTTCTAACAGATATGACTTTGAAGCCATAGCACCCCGTACCGAGTGCGCCCCAAACAGTTGAACATCAACTCCAGACTCTTTCATGATAAACTTAAGCCATCTTGCAATAGTGGCGGAGGACACCGGCTTAAATGGCTTTTGTACAGCAATTAAAACCTGCGTGACCCCAATCGGTCTCAAAGAACGAGTACATTCCTCGTAGGCTTTCAAGCATTGTACAACACATAGTTTGGCATTAGCAGGAAAAGCATTATAATCAACCTGTCTAGACAGTGTTTTTGTACGACCTATAATGGTAAAAGAAACCCCTTCCGGAGTAAATACTCTACCTGTAATATCCAGTGCACGTACATCTGACGATCTTCTGCAAGCTGACAAGCATAATAGCATAGCCAATTGTGCTGACAACTGCTTCCTGGAAAGTAAGTCATTAGATGGCCAACTATCGAGTAGTTTGATCACCAAAGAAACATCCCATAGCCCAGAATATTTGGGTTTAGGAGGATTTGCGACACGCATGCCTTTAAGGAGTTTGCAAACCAAAGGGTGCATGCCCACCGGTTTCCCGTCAATGTGGGAATGTCCCGCGGAGATGGCCGACCGGAAGTTATTCACAGATCTATAGGCCAAACCGCTAGCAGCTTTGTCCGACAAAAAATTCACTACATGTGAAAGTCCTGCCCCCACGGGATCCAAATCCCGTTCCACGCACCAACAAAGCCAGCCCTTCCAGGCTGAAGAGTACCTTTTTCTCGTAGAAGGGGCCCAGGCTTGTTTGATAAAGTCGTTAGCCGTTCCTGAAACTCCAGGCACATTCCATTGTTGCCTGAAAGCCTCCATGCCATCAGCGTGAGCCGTTGAGACAGAATCAACGGATGTTGCTCCCCCAGGGGTCCTAGGAGTAGAGACTCCGACCATGGGAGCATTCTGGGGAGATCAGAGCACATCCCCAAAAGCATTGGGAACCAAGGTTGTGATTTCCACAGAGGCGTCACTAGGATCACCTCCGCTTTCTGCTTGAGAATTTGGGATGCCACTCGTGGGATGAGAAGAAAGGGGGGGGAAAGGCATAGTTCACTAACCCCGACCAGTCCTGTAGAAACGCATCCGTTGCTTCCGCCGCTGGGTCCGGCCTCCAGCTGAAAAACCTGGGCAGCTGGCGGTTCAGTCTGGATGCAAAAAGATCGATCTAGAACGGCCCCCACGGGTCCTGAAGCCATTTGAACATGCTGGGGAATAGCTGCCAATCGCTGTAATCCCGAAGATGTCTCGAGTTCCAGTCCGCTATCAAATTGGACTGACCCGGAATATACTCTGCTATAACTGTGATCTGATGGCTGAGACAATAATGCCAAAAGTCTTTGGCTATCTCCACCAGCATGGATGACCTCGTCCCTCCTAGTTTGTTTATGTAACGTACCGCAGAGACGTTGTCCATCCGAAGAAGGATGCAACACGAGTGTAGGAAGGTGGATATCGGTCTATGGTTGCCCCCAACTTTTTGCCTGGTGTTTTGCTGGTTTTTCAACTTAGTTGACCTGGGGCCCTGCTATTCAGGACCCCAGGCCCACTGCTCTCTCTGTAAAATGGACTCCATGTACTCTAGGTACATATCTAATTGGATACTGAGTCACCTTATCAGCCCCTGTACAGTGCACCTTAGGTACCCAGGGCATAGGTGCACCCAGGGCCTACCAGGGGCTGCAGCATGTATTTTGCCACCCCTACCCGGCCATCTAATCAGACACAACTGGCTGCATGACAGCTGGGGCAAGGTGGTGTAATCACCCTTTGCTTTAGATATAGTATTCCTATATCTAACCCTAAAATGGACACATATATTCCTATCAGTCACTCCTATGGCAGGCCTTATCAATCCTGAAGGCAGAGTGCTTGGAATTATGTGAGATGGTGCTCTGGCATGAGCTGAGCCCATTTGCAGCTCGCGGAACCAAGTCCTAATAGCTGTTCCATGATAACGCTATACCATATACTCTTAAATGCATTATGAACCTCGCGGTCAAATGCTAACTTTGGTATAGCATTATCAAAACATGTCGAGTAAGGTGTCATACGAATTGGAATACTACCCCCTCGCCAATTCTAGCGACGAGGGTAGCATTCCACCCTTCTAGAGGGACACGACATGTATGTAACTGTGAACCCCGGTTAAAGTTAACTCGAGCCTCAGCATCACAAAATGGATGCTGCCACCACAGACACAAGTCTGACCTCCTGCTGCTGGGAGTCCTTCCAGCGAGGGAGGCTCGGAAAAAGGGTTTCCTGCCTTGGGAGGTGCTAGCACCACCCCAGACAGGATTTTGTGTATTAGGTAGGACAGGCTGAAAGGAATGAGACATGCCTGGGGCACACAAGGTGTCCCTGTGCATACACCGGTCCAAACCAGTTCCTGGGGCACTCCAGCCCCAGAGCTGGCGCAAGACCGGACAAAGGAAAGGGGGTGTAACCACCCCCCTTTCTTGTCCCACCCAGAGGAGGGACCTAGTCGTAGTGCAGCCCCCTTTAGCTGAATAAAGGTAGGAGCTGGTCCCATTCCAGATTAGATTAATCTTGACAACTTCCATGAAGAATTCTTGACCTTCGCCCTCCTGATTATCAGAAGACTGAAGAATCTCACCTATGGTCAGGGAGTGACCATCCTGCTCTGCAGGCACCATCAAGCTCCTGTGCGGTTTGCTGCAAGTCCTTCCTTCCTGGAACCCGACGACCCAGCTCGACGAGACCCGGACCTCCAGACTTCTCTGACCTCTACCCACATCCACAGCAGGGCTGGGACCCGTGGGTGCGACGAGCAACTTGGAGACAGCCATCTTGAAGAAAACTGCACAGCGCTTCCAGCACGACCGCCGAGGGATCCTCGAGTGAGTGCACTGGGGTCTGAGAAGCCCCACACCGACGCAGCTCCTGCATCAAAGACCAGCCCCCCAGCATCCACGTGATCTGCGTGGGGCCCTTTTGCCTGGTTGCTGCTTTTCCTGTTGTCTGGTCACTTGCCGGCTGGCTAGTGACCTCTGAGACGACGACCCGAAGATTTCACCACTGCTGGTCTGGTCCCCCAGACTGGCCCTTGCTTCCTTGTAAAAGAGAAGCACCCAGGACCCACCTGGTCCACACCAGACGCCATCTTTGTTCCACCGCGTGGCTTGCACTTGCCAAGGTCTGTTGACCAGATCGACGATCCAACACCGCCAACAGCAGCAGACTACGTGGGACAGCTTGTGCCTCCAGCCTGGTCATGAAGAACAGCTCCTGGTCCGCGCAGCTACAGAGAGAAGCGACCCTTCTTCCACCTGAACGAGGCGACAGCATCTGGTTCCCTCCTGGTTCCAGCACCGTCACTGGCTAGTGACCGAGACTCTGTCCCCTTCCCTTTCAGGACTTCTTCTTCCTAGTTCCATCCTTGGAACCACCGGACTCCTCCATCTGGTCGCCTGCCAGCAACTACTTGTTTCAGGCTTCATCGGGATCAACGCAGCAAACCCGACACCACTTCAGCACTATGCACCCGCAGCCTGTGGGTTAGGTAACTAAAGCTTCTAGGTGCTGAAGTCTGTGTTCACTATCCTAGTGTCCAGGTTCACTGTTGTTTTTCCTCCATCCAGCCGGGTTCGTCCGGAATCCGTAACTCTTTAAACTGTAGTATCCATAGACGTTGGTACGCATCCTGCGTGAGAGTCTCCACTCTGCACGTGAGTCCAGTGGGCCTCCTGCTCCTTACTTACCTAGTTGGTAGCATAGTCCCAACGATCCTCCAGCCTCTGGATCTCCTTACAGTATTTTCTTTCCTCGCATTCCATTGTCTCTAGTATATGGTTTGTCGTGCCCCTAAGGCACACGTGTAAATATTGTGCGAATTCGTATTTCTTTCTTAGTATTGTCATGTGCTTAGGCCTCTGACCTCATAAAGAGTTCAGAGGTGTATGTTAGTTAATAAATACTTGTTTATTTTCATAACAACCTGTGTGGTGTCCTTTCACTTGGTATTCAAGGGGTTATATGTGGTAAAACAGCTGGCTTCACATGCCAAAAGAGTTTAGCCTAAAGACTGCTTTAGTCCATGCTACCATTAGGATAGCTGGTCTATAAGGTTGACTTACAACCAATCACCATAAGGGTTGTTTGGACTTATACAAGGTGATCACTAGAACTAGTGAGCATCATATATCAGGCCAACTTCTCACAACGAGGTCTGCTGCGGGGAGAGTGTTTTGATTGCGAAGGAGCCCGCGAGGAGCTCTAGACAGTTTATGTGAAGCTCCAGCTCTTGTGGAGATCACCTTCCTCCTGTGGAAACTTCGCCACAGCGTGCCCCCCAGCCCCAACGGCTGGCGTCGGACTCGATGACTACTTTGGGCAGCGAGCCAAAGATGGCTCTGCCGTTCCACGCTTCGTCGTGGCTTAACCACCATCGCATCTCGTCCCTCACTTCCTGTGACAACGGGACCTGGTCTGAATAGGCTAGACCTTTCTGAAGGTGTTGAATTTTTAAACGCTGTAGCGCCCTGTAGTGAAGGGGACCTGGGAATATTGCCTGAACGGACGAGGCCAATAAACCCACTACTCTGGCAATCGTCCTGAGCGAGATCATCTGTTTGCTGAGAAGAGAAACGATCTCCTTCTTCAGGTCCTTCAATTTGGACTTCGGGAGGCTTAGCTGCGCCCTCTGAGAGTTGATCTCAAACCCTAGAAAATCCATCGACTGAGATGGGATTAGGGCCGATTTGATTTGATTGATCACAAACCCCAGATTCTGGAGCAGCGAAATGGTCATCTGCAAATGTCTTGTCACCAGATCTGGATTCTGACCCATGATCAGGATGTCGTCCAGGTATATTATTAACCGAACACCTTGTTCTTGCAAATGCGCTACCACTGGTTTCATCACCTTGGTGAAGCACCAGGGAGCTGAGGAAAGCCCGAACGGAAGGGCCGAGAATTCGAACCATCGTCCGTTCCACTGAAACTGGAGGAATCGGCGATGTGAAGGGTAGATGGGGATAGATAGGTAGGCATCCTTGAGGTCCAGCTGGACCATCCAGTCGCCTTGCCATAGCAGATGTGTCAAAAGATGGATTCCCTCCATCTTGAAGTGATTGTAAACCAGAAAGTAATTGAAGTACCTCAAATTCAACACTAGTCTGTGACCTCCCCCCCTTTTCTGGACCAGAAAGATATTGCTGCAAAACCCGTGTGGACTGAAAGCGCACATAGTTATGGCGTTTTTGCCAAGCAATTCTGCTATCTCGTTGTCTATACAAACTCTCTCTTGTTGGTAAAAATGGAGAGTCCTCAGCGTGACTACTTGTCTGGGTGTTTCGTAAAATTTTAGCTGAAACCCCTGAACTGTTTGCAAGACCCACGCATCCTGGGTCAAGAGACTCCAATTGTGTATGAATTGTGTTGTGCGACCCCCCAATGGAATGTGAAAGAATCTAGTGCGCTCACCTGTGGGATTCTGGGCATGGAAGCCCGCTCTGTTGCCTCCTCTCTGGTATCTTCCCTTGGAGAACCGGCATCGTGTGGGGTAGAATGTACCACCTCTGGTCGAGTCCCAGTCTCCTCGACCACGTCCGAAATCACCTCTGGGGGGACCTTGATTGTCGAAACAGCCTGGCGAGCGTCCCCGACCTTGTCCGGCCCTGTTAAAAAGGTGTTGTTGAAGCACACGCTTAATACCGGATTGGGCTTTGTCAATGTAGTGAAGGTGCCCACGTATTTGGATATATCTTTAACAAAACAATCGCCAAATAGATTGCCCTCCGCCAAGGGTCCAGGTTCTGCTGTCGCCAGCTAGGTCAGATTAGAGTCCATTCGCATTAGAAGAGACCTACGACGCTCCGTGGATAACGCACAATTTGCGTTACCTAACAAACAAATGGCGCGCTGGGTCCACCCTGCCAAGATGTCAGGGTCAACAGGCACGTTGGATTCCTTGGCCTGTAAGGCCATCTCCAGGATCTTCGCCAAAGGTCCTACGACATCGAGCACCTTATCCTGGCAACCGTGCCAGGCTCGGTCGATCCCTTTCTTAGGGTCCTTTGCGAACTTTTTCAGAAAGGTAAGCAGGCTTACGTCAATTTCGGGAGTCTCCGCCAGCTTATGGGCCAGATCAGGACAAGGGCATTCAGACCTGAGGCGATTACCACCTTCTTTGTCAAACCCTTTTCTAATGTTTTCGTAAAGATACTCCGCCACAGCGGGAGCCGGGACCCAGTTTGAAGACCTAGGGTGAACAATCTCGTTGGGATTAAATATGAAGGGGGTATTAGGAGGAGGATCTGAAGCTGAAGAAGCAGATTTCTTTGCCTTCTTCTTAGGGGGCTGTTCCTCGTACGTATCTGTAGTATTGGTGCCTGTGGTAGTAGTAGTGTCGGTGTCTACATAGTTTTGCTTATTCTTGGCTTTGCCACTGCCAGTGTAAGCATGATCTTTCCCAGAAGCTGAAGGAAGTGAACTTAGCACGCTTGAATGTGGCCATTGGTCATTTACGCCTGCTTCCGTAGCTGGTGGAGCCTTTTTTGTGGACTTATCTTTTGTAAAGCCATGGCGTTTTGCAAAATTCTCCAGTTGTTTAGTAATGGGCTTAAGTGCCGCCGCCAATGCTTGTTGCACAGTTGTAGGCACTGTGCTCTCTACTGCCTTGTTGACTGAAGCTTGTACAGAAGCGTCCAAGGCCTCAACAATGTTGTCCTCCACAGCAGCAGCCGGCTGCTCCTCATAAGTTCCTTCCCCCGCCTCCTCATCAAAATACACCCACTCCTCCATGTCTCACCTTAGTGGGGTAAGTTGAAAACCTAAATAAATAAATCTCAGTAATCACAAGAGGTAGGCACTAGGAGAGTCAGGGGGGGGGGGGGGGATCAGCCACAATGCACACAGCCCAATATTCAAGTAACCAGTACCAGACCCCCTCAGCAGATGCTGTAGTCAAATTATTGCAGCCCAACCGGGCGTAGGAGCAAGGAAATATATATATAGGGAGTGTGTGCTCACTCCAATAAGGCATAAACCACTATTACAACCGGTTAAGGTGTCCTCTCCACCAGCTTGTTGAAATTGCGGTGCAAAACGGTGGAAAAGGGCAAAAACAGCGCGTGCAGCCCAACGCGCGCCAATATCCCACCAAAATAGAGCCCAATGGGCGCGCGTCACGCTGCACGCGTCGGCCGTGAGGTTGGCAGCTCCCTTGCGCTTCCAGGCGATTAGGGAGAGCCCTTGCGCTAACTGCCGGTGAGCGGAGCAACCGGAGGTAAGGAAAGACCGCAGCGCGGTCTGGTACTGGCGCGCTCTTAAAGCGCTTGCCGCAGCGAGTCAGACAGTATCGGAGCGGAGCTCCGTCCAAGTGCGCTGAAGCGCTGCCAGCAATGCCGTGTCAGTCGGCCTCTTCAAACACGGGAAGCACCCGCGAGCCCCAATTTTAACCACAAGTTAAATCAGCAAAAAGGCATACATTCCGATAAAATCCACAGCGAGCAAGCTGTATAAACAGATTATAAGCGCTGCGTAACAGTACATCGATAATCAACCACTCATGCAAAAAAGTTGTATAAGGAGCATGGCACTTATCTCTTGCTGTGTGAGCAGCAAAGAAAGAGGAAGCTGGGACTAGTTACCAGAGCTCTTAGAAGGGCTGAGAGGGCGTGGCCTAGACTAAGCATCATGGTCTTGGTAGATTATTTTCATGAAACTGTATGTTTATTGGCTGCTGTGAAATTTACAGTAAAGAAAGAGAAGCATAATCTGAAGCCTCCAGTCCTGTAATAGAATCCCTTTACACACTGTCCTAAGGAAGACCCCTGCAGGGGGCTTAATTTAAGCCGGTGTCCAGTTACTTCCAGTTCAAAAGTGCCAAGTAAATAAAAATAAATATTAAATGTTAGGTACGATTACCTTTCGCTCTATCAGAAATGTTTAATTCACCCTCTTTATAACACACTGCACGGCCTGTTCGTAACCTTATTTCATCACAACTTAGCTTTACTTTAAAAACAAGCATTTGCAATGCAATAGGTCTTGCATTTGCAAAAGTTTGAGCTTTTTGCATTGTAAATGACAATGCCTTTTATTTATGTGTTGGAAAACCTTCAAGCTGTGCGTAAATAAGCACTTTGTACTTATAGTCTATGCTTATGAGAAGCAAGGCTGGCAGTCTATTTTACTGCCAGCCTTGCTTCTCGTAAGCAAGGACTATACGTTCAAAGTGCGTGTTATGCACCGATTGCAGGTTTTAAAAATACATGAATAAAAGGCATCGTCATTTACAATACCAATAGCTCCAACTCTCGCAAATGCGTCCACAGAAACACCATCCGCATTACGACCAACACTGACGACACCCTCACCGTCGCCGAACACCTTCACTTCCAGATCCACACAGACCCCAAGACCACCCGCAGAGGCACCCTCATCTACAGACCCCCGGACCACGCACACAATTCAGTGAAGCCATTGCAGACTTCGTCAGTCCACACGCCCTCACCTCCACAGACTACATCCTCCTAGGGGACCTCAACTTCCACCTGGAGAACAACAAGGACTGCAACACCGCCGCCCTGCTGGACAACCTCGCCAACCTCGGACTCAAGCAACTGGTGAACACCCCCAGACACTACGCCGGCCACACACTTGACCCAGTCTTCTCCTCCAGCAAGCACATCTCCTTCAGCCACTCCACCGGACTACACTGGACAGACCACAGCTGCGTCCACTTCGACTTCAGGAAAACCATGACCCACCACCACCCGCAACAGGTTCCCCGCAGAAGCTTGAGCAAGATTACCGCCGACCAGCTCGCCACCACCCTCAGCCAGAACCCGCCCACCAACACGACGGACCCCGACGAAGCAGCCTGCAACCTCTCACAGTGGCTCACCGACTGCGCCGACAAACTCGCACCACTGAAGAACCCTCCCAGCAGACCCGGCAGCAGGAAAGCCTCGTGGTTTACCAACGACCTCAAAAACTCCAAGAAAAACTGCTGCACCCTTGAGAAAGCCTGGCGCCACGACCAGACAGCAGAACACATGACCGCCCTCAAGAACGCCACCAGCAAACACCACCAGCTGGTCCACACCACCAAGAAGACAGCATTCAAAGAAAGACTGGACAACAACACCCACAACAGCAAGGAACTCTTCAGCATCGTCAAAGAGCTCTCAAATCTCAGCGCCTGCAACAACGACATCACTCCCTCGCAAGACCTCTGCGACTCTCTCGCCTCGTTTTTCCACCGCAAAATCGCACAACAGCTTTGGCGCACAAACCACGCACCCTACCGCCGAACCAGCGCCCCCCACCACCACCCTCTGCACCTGGACCCCTGTCAGCACCGAAGACACCACCCGCATGATGAACACCATCCATTCCGGCTCCCCTACCGACCCATGCCCACACCACATCTTCAACAAAGCCGACTCCATCATCGCACCCCAACTCCGGGACATCATCAACAGCTCCTTCGCATCCGCCACCTTCCCGGAGAGCTGGAAACATGCCGAGCTGAGCGCCCTCCTCAAGAAACCCACCGCGGACCCCACGGACCTCCAGAACGTCTGCCCCATCTGGCTCCTCCCCTTTCCAGCCAAAGTCATCGACAAGACCGCCAACAGACAACTCTCCGCCTTCCTCGAGACCAACGGATCCCTCGACCCCTCACAGTCCGGCTTCCGAGCAAACCACAGCACTGAGACCTACCTCATCGCAGCCACCGACGACATCAGGTCCCTGCTCGACAACGGGGAAACGGCTGCCCTCATCCTCCTGGACCTCTCAGTAGCCTTCGACATCGTCTGCCCCCACACCCTGATACAGCGCCTCAGCAACACCGGAATCCAAGGAGAGGCCCTGGAGTGGATCATCTCATTCCTCGCCGGAAGAACCCAGAGAGTCCGCCTCCCCCCGTTCCGATCTGCGGCCACCGAAGTCATCTGCAGCGTCCCGCAAGGATCCTCGCTCAGCCCCACCCTCTTCAACGTCTACATGAGCCCTCTCGCAGCCATTGCCCGCTAACACAACCTCAACATCATCTCCTACGCCGACGACACCCAGCTGATCCTCTCCCTCACCAACGACCCCGCCACCGCCAAAGCCAACCTCCAGGAAGGAATGAGAGACATCGCAGAATGGATGAAGATCAGCCGGCTGAAACTGAACTCAGACAAGACAGAAGTCCTCATCCTCGGACCATCTCCCTCCGCCTGGGCTAACTCCTGGTGGCCCCCTGCCCTGGGCAGCGCACCCAAACCAACGGACCACGCATGCAACCTGGGCTTTATCCTGGACTCCTCGCTCACGATGACCAAGCAAGTGAACGCCGTCTCATCATCCTGCTTCAACACCCTGCGTATGCTCCGAAAGATCTTCCGATGAATCCCCACCAAAACCAGGAAGACGGTCACCCAGGCCCTCGTCACCAGCCGTCTGGACTACGGGAACACCCTCTACGCCGGAACCACAGCCAAACTCCAGAAAAGACTCCAGCGCATTCAGAACGCCTCAACACGACTCATCCTGGACATCCCTCGCCACAGCCACATCTCCGCCCACCTGAAAGACCTGCACTGGCTCCCCATCAACAAGAGGATCACGTTCAGACTCCTCACCCACGCACACAAGGCTCTCCACAACATGGGCCCGAAGTACCTCAACAGCCGCCTCACCTTCTATACACCCACCCGCCAGCTCCGATCCGCCAGCCTCGCCCTCGCCACCATCCCACGATTTCGGAAATCCACCGTCGGAGGAAGATCCTTCTCCTACCTGGCAGCCAAGACATGGAACTCCCTCCCCACTCACCTACGGCTGACCCTGGATCATCTCTCCTTCAGGAAACAACTCAAGACCTAGCTTTCGAGCAGTAGCGCCCCCCCCCCCCCCCCCCCCCCCCTCAGCGCCTTGAGACCCTTACGGGTGAGTAGCGCTAGACAAATTCTGCGATTGGTTGATTGACCTATTGCATTGCAAATGCTTGTTTTAATAGTGTGCAGGCATGCACTTTTGATAGTGGATCGTGCATTATTTGGGGTTTGGGTGAACACACTGTATGCTATGAATGCATGCAGTGTGTGTGAGAGTGCGTGGGCTGTCTGTGCGCCCTGTGCGTTAAGGGAGCCCAGGCACAGTTTGACAGCATGAAGAGTGGGCCGCTTGTGCTGTGCTGATTGGGCGAATGCACCGATTTTATGAGCAAGCACACTCTCTGATGTGCAGACATGCTGCAGAACACCCCTATGGAATGAATGACTCGAACATTTCTGTTACATATGCTGCCAGTGAAACGCTACCGTAGTTTCTGTCGTGAAATGTGACTGCCAACCATAGAATAAGGAGACAAAACGTAGGAGATGCGTCACTTCCTGCTATCGGGGAACAGTAGGGAAATTCAAGATGATTGGTTTAGGAATGCTGGTTGTACTGCGTTTTAGCTCAAATATAGTCTGCTCAGCTTTCGGATACGGTAGCTTGCACTTCGTCTTTTATTTTAGAGGAAACTTGTTTTTTATTTTTTAAGAGTTTTATAGAGTTTACCTCTTCAAGGCACTGCGATTGGCTAAGCAAGTTACACCTGGCTCTGTATTCACCAGAGGAGATGTGGGTGCCCGCAAAGAAAGGAGGAGGGAAGAATAATACAACTAAGAGTGTTGCAGTACAGACAATAACCACCCCAGAATATATCTCGCCGATGGCTACTGAGGAATCAATAGCCCTCGATCTTACTAAGACAGACTGTGTAATTAATGCATTAGAAAAAGCTGAATGCCTAGAGGGTTTTTTATTGAAAATGGAACATCTGGTGAAGTCGCTCATGTTACCCCTTCTTGAAAGGGTTAAGGGCATAGGGGAGAGACTAGTAAAAATGGAAGAGCAGTACAGATAAACAATGAGACGCTGATGAGATTTGTAGATCCAACAACATCGTCCTTAAACCGTATGAAATCAGCAAAGGGCTTAAGGCCTGAACCTCACACTGATACACACCCGCATTTGCCAATCGGACCTGTTAATCGTTCTATTCCTGGGCTTATAGCCTCAATACACAAGCCCCTAGATACACCAGGGGAAGTAAGAGCAGAGTTAGAAAAAGTTACACAGACCAGGGATCTAAGAACAGGCAATAAAAATGGAAAAGTTGGTGTTAATGGCCCAGATGAGGAATCAGGTAAGGATCAACTTGATAAAGCAAGACGAACGAATAAGAATGAACGTATCGACTTGCCGCCCGAATCATTCCCATACACTGTGGTTCTAGTAGGGGTACCAGAGCTGGAAGAGGGCAAGCTCGAAAGATACTCAGAATTAAAGAACAAAGTTAGCCATTGGCTTAACAGGTATAGGCCAATCCCACCATCCCTACATGGAGAAATTCTCCATGTTGGTAGATTAAGTTGGGTGGGCCAGAGACAGAAAGAAAAAAAGGGTGACTGTGTTCTGGTGAACTTTAGAGATAGACGGGTGGTAAAACATATTCGTGGGTGGAGGCAGGAAAGTCTGGAGAGCAGGAAACTCACTGTAGATCTGAGGTACTTTTACCCTCCACCGCCCGTAGAGCAACGCAATAACTACTCAGAAAGCATCCGGGGAAGGTTGTATGAGGATTCTTATAAAAACTACTATAAGGTACCAACTCAAACCGTTTTGACATATTCCAGGAACTAGAGGGAGTGGAAGGAGAGGACTGACGGTGCAAGGAAACCTTAACTATGACCACCCCTAACTTTCCTCCGCGGTGCATGGTCCTAATCACTCCCAAAAATTCTGATGTAGAACTCCTCCCAAACATAGTAACAGTTGATTGTGAAGATAACTTAGAATCCTCATCAACTACTATCCTATTGAATCGGACGGGTGGATAAGTTTGAAGGGCAGCCTAGAGTAGATGAAGGATCACATGCACAGAGCGGCCCAATAGAAGATCTGATCACCTCCACCCGTATACCAAAAAATGATGTCCAAAGCAAAGACAAGTTAATTAATGGTAGATGGGTAATTATGTTTTGGAATATTGCAGGCATAAAATCTAAGCAGATAGACGGAACATGGTTGAAACTGGCAACTGAATATGATATATTCAACCTTTAGGAGACTTGGTCAAAGGAGGCTTATCACCTCCCCGGGTACAAAACTTTTTTTGTACCAGCGATAGCTTCAGTAGCGGGAAGAGCGAAGGGAGGCTTATGTGCCTAGATCTCAAATAGTTTGAAATATGAGAATATAGAAGTCCCAATTACTTACATATACTACCAAATGTTACAAATGTGTATTAACAAGCACAAATCCCTACTGATTGTACATTTTTATAACAACATTCTTGTTGAAGTACGGGAGGGGGTCATGAAGCAATTTACCGTAGATCTGAAACACATGATCCATTGGAAAAATAAGGATGTATTTACAGTTTGGGGTGGGGATTTCAATATTTTGTTATGTAGGATGGGTGAACTTGGAATATGTGGTACAAACCTCGAAAAGGAAATATGTTTATCTCATTTTGACCATAGCAACTGTGGGAATATGCTAAATGACACCGTCTTCACATGTGATATGTGCTTTGCAAATAAGGTATGCCAACCAGAGGTGCATTTTCCCCCAACGTTTAGTGGGAGAGGCTCAATGTCTATAATAGATTTCATTTTGATCTCAGCCAGACTTGGTAATGAAGTGGCCAATTTGAAAACTTTAGAAATAGCACTGAGTGACCACTATCCACAAACCATAGAAGTGGTAAACTCTGATTTTAGATATGATAAGGGCAACTTCAGCAGGGACCCGGTAGATAATATAGTATTGCAGCGGCAAAACAGCGATGCTTTGAGATGGACAAAAACAATCCCGGGTGATTTCCTAGGAAAAATAATTAAGCAGTGCAAAATGAGTTTGGATACATGTCTCGATATAGATTCTCTGGATTCCGCAGTTATCGATCAGTTCCAAAAAATAAACTGCAAGATTAAAAATAGTTTATGGGTCGACTGCAAAAGACGGAAAAAACAGGAGTCTAAGTGGTTTGATAAACCATGTATAATAGCACACACTTACTTAAAGCAGGCCCTAAAAAATATACCACGTGATTATGATCCAATCAAAAACTGCCGTAAGGCATATAACAATGCAGAAAAAGAAAGAAATCCATAAAAAGGGAGGAATCACTCTGAGGCATGCAGCGGCTTTTTGGAAGGTAGTTAATGCCCCCTTTTTGAGGAACAAGGTAAAGCAAGTATGGAGATTGCAATAACAGGACCTGAATGGGTAAAACATTATGAAAGATTGTATAGTAAGGTGGGCTGGAATGAAGAATCCGGATTAACAGAAACCCAGGATGAGGCGACGATAAATATTAACATGTTTGACTTAAATATAACATGAAATGAGGTAATTGTTGGCATTGATGCCAGTATGGGGGAAAAGCTCCAGGCCCTGATGGGGTTCCCGTCGATATATACAAGCATAATATGCCTCTATGGGGCCCAATCCTCACCAAACTCTTTAATGCAGTATGTACAGAAGGAATACTATCTTCCTGGTATGAGTCAACTATATTGGAGTGGAGTGGTGTGGCTCACTGGTTAGAGGTGGCAGACCCGGGAGCAGAGAACGGCCCGGGACCAGGGTTCAATTCCCAACGCGGCAGGGTCATGAACCAGGGTCACAGGACTCGATAATTCTCACCTCTGTGCCTACTCTAACCAGAGATCACACTCTGCAACTCTGGGCATTAGCTTGCCTCATCTCCACAACGGCCCCCCACATACGCCGGGGATGCCTGGTTTCACCTTGGAGATACCCAGTAGGGACCATCTCACAGGGAAAGCCAGGACGGGTTCCCCAGCGGTCTATTGCACAGAGATACTCCTTCAGGAGTCGATTCTAGTGCTTTAGAAACCCGCAATTAATTAATTAATTAATAATACGAATACCAATTTATAAAAAGGGGGATAGATTAGGTTGCGCGTGTAATCGCCCGACATCCCTGCTTGACTCTACAATTAAGATTTTTGGGAGGGTAATTCTGAACAGACTACAGGTTTGGGCTGAGGATCAGTCTATATTGAGTGATCTCCAATATGGCTTTAGGCAACATTTAGGGACCATACAACAGGGTCTTAACCTACATATCCTTTAAGACAAGTATACAAGAGCAAGGGAAAACCGCCTTTATCTAACATTTGTCGATTTGTCATCTGCCTTCAATTGCGTATCGCACAATAAGCTGTGGCTGATTCTAGAAAATCTGAAGGTGGGCATAAATATAATTAATTTTCTGAGAGAATTATATAGGGGAGCACGGGCCACAGTAAGATATGGTAGGAATGGGGAACGCACAACATTGTTTAAATTGCAAGAGGTGTACGACAAGGGTGCGTACTAGCCCCCTTCCTATTTACTATCTATATTAACGATTTGGAAACGGTTTTACTCGGCGAATGTAGAGATATGCCCTTAATAGGTAAAAGATCAATCCCTGGGCTACTATATGCGGACGACGCAGTTTTGATGGCCCGAACCCCATTAGCCTTGCAGCAGATGATGAATTCTTTTACTATCTACATGGCTAGTCTAGATCTGATGGTAAATCCCTCAAAAACGTATTGTATGAACTGTGGACCAGGGGTTTTAAGGAATAAGAAAACTATGTTTATAGATTCTAAACCCCTGGAATTACGTTAGCCTTTACTTATCTGGATATTCTTTTTGCGCAGAATGGTCACTGGAATACAACAATTAAAACTCGAAAATTGTTGTTTGCTAAATCAATTATGGCCGTTCAAAATTTTGCGAGAAAGATTGGGTAAAAACCGATTGTGGAACTTTTAAAAATATATAGAGCTACTAGTGTAGCTTAAACAACGTATGGCGTTGGTATTTGGGGCTATGCCAACGTCAAACCATTACAACTAGTGGAAAATTCTTTTATGCGACACCGCCTAACAGTTCCTGACAGTGTGGCTACATTTAATTGCCATATGGAGTTAGGACAACCCTATATCGAGGACACAATTAAAATTCAACCAGTCCTATTATGGCATAGGGTGTGGACAACGGAGGAGTGTGTTTTTAATCGAGCAATTACGAGAGATGCCCTGCTGACCGAAAAAAGTAGTAAAATAAGATGGTTGGTCTACGTTAAGTCTTTTCTTACGGAGATTGGACATAGTGATTATTTTGATGATCCTAATGTAAAGTCGTCTATAACAAGAAAATAATTAAAACGACAATGTATGTTACATTTAGAGGAAAAAAGGTACGATGTGGAACTGAAGAAAAGCTCTGTGATACTGCATCAACTAGTCCTTATCTCATGTGAAACCCAACCATATTTGAAACGGGAAATGAAAGCATTCGAAAGGTTTTTATTAATTAGTTTTAGAATTAATATTCTATATAGATTATTTAGTCATCCAAAAATGAATGATTGGACTAAGGAACTAAACAAATGTCCATGCGATGAACTATCGACACAATCGGATATGCATATTTTATTATTCTGTAAATGTTATAGTCCCCAAAGAAAAAAAAGGATTATGCCACTTTTGAGGATGATGGGATTTAATCAGTGTCGCCTAGCTTTTTCGGCTATACAGAAATTAGATAATGTTTTAACTATTGCCTTGGTATCCACCTTTTTTAAAAACGTTTTTAGATTCCGTAAATCAATTTTGAATAATTCATGATACAAATATGAAGTATATATATATATATATATATATATATATATGTATATATATATATATATATATATATATATATATATATATATATATATATATATATATATATATATTTGTCGTTCTTTTTTTCATGAAATGTATTTATTTGTAATTTTTAAACTGTGCTTTTATGGATATTTATGCTCAATATCCGAATAAAGAAAATTGAGTTGAATTGGGTGCCAAGTCTTTCTTCACTCTTCAGTGTGTAACGCAAGCCTCTCTTGTTTAGCCAACCCCGCCGTTCAGGGGCCAACACGACTTGGTCACGAGTTGTGAGCCAAGAATGTAGCCAAGCAAGGAAAATATACAGTATCTGGTTTTTTAAATTTTAAAACGCTATCAAGAACCTTGGCTCAATGGGGCAACCCGATTATGACAAAGATAGGAAGAAGGTGGTTGCGCAATAGAAGAGATGAGAGTGAGCTAGAGAGAGGGGACATGGAATTTAAAAGTAATGTGAAGATGGGCAGAGGAGGACACGCCCGGAGGCGTCACCAGGCGCTTTACAAGCTCCTTTAAACTTAAACTTAAAGGATGAGGGTGACGGGGGAGTGTCCGCTTCAGAGCTTGAGAGAGTTGATTGAGGGGCGGAGGAAACAGACGAAGTTGGGGAGAGTAAGCTGGAAAGGAAAGAATGAAAATAAGACTAAAGAATACGAGTCTGGGTGCGTGAAGTAAAATAAACAAGGAGTCATGGAGAGGGACACACACATGGGGGGCACCCTTGTAATGTAAATACTGAGGGAGTGTGGCCAGACAGGAGGGAGAGAGAGAGGAGGCTTGAGAGAACGAGAGAGAAGGAGGTGGGGCGAAGGAGGCGGGGCAGGGAGAGCATATGGTGAGCAGCGGGGGAGCAGCTTGGGAGCGCATTCCAATGAAGTCTGGGGCGAGGCGTGGTGGGCGGGCGAGCGAGTGGGAGGGAACGAGCATATGGCGAGCGGCGGGGGAGCAGCTTGGGAGCACATTCCAATGAAGTCAGGCTGGTGTGAGTGAGGTCAAGCGCGTGCTGGCGAAGCGTCACGCTTCAATAGATCACATGCATTGGGAGGAATCCGCTTGGAATCCGCTTGGTCAAAGAGTTTGTTTCAACTACTATACTCTTGTCTATTTATCCCTGCGGGATAGAATAGTCGAGACCGAAAAAGGTGGTGCTTATTGTGGTGAGTAAGTCTGCAAACATGAGATGCCCAAAAAGAAGTAATTTAATTGTAGGCCTGTCGGTTGCGTGGCTTCCCTCCAGCCAGCCAACATCCAACTGTCTTTCATGGAATCCACGCAACCCGACACTCGTAAACACAAATGATGCTGGAGCATGAGCCAGCCTGTGGGAAGAGGATCACCACACATCTTCCCCTTTACAAAAACAAAGATCATATTACAAACAAGGAAACTGGGAAAACAATAAGCAAGAAAGGAAACTAAACTCGGCAGTATGACACCCCAAGGAAAGAAATTAAAAGAGGAAGCAAACACCAACGAATAATCATAAAACAATGCAATGATAAAAGGAGCAGAAAACTACTGAACATAGCCTTTCAAATACCAAGGATGTCTGCGGGTTCTCAAACTCCTCACGCCCCAATCCCTTACCTCACTCCTAGCATTGGTGCCACCTCTCGCTCTCTCACTGCCCGACAATTCACCGTCATCCATCAACATGTAACGGCTAATGCCTTTCGTGGTGCCCACTTTGAACAAGCCATACCCCCCCCTTTCTGAAACAGGTCGACCCCCCCCCCTTTGTTCCACCTATCACCATTCTCCAGAACTATATGACACTTGTGCACTGATTTTACTTTAAAAGGTCTCAAGAATTTAGAGAGTTCAACCCCCACACGACCATCATAACCAAATCTCCAACATCCACTACACTGCATTTAAGCACCAAGTCATCCTTGCCACTGTCCACCATCTTAATACGCAACGAGAACCAACCACAGTGCATTTGAATCCTGGCTAACTTCCCCTCATACACTCAAAGGGGGATACATCG
Organism: Lissotriton vulgaris; assembly: GCF_964263255.1. Lineage (NCBI taxonomy): Eukaryota > Metazoa > Chordata > Amphibia > Caudata > Salamandridae > Lissotriton > Lissotriton vulgaris. Next base: position 188,856 of record NW_028251340.1, on the reverse strand, counting down.
CACACACCATGCTCAGCGGTGCGATGAGCCCACACTACTTCATCAAACACTCTTTCTATCTCCTTTACGCCCTGAAGGCCCATCAAGACGGTACGTTTCACTAATCTATTGGCCCTCTCCACAAGCCCATTGCCTTGTGGGTTATACAGAGAGGTACGCCTGTGCTTTATTCCACAACCACTCAAAACAACCTGCATATCAACTGAAATGAGCTGAGTACCATTGTCCGTGACAAGTATTCTGGGAAACCATTCCTCTAGAAACACTTTTTCCAAGACGGCAATAGTTTTTCTGGTGGTCACCTCCCTCATAAATCTGACCACTAACCACATGGAGAAAACATTCATTATCACAAGCACAAATCCAAACTCTGCCTTTAACTCGTTCATGGGACCAATAAAGTCTATGCACTCAGTGAACCATGGTTTACCTGGATCCTCAATGTGTCCTTGTTCCAATATTACACCTGTTCTCAGTCTCTTCTCACTGTTCTTACAAATCAAACACCTCATAACCCAACTTACCATGTCCTCATTCATGCCAGGCCTCCAAAACAATTCTTGTAACCTTTTCTTAGTGACAGTTTGAACAAGGTGACCCTCATGAGTAGGATAACTTATTTTCTCCCTCAAACCTTGTAGTGGCACCAACTTGTCATTTCTCAAAATGAGCTCATGATCACACAACGAAAGCTCATCCAAAAAGTTTACATATGGTCTCACTCCAACAGCCACTGTACTTTCACGCCTATGCCCCTTAACAATAAGCATCTTAACACATTTCAACACTTCATCGATTTCCATCTCTTTATTCAACTCCTCCTTGCTAAACATAGTAACACTACTGGAATCACACACTTTGGATAACAAAGCCACTGCGCCTTCAAATTCCCTGGAAATCACTGCCTCCCTATTGACCCCTTTCCAATCCATGGACAGGTGTGATAAGCAATAGGCTTGAATATTGTTCCATCCAAGAATATGTTCACTTTTATATTTGTATTCCTGTAACCTGGCCACTAACCTTTCTCGTCTTGCTGAACTCTTTTCTGCGCCTCCCGGGAGTAAAACTCTTGACAAGTGTCTTGTGATCCATGCGAAGCACAAACCTCAATCCCCAAAGATATGGGCGGAAATACTCCACTGAACTAGCTGCCACCTATGCTTCTCGCTCGATTGCGGATTAGTGACGTTCTGTTTCAGTTAAGGATTGGGACGCAAACGCTACAGTCTTCTCCACTGTATCATGTCCTTGTGACAACACAGCACTGACTCCAGTGGCACTGGCATCTACAGTCAAAATAAATCCCCTTTTTGTATCAAACAGCACCAAAATACCAGCTGTGCAAATATCCTTCTTAACATTCTCAAAGCCCTCCTATGGCTCTTCTCCCCCCTGAAAACTACACCCCTTCCTCAACAAACAACGCAAACATTCTGTTTTTTCAGCAAAACTTTTAACAAATTTGGAATAGTATTCCACAAGGCCCACAAAGAACCTCAAGTGATCTTTGTAGCCTGGACTGGCAACTTTTTGAATAGCTTCATGAAGGTTTTTCTTTGCTAGCACAGCTTTGAATGTTATGGTGTGCCCTAAGTTCCCGATTTCAAGTACCAGAAATTAACATTTGTCCTCCTTAGTGTGAGTTCAGCATCTACCAAATGCTTTCACACTTGTTGGAGTATCAAATAATGTCCCTCCTCTGTTTTACCGAAAAGTAGAATGTTGTCTAGAAAGAAGATCACATTCTTTAACCCTTTGAATACTTCTGCCATCATGCAGTGAAAAACACTGGCCACCGATGAGACGCCAAACGACATTCTGGTGAATTGAAAAGTACCTTCCATTGTAATAAAGGTCGTCTGACAGTATGACCTTTCATGCAGGTGAATCTGATTGTATGCATTTTTCAGATCCAATTTCGTGAAAAATCTTCCTCCATTCAACAATAACAACATTTCAATTATGTTGGGTAATGGAAAATTGTCAGTAATAATCTCATGGTTCACACTCCTTAAGTCCACACAAAAGCGTAGATTTCCATCAGATTTCTCTGTGATGACCACTGGAGACACCCAACTAGATGCCTCTACAGGCTCAATTATTCCATCACGCAACATGTCATAATGGATTTGTTTCACCTCCCCTCTAATGGCTCCAGGTACCCTCCTCACCTTATGCTTATCCGGTATGGACACATTTCTTTGTTTGATGTTATGGACATACCCTCTCAACTGATCCAGCTCTTCCCTAAACACACTACTAGCTTCCTCCAAAATGTTGTTATTATTATTTTCCTCCACCACCATTACTTGATTGGGCGCCCTGGGATTTATTAGTATGTGCAAGTCCAACTGGTGCACCCACCTCAATATTTGGTGACCAGGTACTGCAACCTAGACTTTACCCAAGATCTCCCTTTATTTAAATCCGATGGAAGCTGAAAAGTATCCCAGAATGTCTATGGGCTCACCCTGATAACCAATGAGATTAATTTCTTTGGGGTACAGGGCTGCATTACTCTATTTCTCCAAAAATAAATATTTGGGAATAATGATAAAATGGAGCCTAAATCCACCATAAGATCCACAAGTCTATTCATTATAGAAAAAGCCACAGGACAAACTCTGCAACCCACACAATCCTCTTCCTTCCACATCATCAAAATATGATCTTTGCTATAATCCATCCCCATTTCATGTGACTGCTACACTTCCTTTGAAGTTCCCATTGCACATAAGTGTATAGTGGCCATGGCAACCTTACTTCAAGCATTCTTTACTGGTGGCAAAACCAGACTCGTCCCCTTATTTATTTGCCACTCCCACACATTCAACTTCCTCAAAATCCTATGACATCACAGTTCAGCACAGACTCTGGCAGTGTAAATGAAGCCACTGCTAGAGTACATCTCCTAGGCTCTGTGTATAAAGTTTCAGCCATGGAATTACAATAGAAATTGCCAAACCTCACCAGAGGAAGCTGTGTCCGGACCAGAGGCTGGAAATGTCCGCCGCACATCCAGAAGCCCCGTAGAAGCAGCAACATACCTGGGTGCCCCTTGCGACGCTGCAAAACTTGCCCTCGCACTTCGGGGCACTTGAGGCATCTGGCGGCTATCAGTGATCCTGCTTTATGCCCCGTAAGACAGCAGCTTGAATCTTCCAGTGTGAGGCCTGACCGAGCGGTGTGTGCATGCGCTCTCACGGCACCTGGAGCTGCTACCGGGGTGGATGGAGGTGCTCCGACTATTCGGCCTACAGAGAGCTGCCATCGAGATCCTGAGCGGAGGGGAGTGCTGGAGACGCCAGACAAGGTGTTGTGAGCAGTGGAGAATTGCGGTGAGTAAGGGCTGGGGTTGGGATTGTAGGCTGGGCAAGGCTGCGCCGTGTGAGCCTAGGCCCCGCTGGGCATTCCACGCCTGCTGGGATTAGGCTGGGAAAAATTGAACCATTTGTTGAGAATCTGCTGCGTGAACTGTTTGGCCATGCGCTTTCACAGGTCATGATTGTGGATCACGCTCATCGATCGCTGGGCCCCCGGCCGCCACCGGGAGCTCTGCCACGTCCAATACTTGCATGTATCTTGGACTATGGGGACAGAGATGCAATCCTTAGAGAAGCCAGAGCTGAGAGCCCCATAACCCATCAGGGAAACCAACTATCCTTCTTCCCCGACTACACCCCACTGTTCAGGCCGCACAAAGAGAATTTGCACCAGCGAAAAACATTCTACAGAATTCTACTACTCCGTATGGCATGCTATATCCGGCTAAGCTAAAAATTACACATGATGGTCAATCCCACTTTTTTACAGACACTAAGTCGGCATTAAAATACACTAAGCGTATTTGCCCGAGGAAGTCGCCTACTCGTCCTTTGCAGCATCCGTCCCTGATCTGAGCCTGAGTGACAATGACTGACTGATGGCAATTTCTCTACTCTCGGTCACACACCAGTCCTAAGCGGCACTAGACTGTTTATACTGTTACTTTTCCTCAAAGTTGTGATTTGGCGGTGCTCCTTTTATATTACGGCATTACTCTTACTACTGGCCACAGTGACAAATACTACTTGAGCTACGGTTCAATTTGAGCATTAGCCTCTTATTTGGCAGATTCCGTCTCATATGCCAAAGCCCGGCCACCCGGCCACAGGGAGATCTCCAATGTACCTATGTTCTTATTTTGTTACAGGGGTCTTTCAGGGAGGGATGGGTGGTTACCAGCCACAACCTAATTGGGAGGCTGTTGTGGGTGGGAGGTGGGGTAGGAAGTTCAAAGCACTTAGATACACGATCATTAGCCGCACTGCACTTGCACAGGTTAAAGCGCACTTTAAGTTTTGATATTGACAGGGCAAAATCCCCTTTACGTGAAATATTGAAAATAACACGGACATCTCCTTATTCCATCATTGACGCTTCATGGTATATCCTTCCCAAGCACGTGACACGCCACTCAATTTTCCTGTTAAACCATGACTGAGACCAAATTCCTTACATGGAATGTGAGAGGGCTCAATGATTTTAGGAAGGCAAGGATGGTACGTACATATTTACGCAGGCACCATATAGACTTATGTTTCCTCCAAGAGACCCACTTGAAGCACGCTACTGACCCCAAATGGAAACTAGGTATTGGGGGGAGATACACTCAGCTTCATACCCCAACTACGCCAGAGGGCTCTCGATACTGATTAGACGGGGGATTGCCTGGTCAACTACACACGTGCAAGTAGACCTGAATGGACGCTATGTCATACTAACGGGCTCCCTCATGACGACACAGGTCACCCTGGTGCCATCTACGGTCCAAATGTCGATGATCCACAATTTTTCCTTGCTGCATGGGTAAAAGATAATGGCAACAGGAGGGGGCACAGTTATTTGGGGTGGGGATTTTAATGCCATTCTGAACAACGACTGAGTAGGGTGGGTAACCCTCGCAATCCACACCTTAAGGTAACACTACAGCTAAACAACGTCGTAGTTGAACACGGGCTGACTGATATCTGGCCTAGCAGATACCTGAGCGCCAGGGAGGGCACCTGCATTACTTCTTACCACAGTGCTTGGTCCAGACTAGACTTCTGGCTGGTAACGTGAGATGAAGCAGCGCGAGCAATAGATGAGCTTCACCTGTCGCGCAGACTATCTGATCACCCCCGGTTGTGCTGCAGTGGAGGAGTCCATACATCCCCACACTCTTTCAGCTGGTGACTTCCCCCAGACACCCTTTTGGATGCAGCCTTTAAAGAGGACATTAGATCTGACATCACACAGAATTTTTCTACTAACGAGGGGTTGGTGGACTCTTCCTCTATGCTATGGGAGGCCTTCAGACGGTAATCAGGGGGGCCTGTATATCTAAGCAGTCAGGGGTCCTTCGATCTATTCTTACTACTCTAACAAAACTGAAGCAGGACATCAAAATCCCTTGAGCTTCTGTACATCAACTCCAGAGACCCCCGGCAACTGGCCTCTATACAGAGCAAAATCTCGGAATTGGAAACAGAGGCGGAAAGGGAGACGGGGTTCCTTGGAAAAGACTCTAGAGCGCATAGCTATGGGGAGGGCGACAGGCCAAGCAGGACCTTTGGCAATGCACTTAAGCAACACACATCCCCTAATTGTATAGCCGAACTGATGGGCGAGAACTCCTTCCCTATTAGAGGACATATGGCCACTCACAAATATCGGGCTAAATGTTACTCTTCACTGTACACTGCCACGCAAAGCGCACCTCACCCCGACCTAGGTGAATGTCTGGACCCAGTTGAGCTGCTCTGGCTCAGCGCGAACCACGGAGAATGCTTAGATGACCCTTTTACAGTTGAAGACATGACACAGGTCATCAGAAGCCTACCAGGCGGAGAGGCCCTGAGCTGGACGGGCTGATCACACTATTTATAAGACATATGCAGAAGAACTTGGGCCCCGACTTATTGATGTACAACAAGAATCGTTGGAGATTGGTGTACGGCCCCGACCATGCGTGAAGCAGTTATTTCCCTATTAAAACCAGATAAGTAACAAATCTCTGCGACTCTTATAGCCCCCCTCGCTAATTAATGTTGATGCAAAGATCCAGGCTAAACTGATCCTCAACAGACCACAGCCGCTTCTGCCACTAATCGCAAGGCCCGACCACTCAGGGTTTATACCAGGTAGATCAACAGCCCATAACCCGCGTACATTCTTCTCAACAATTCACCAAATTGACCCTCCACTTCCGGCCATTGCAGCGTTTTAGACGCAACCAAAGCATTTGACTCTCTGGCGTGTCCCTTCTTGTGTATCATCCTACCTCGGCTGGGCTCCAGTCCTAATTTCATCAACTTGATCAGCTTGGTATATACCAACCCACAGCCCGGCTCAGAGCGAATGGATGGAACCCTTTCCCGTCACGCGCGGAGCCCAGCGGGGCTGTCCCTGTAACCCGCGGAGCCAGGCAGGGCTGTCCCTGTCACCGCGGAGCCCAGCGGGGCTGTCCCTGTCACCCGTGGAGCAAGGCAGGGCTGTCCCTGTCACCCACAGAGCCCAGAGGGCTGTCCCTGTCACCCACAGAGCCCAGAGGGCTGTCCCTGTCACCCGCGGAACCAGGCAGGGCTGTCCCTGTCACCCGCGGAGCCCAGCGGGGCTGTCCCTGTCACCCGCGGAGCCAGGCAGGGCTGTCCCCGTCACCCACGGAGCCTGGCAGGGCTGTCCCTGTCACCCGCGGAGCCAGGCAGGGCTGTCCCTGTCACCCGCGTAGCCAGGCGGGGCTGTCCCTGTCACCCGCGGAGCCCAGCGGGGCTGTCCCTGTCACCCGCGGAGCCAGGCGGGGCTGTCCCTGTCACCCGCGGAGACAGGCGGGGCTGTCCCTGTCACCCGCGGAGCCAGGCGGGGCTGTCCCTTTCACCCGCGGAGCCCAGCGGGGCTGTCCCTGTCACCCGCGGAGCCAGGCAGGGCTGTCCCTGTCCCCCATGGAGCCCAGCGGGGCTGTCCCTGTCACCCGTGGAGCCCAGCGGGGCTGTCCCTGTCCCCCGCGGAGCCAGGCAGGGCTGTCCCTGTCACCCATGGAGCCAGGCAGGGCTGTCATGGCTCCACGCTGTCCCTGTCACCCTCGGAGCCCAGCGGGGCTGTCCCTGTCACCTGCGGAGCCAGGCGGGGCTGTCCCTGTCACCCGCGGAGCCCAGCGGGGCTGTCCCTGTCCCCGCGGAGCCAGGCAGGGCTGTCTCTGTCACCCGCGGAGCCCAGCGGGGCTGTCCCTGTCACCCGCGGAGCCAGGCGGGGCTGTACCTGTGAAGTAACTTAAAAACTTCATCACTTCTTCCCAGGGGTCTTACCAACAAGTAGTCCATTCAAAGGCAGTAAAGAAATCAACAGAGAATCTGAAATATGAAAAAGACATCTTTATTACAATTAATTGTGAGGCTACGTCGCCCAGTCACACCTAAAGCAACTGAATGAGGTAGTCTACTGAACGGTCTCCGCACAGACCTTTTATACTATTTATTATGCCCTAGGCAAACATTCCTCACTTTACAGTGTTTCATACAAATATTTTTACTACAAAGAAAAGGCAGAGTCATGATGACAGTCCACATTTCAGTTTGTCCAGTTCATGATAGATTACCCGGCAAGGCCCAGAACTTTCAACAGATATCGACGGACCCTAATAAAAACGGGCACCTCCTCCTTGTAAAACAGGTCATAAAGAAAGAAACAGACACAGGTGTGTGTAAGATTAGACATAGTTTGTATGTGATGAAAAGGTTTACGACACGTGCACCTGGATGCTAATCTCATTAGGCCACTGGGATGGGAACTGCCCGAACAGGTTTGGCTTGAGGCAGTGGAGTCAGCTTGCCCAGGTCACAGAGGAGTCAGCAAAGGTGTACGTGTCTTTTCAGATCGAATTTGGCCTTAGTTATTTGACTATGTAAGGGCAAATACAAAATGGATGCCGCTCACAAAATGGAACCCGAGGGTTCAAGATGAAAACTACGATTTCAGGGTGATTTGGTCACTCAAACATATCGAAAATGCTTATGTATAGTATTTAAGCCATTTCCGGTCTGCTAGTACCAACATCGTCATGATATGATGATATTTATGACACGAGTGCAGAGCTTCGGTACCACACAATAGCAGGGTCCAGAATTTTCAGCACCACAGTCCCTCTTTTTGCCCTTATATAGGCAATAACCTATACTCATGCTAATCTGAGTCCAGGTCTATATTCATAAAGTCAATGAGATGTTACTGTAGCATCATCCTATTACTTAGTTCATCTCTTGATACAGGCTTCCTTACACATGATGTAGCCCAGAGGCCACATATTGCAGGAGCACACTGTACACACAGACAGAACAGGAAAAGAATGGTGAAGATTATCCCAATGACTATCAGAATCTTCCATCCCCAGGCAGAGACCAGTTCCCAGAACCACCCCATCAAGGACCAGTCTCCTTCATCCACGTGAATGGATTCAGAGATCTTATGCAGTTTGGAGATGGCCTGGTATACTGTCGGAGCGTTGTCTGGGATGAAAAATGCAGCAACTTGATTGGCTTTTTACTCGCTGGTTCTCACTCAAAGCAACTCCATATTTTGTTATATTCCATCTAACGTAAGTTTGCAACTTATCTCTAGGAATCATTCTGTACGAGTCAATTGTTCTGCTCATATTTGCAATTCCTACTACCAATGCTTTGTTGCTTGAGTTACTCTTCATGGAATGTGGGGAATACGGTTCGATGGCGAATATGAACATTTGTTTGGAACGCCCATAACGAACCAATGGTGAGACCAGGTACGGGATACCCTTACCTGTCGTATGCGGCATAAGACCACCCACCCAACAGTTAGTTGTATTCACTACTAATTGGTGTTAGTGTAAGAGCTGAATGAATGAATTATTGACAAACTCCAATCTTCTAGCAGACTCGTGTTCAGGCAGAGGGTGAAAAGAATGCGAGGAAACAGTAGGAGGAGGTATGGGCTGTGTGGTGTGTGCAAAATGAAACTCGAAAGGTGAACAAAGCATAGCCAATCAAAAACATCATTATGCTACACAACATAAAAATGCATATTATTAAAAATCGTGTTTTTGCCATCACAGTGCATATTCTCGTTTCAAAGTTCGGTGATCTGGCAGGTCTCTCCATCTTGGGAAACTCCATCCTCTAAGTTGCTGCCCGCGGCGGGAGATTGATTCTGCTAAGGAGTGCTTCTGTCAGTTTAGGGCAACTCCCTTAGACCAACCAGAACTGTCGACCTAACCATCTCCAGCTGCACTCCAAAGACTGTGGCAGCCGCGGCCCTAGCAACAGAACCGGATGGCGGTTCGAAAATCAAAAATGAGCAAGTTTCCTGGATGAGAGACCTGCACAATCAAAAAGGAAAAGAATGTTTTTGTCCATAGTCATAGTTCTTGGCCATCAAATCCGCTTTCATCGTTTTCTTCCGCGTTGAGCTTCTTTGGTTCAGGCCTTTTCATGAGAAAGAGTACTGTATAGTTGGAGTGCCCTCCTGGCAAACACCCACAGCTCACTCGAAAGTCTCAATGTCTCAAAACAATGCACCAGTGTCTCTTCTTTGTGGCAGACACTACAGATGATGTGCTCTTCATTGATCATGGGCACAAAGCATCTCGTGCAGATCCAAGCACTACTGAGAAACAACCTTTCAAGATCAGCAGCACTTTCAGACTCCAACACTCATTATTTAGTGTCAGAGGACGCTCAAGCTGCTCTCCCATGGACGCCATAATGTAGTGCCTTTCCGTTTGGGCAAAGGGAAAAGAGGTGTGTGTATGGCCAAAACTCGGGCCAAGAGCTCAAGGGACTGTACACTGACAGAGGTTTCCAGCACATAACAGGTACGAAGCTCAAACACACAGAAACTCCCATTCTGTGGCAAACAAAGAACCAGCTCCTCTTTTTTTTCTGCAATGCCTTCCAATGAAGCAAATGCCTTGCTTGGGAGGTACCATTGATGTCACGCTGATGATTGCTGTCCAGCCTCGCGACTTCCTGGTTGCAGAAATTGTAGAGCCAAGAAATCTGTCATTCATCTGTAGCGGTCACTGATGGGGGGTGGGCTTAGTCTCGATCACAGGTCTGCAGGGTATCACTCTTCCTTTGACTCTGGAAGATCCAGCAGAACCTAGTGATATAGGAAATGTAACGCAATTGTTAGTTTCCCTCAAATCAAGCACAAAACAGATCATGTGTTTTAACAAGGGAACTGCAAGCAGGTGGCCTGCGATCTGCAAGGGAATGGCAATACGCCATAGGAATCTAAATGGATGTCCTCACACAGTGGCATTGTCTAATGGGGTAAATACATATTTTCCTCAATTATTGAGCCTAGGTGTTCGTAAATTCCTTATCTTAGAACTTTCCAAATAGAGAAATTGCATAATACAGATTATTAAGGACATGAAGAAAAGTCCCTTTAAAAAAATGTGCATTAGATGCACTATGCAATACAAAGGCTAATGATCGAATGTGCAGGAGAAAAGATAAGCACTAGAAAGTCCTGGTATTTGCATGATTAGAACACATCTGATCCCACAAAAATGAAAGCAGCAGGAACAAAAGGGAACTGAAAAAATAAAATAGGCATTGAAAATTTGTCATGTTCAAAAGGGTAAACTTAAGATATCTCCCAATGAGATGGAAAACTTGTCTTACTATAATATTGGGTCAGTTAACCAGCCTATCACTACCCCGACAGTCAGTCTGAAAAAAAAAATTGAAGTAGGCCTAAAGAAAATTCTTAAAAACCAGTCTGGTCATACAAAAGGGAATTGTACATAACATGGGGTGTCCCTGATACATCACTGTAGTCTAGAAGTGTGCACAAAAACAATACACCCATAATAAATGGGCTGACTGGTGAAAGGAATATGGAGAAGGGGAAATGGAACACAACTAAAATCCCCAATAGGAAGGACAGGAGTTTGCTTGGGTGCCTCAGGCATGGGACACAGCACCAAGAGTACGGGGAATACAAAAAGAAAACAAAAAAAAACCAAAGTTACATAAATTGTAACTCTACCGCTGGCAACTACACCATATACCGTAATCCTAACTAATGTTCCTGTTCTCTCTTCAGGGAGAGAAAAATGAAACCTGGTTTCCTTTCAAGGGACAAAGCCATATGCTATTTGGGAAACAGAACATGATTAAATAATGCAATATAGAAATTAGGCCACCTTGAGTCACAGATCTATAATTCTATCCTTAGGTCCAATCAAGGATACATGAATGCAGGGCTGCATGTTCCTTTAAGGGAATGTGCAGTAAGTGACTAACCTTTCAAGGGACACACTTTGAACCTGTATATCTTTTTAGTTTTCTTCAATATCAATATAGCCAAATTTAGGCATGCACTGGTAAAAATGCTGCCTGTCTTCCTCACAGTATGAAAACCATATCAGTGAAATGTATCATTATACCAAATTTGTCCAGCAGTTGTGAAACAATACGTATCGTCATACGGATCCCTTCACAACACAGGGGAACTTGTAATAATAGCAACATAAAACAAAACATACAAAAAAATAAAAATGCACATGTCAAGCCATCAGATATACTTGCTGGCGGTGACACACAGCACCATGACATATGTACTTTATGCACTGTAAACCTGCAGTAAAAAAAAACAATATTTGGGCCTGTACCCTCCTTTTGACAGTAGAACACAACGCAGTTGGAGTCTACTGTCAAATATACTGTCTCTCTCTAACATACAGGACCAACTAAGATATTTCACGATAGGGTCAAATACACAAACGAAAACATGAACACATCTCCTTTCAATTAACCAAACTCACGTGTCTTGTCAGCCTTAGAACAATCCATGAATAATCTGTTGGCAGAAGCAGAAAAAAACACGGCACAAAAAAAAAACACATTTTAACATATACACAAATAAATTTCATTACTTAACTGTTACCCTCTTGTCAGTTCACCTCGCAACATCAAGCCACCCTATTGTTACCGTTCTAAAAGAAATTGTTACACTGATACTCCATATGAATTTGGCACCTATAATGTGCACTGAAAAATAATACCTGATGAGAAAATCGTTTTTTTTTAACTTAGGCCTGTAGCCTTCAAAATTTTGGAAAAGGCCTGCATCTTATTTTTTTTATCTGAGACTTAATGCAACACTTCGTTTTCTGTCAAATAAAACGCAGCTAGCAAACATTATTTTTCTTAACTTGGAGACACAAATGTATCAGTTCTGCAGAACATGGACTTCCAAAGAAACCCCTTTTTTTTCCCTTGTAAATTAAGTTTTTTCATTTTATTGATGTTTCCACGGAGAAACCAGAAACCTCACCTCTAGATGCCTTCAGCGAGGTCATTCTGCATTCCTCAGAGGCAAAGTCCTAATTAAAGGGTCACAAATGTCAACATGACAGCCTTCTCCATTGTTTACAGTGAAACTAAAAGATAACATCTCAGCAGCGCTGAGCCAACCTCTGCAATCTCTCAGCCCTCAGCTCCTGCCATAATGACGCTGTCAAAGCCAGAATGCCTAACCTGCAATATTTCACTCTATTTTGAAAAATAATTTCTCTTTTTCTTTTAGGCGCTAAACTTATCTCTATTCCCAGATCATTAAACTACATTAACTGTCAATTTTTCTCAAAACCTAAAGACACACAGACTAGCTTTTTAGAGTAAATGCTTGTTGCAATCCTATGGTACACACATCATCAGTCTTAAATAAACAAACTTTCCGTAGGCCTAGCTGAAGCTAGCACCTTCAACCCTGATATTTAAACAAGCCTGTGTACTGGCACATTAATCCACTGAATCATAAGGCACAACCTGCAAAATATATATCAAAACCTAAATGTATGCATTTGCTCAAGCCTTAGACCCTTTAAAAGGTACTCTGAATGAAAGCAAAATGCAGTTTAAACAGTGCTTTTACTCAAAATCGACTTTCATATTTTGGGCATTAAAAAATGGATATCCTACAATTTTCTTGCATAATATGCATTACTAGAATGTCTATTACATAACCCATGGGTCAGGCATTTGAAAATAATAACTTATGCTTTATAAAAATGCTCTTGCTGGCGCCAATGCCAAGGGGAAATCACACACACGAATGTTTGTCATTTTAGTGATGTAACATAACTTAAATCAAATGTTAATGCTAGGTGGTCATAGTATGAGTGTTAAGCTTTATAAATATTAAAAAACGATTTTTGTAGCACTTATTTTTAATGATTTTTTTTATAATTAATAATTTTTTTACCTTCTAATAAAACCAATTATTCCTCTCTGTGATTGTTCTACATATAAGAGCCCGCTGCATCCCTTGCCTATCATTTAGATGCATTAACTTACAAACCTAAGCGCATATGCCTAGCTTAAAACGCGTCACATTTCTGCGTCACATTTTCGCGCCACATTTATTTAAAAGGACGGTTATGCAAAATTCCAACCGTTTTTAACTGGAAAAAGTGTTGGCTGAATGAACATTCCTATCAAATATACTGCAGCTGAAATGTTTGCCTGTGCACATCTAATACAGTGCATCTAAGGAAAAATGCAGTAAATTTATTTATTTTTTGCAAAAATAGATATTTTCTTTTTTTTCTTTTTGGGGCCTTATTTATATCTACTGTACATGATCCACACACACACACATTGAGCTCATAAACAGAAAGTGTTAAAACATTCAGGACACACCATACAGCGCTGTCAGGCATCTGTTTCATGAATTGTGCAAACGCCACTCACATACCAAAGTTACACTAATGAGAAAGAGCCACATAAACATTTAAACATACATCAAACCCACAAATCAACACTCAGGACAAAAACAGGACAGCTCAGACTGTACTCAAAACCAAACCATATGTAAATAGTAGCTGTAACCATATTTACAAGAAACACTTCTCAATAGTGTTCCAAAAAACTGTATAAACAGCCGAACAGACCACTGTATGTGCAGGAAACCAAAAATACACTCAATACACTAGCTTGTAGCTGGCAGAACACCAAAAATCGTTCTGCATATAAAATTGCACAGAGCAAAGGATCCTTGTTTTGCATTATGTCATATTTTAATTCCCTGGGGATACAAAGTCACCAAGGAAGAAATATGTTTGTATATCTAACCTATTTAGATATTCCCTTTAGGGGAAGCCGGCGTATACAAAGTTGGCCAACACAAATCTTCAAATTTGCTAAGATCAGGCATCTTATAGCTCACTAATCTAGCTTCAAACTTCAAAGGGCTATCTCTATCGATACACTTGTAAACATACAAGACCCTTGGTTATTGAAAATTGCAATCTTCAAATAATACTAAGGACCAAATAAACCAAGCAAAGAACCACAGAACAAAGGACTGGGAGCGACCCACTTATACTTCAACTAAAGCAGATGGAGAAAAAAAACATCCCTTCTTATCTGCCTACACAAATTGCAATTCGCATATACAAAACTATACAAACCTTGTCCAAATTCTAACTGCCAAGTTCTAACTGCACTAGCAGTCTCCTTTTTAAAAAAAAATTACGCCAAAAAGGTTCCTCAGTCAGGAGTGACATCTTTTGGAGAGTTTAAGTCAGAAAAATCAAAACTATGCTGGGCCGCAAAGACAAAGAATCCCCCAGAACCTCTGTCCACAGAGTACCTCTTTTAGTAGATTTCTGTCTTGCCTTCCCCAGTAGATTTCTGACCTCTGACAAGATTACTCCTCCAGGTAGTCACATCCCGATGAGGCCCCACCTTGGGCGCCAACTGAAGTAACTTAAAAACTTCATCACTTCTTCCCAGGGGTCTTACCAACAAGTAGTCCATTCAAAGGCAGTAAAGAAATCAACAGAGAATCTGAAATATGAAAAAGACATCTTTATTACAATTAATTGTGAGGCTACGTCGCCCAGTCACACCTAAAGCAATTGAATGAGGTAGTCTACTGAACGGTCTCCGCACAGACCTTTTATACTATTTATTATGCCCTAGGCAAACATTCCTCACTTTACAGTGTTTCATACAAATATTTTTACTACAAAGAAAAGGCAGAGTCATGATGACAGTCCACATTTCAGTTTGTCCAGTTCATGATAGATTACCCGGCAAGGCCCAAAACTTTCATCAGATATCGACGGACCCCTAATAAAAACGGGCACCCCCTCCTTGTAAAACAGGTCATAAAGAAAGAAACAGAGACAGGTGTGTGTAAGATTAGACATAGTTTGTATGTGATGAAAAGGTTTACGACATGTGCACCTGGATGCTAATCTCATTCGGCCACTGGGATGGGAACTGCCCAAACAGGTTTGGCTTGAGGCAGTGGAGTCAGCTTGCCCAGGTCACAGAGGAGTCAGCAAAGGTGTACGTGTCTTTTCAGATCGAATTTGGCCTTAGTTATTTGACTATGTAAGGGCAAATACAAAATGGATGCCGCTCACAAAATGGAACCAGAGGGTTCAAGACGAAAACTAAGATTTCAGGGTGACCGTGTGGACGCTTTCCTGCACGGTCGCTCCCCTCGCCCTCTGCCTCCCTACGGACGCTTGTGCTCCCCGCAGCCTGAGCCTCTCTGAAGGTACATCGAGCCACTACCTACCTGCACGAAAAGAGATCGCTTGCAGCGCTTGATATCGCTTTTGCCCACTTTAGAAATCCACTTGAATACAGTAGCTGCGTACTCGGCGCCAGAATTATTTTGCCTAACGTAATTTAATTAATTATTGCCGCGCACTGTAGACTTTGCTGTGTAGGGTAAAGAGAAGTGTTTTGCGAGTGTTTGTGACTGTATTATACATCGGCTGTGCCCCAGTCTCGTTGCAGGGACAGGGCTGCCATTTTAAGACTTTGTTTAAGACTTTGTTTACCTCCGTGCCTCCTCCCAGATCCCGCCTCCCAGCTGACCCACCCACGCTCCGCCCCCCTCCACTATCCATTTATGACAGATGTCCCAACGCGCAGCGTCCACGCGCTGCGGCCGCGCCGAAGGTGTGCCAAAGGTAAGCCCGTCTACGCCCGTCCGTGCCTGGACCGCGCCCAGCGCCAGACCCCCTACCCCTCGTACCACCCACCCACCCCGCATTACATACAATGCCACCTCCCTCCTAGCCCTTAACTCCGGCCGCTCCCCCAACTGCGCCCAAGCCGCTCCTGGACACACCCATGGACCCTTCTCATGCAACTCCTGCAAGTTCGACGGCACCAAAACCAACTCCTCATCCACCAACGCGACACAGAGACCCGACACCAACCACCTAAAATGCATCCTGCTCAACACCCGCTCAGTCCACAGACATGCCATCGACCTCTGGAATCTACTAGACACCATCTCACCGGACGTCGCCTTCCTAACAGAAACATGGATGAACGCCTCATCAACCCCAGACATCACCATTGCCATCCCAGAAGGATACAAGATCATCCGTAAGGACCGCGTCAAGCATACAGGAGGAGGTATCGCCATCGTCCATAAGAATTCCATTCGCATCTCAACCAGCTCAGATGACAACCTTGCCAGCGCCGAGCACCTTCACTTCCAGATCCACACCGACCCCAAAACCACACTCAGAGGCACCCTTCTCTACCGGCCCCCGGGCCCCCGGGCGCAATTCAATGACGACATCACTGACTTCATCACCCCACACGCCCTCCCCTCCGAGGACTACATCCTATTGGGAGACCTCAATTTTCACCTGGAAAAGAGCAATGACAACAGCGCCACCACCCTTCTGGACAACCTCGCAAACCTCGGACTCAAACAACTTGTCACTTCCCCCACCCACATTGCAGGTCACACACTCAACCCTATCTTCACCTCCAGCAAATACGTCTCATTCAGCCACACCACAGCTCTTCATTGGACGGACCACAGCTGCGTTCACTTTTTCTACAATAAGCCCACAATCCACTACCACCCTCAACCCACCCTGCGTAGAAATTGGAACAAACTCACCATCGACCAGATCACCTCATCGCTCCTCCAAATCCCTCCTGTCCACTCCTCAAACCCCGACCAAGCAGCCATTAACTTCACCCAATGGCTATCCAAAAGCGCCGACATCCTAGCACCGTTGAAAAAACATCAAAACAAACTAAGCAGCAAGAAGGCCTCCTGGTTCAACGATGATCTTAAGAAATCCAAGAAACTCTGTCGCTCCCTCGAGAAAGCATGGAAAAAAGACCCAAACTCCAACACCAGAGAATCCTTCAAAAACGCCACCCACATACACACCAAACTAATCCGGTCTGCCAAGAAAGCCGCCTTCAAAGACCGACTAGATAACAACGCCCACAATAGCAAGGAGTTATTCAACATCGTCAAAGAATTTACCAACCCATCAGCCAACTCCAACGACATCACCCCCTCTCAAGCCCTCTGTGACTCCCTAGCCTCCTTCTTCCATAACAAAATTGCAGACATCCACAACAGCTTCGACAACTGACCCGAAGACCTACCCACCCAACCTTCTGCAGGACCTTCTCCCCCCTTGAACATCCTTAACGACTGGAACCCAATCTCCACTGAGGACACCATCCGCCTGATGAACTCCATCCACTCAGGATCCCCAACTGACCCATGCCCTCACCACATCTTCAACAAAGCAGACTCCATCATAGCACCACGCCTCCGAGACGTCATCAACTGCTCCCTCAACTCCGCCACCTTCCCGGAAAGCTGGAAACACGCAGAACTCAGCGCCCTTCTGAAAAAACCCACAGCTGACCCCACCGAACTCAAAAACTACCGCCCCATCTCGCTCCTTCCTTTCCCGGCCAAAGTCATCGAGAAAGCTGTCAACAACCAGCTTGCCGCCTTTCTCGAAAGCAACAAATCACTCGACCCCTCACAGTCCGGATTCCGAGCCAAACACAGTACTGAGACCGCACTCATCGCAGCAACAGATGACATTCGAACCCTACTGGACAATGGAGAAACAGTCGCCCTCATCCTCCTTGACCTCTCCGCAGCCTTCGACACAGTCTGCCATAACACCCTATTACAGCGCCTCAGTAACATCGGAATCCAAGGAAAAGCACTGGAATGGATCACCTCGTTCCTCACCGGAAGAACTCAGAGAGTCCGGCTCCCTCCATTCAAATCAGAGGCCTCTGAAGTCATCTGCGGCGTGCCGCAAGGATCGTCACTCAGCCCCACCCTCTTCAACGTGTACATGAGCCCCCTTGCAGCCATCGTTCGCCAACACAATCTCAACATCATCTCCTACGCTGATGACACCCAACTGATCCTCTCACTCACCAAGAACCCCAAAACCGCCAAAAACAACTTACACGAAGGAATGAAAGAAGTAGCCGAGTGGATGAAGCACAGCCGTCTGAAACTGAATTCAGACAAAACAGAAGTCCTAATCTTAGGTACCTCCCCCTCCGCCTGGGACGACTCTTGGTGGCCAAGGGCCCTTGGAAAAGCACCCATCCCGACGGACCATGCACGGAACCTGGGCGTCATCCTGGACTCCTCACTCTCAATGACCAGACAAGTCAACGCTGTCTCATCATCCTGCTTCAACATTCTTCGCATGCTCAAAAAAACATTTCGCTGGATCCCCACCGAAACTAGAAAAACGGTCACTCACGCACTGGTCACGAGTCGCCTGGACTACGGAAACACCCTATACGCCGGTTCCACCGCAAAACTCCAGAAAAAACTCCAACGCATCCAGAACGCCTCAGCCAGGCTCATACTTGATATCCCGCGTAAAGAACACATCTCTGGTCACCTGAAAAACCTCCACTGGCTCCCCGTAAATAAGAGGATTACCTTCCGCCTCTTAACCCACGCACACAAAGCACTTTACGAACTTGGACCCGAATGCCTCAACACACGACTGTCCTTCTACACCCCCTCCCGTCAGCTACGATCCTCCAACCAAGCCCTTGCCACTGTTCCTCGCATCAACAAAGCCACCATGGGAGGGAGATCCTTCTCCTACCTGGCAGCCAAAACCTGGAACTCTCTTCCCTCTCACCTTCGCATTACTCAGAACCACCTAGCATTCAGAAAGCAACTTAAAACTTGGATATTCGACAAGTAATTTCCCCCCCTTCCTCAAGCGCCTTGAGACCCTATGGGTATGTAGCGCGCTATATAAATTTCTGACTTGACTTGACTTGACTTGTGATTTGGTTACTCAAACATAACGAAAATGCTTATGTATAGTATTTAAGCCATTTCCGGTCTGCTAGTACCAAAATCGTCATGATATGATGATATTTATGACACGAGTGCAGAGCTTCGGTACCACACAATAGCAGGGTTCAGAATTTTCAGCACCACACCTGTCACCCGCGGAGCCAGGCGGGGCTGTCCCTGTCACCCGCGGAGCCAGGCGGGGCTGTCCCTGTCGCCCGTGGAGCCAGGCGGGGCTGTCCCTGTCACCTGCGGAGCCCAGCGGGGCTGTCCCTGTCACCCGCGGAGCCAGGCGGGGCTGTCCCTGTCACCTGCGGAGCCAGGCTGGGCTGTCCCTGTCACCCACGGAGCCTGGCGGGGCTGTCCCTGTCATCTGTTGAGCCAGGCAGGGCTGTCCCTGTCACCCGCGGAGCCAGGCAGGGCTGTCCCTGTCCCCCGCAGAGCCAGGCAGGGCTGTCCCTGTCCCCCACAGAGCCAGGCAGGACTGTCCCTGTCCCCCATGGAGCCCAGCAGGGCTGTCCCTGTCACCCGTGGAGCCCAGCGGGGCTGTCCCTGTCACCCGTGGAGCCAGGCAGGGCTGTCCCTGTCACCCACGGAGCCAGGCAGGACTGTCATGGCTCCGCGCTGTCCCTGTCACCCGTGGAGCCCGACAGGGCTGTCCCTGTCACCCGCGGAGCCCAGCGGGGCTGTCCCTGTCACCGCTACTGACCGTGGGAGCGATAGAGCCACTCGCGGCTGGAATCCGACAGCATCACGGATAGAAACCTGATCCTCTCAATGTACGCGGACGACATCACCCTATACATTCAGAAACCAGATGACGATTTAAAGCCAGTGTTGAGAGAAGCCCTCCGTGATGGCGGTGTGTCCGGAACAAACATCAATAGGTCAAAATCCTCTAGTCCGCCTCTTACAGATGCCCCACTAGGTACCACATCGGAATGCTCGGCAGATGATGAAATAAAACCCCTGGCGCGCGGCAAAGATTGGATGCTTGAGTTTGTGCAAATGACTAGCCCGGCTGGAGGGCGAGCGGAGATCCTGGGCGGCTTGACCTCTGACCCCAGCGGGTGGAAGGGCCATAGTTACAATGAGAGTCCTCCCCAAATGATGACGCCTTGTTGTTAATATACCAAGGGCAGATGCATCAATGGTTTTTGCTCATTCTGTGTCTATGGGAAAATGTGTCCATGCCGAGGGCCCCCAAGACCCTGAGCTCGGGCATCAGTGGGGGTCACTGAGCCCCGATGACGAGCTGCGCAGCGCAGAGCTGGGGGTGATGGAGCCACAGAGTGGAGGAGGGAGTTGGCGCCATGCACCCTACAGGGGGGGGGCCTTATCATAAGTCGAGGGGGCGAGCCTGGCTCGGGCCTCAGTGGGGGTCACTGAGCCCTGAAGACGAGCTGCGCAGAGCAGAGCTGGGGGCGATGGAGCCACAGAGTGGAGGCAAGAGGGGGCGCCATGCCCCCTACAGGGGGGGCCTTATCATAAGTGGAGGGGGGCCTGGCTCGGGCCTCAGTGGGGGTCACTGAGCCCTGAAGGCGAGCTGCGCAGCGCAGACCTGGGGAGGCCGGAGCCACAGAGTGGAGGAGGGAGGGGGCGCCATGCACCCTACAGGGGGGGTGGGGCCTTGTCATAAGTCGAGGGGGCGAGCCTGGCTCTGGCCTCAGTGGGGGTCACTGAGCCCTGAAGACGAGCTGCGCAGCCCAGATCTGGGGATGATGGAGCCACAGAGTGGAGGAGGGAGGGGGTGCCATGCACCCTACAGGGGCGGGCCTTATCATAAGTGGAGGGGGGCCAGGCTCAGGAGCAGAGGCGCCCCTCCCTGTGGACACCAGAGCCCCGCAGGGACACCCCGATACCTCCCTTAACCCCTGATACTCTGAACTTCCAATGATAACCCCCCCCACTCCCTCCCCTGTGTGGCAGAATAGATCTGTGACGCGTCATTGGTGTGCACAGTTTAAGATGACGCTGGCACCGACATGTAGAACCAAACATAGCATCGGGGGCATGCACGGCGTGTGCCCCTGCCGGGGACGTGCATGGGGGGGATCTGGGGGGGCGTGTACCTAGCTCTGCCCTCCTCGGACCCCTTGCAGTGCTGCCCTTGGTGCCGTGCCGCCGCCGGTGACTGGGGCCCCTTCGACCCCCCCCCCCCGCAGCCTCCTACCTGGGTGGTTCCACGGACACGAGCGGGAGGGAGAGGGGGGCGATAGGGCCCCTCCCAGCCTGGGGGGAGGGGCTCCGGACACGGAAGGCGGGGCTCTAGAGGCCCCCTGAGTCCATCCAGCGGCGGGTCCAGACCCCTCGAGGCCCGTCAGTGGTCAGTGCTGTCGGGTCGGGGTCACTCATGGATGCGCTCGTTCCTCCCTTCGGGCGTCTTTAGTTCTTCTCTTTCTTTCTGGTCTCTACCTGAGCTGCGCAGGGTCACATGGCTCAGCATTGATGAGGTGAGGGGGGTCTGTGCCTCGAGGGCGGAAGAGCAGGCGTGACAGCCCCCACTGACGCCCATGAGTGAGGCCCCCAGAGCCAACTCCCCGCCCCCCCGCTGATGTATGAAGGGAGTCGCTGAGCCACTGATGCAAACACTGCCTGTGCGCCCCAGAGGCGCAGACCCCCCTGACCCCGTGGGGAGAGCTGCACGGGCATGGGACTGTGTCCCCCCCCCGCCTCTCCGGCGGCTCCGCTCCGCTCTGTGTCTCTTCTTTTGTGATTCTTAACAGGATCACATCACTGCTGCGCTCCCAGGGTTTCTAGCACACTGAAGGGGCCCTCTGGGTGCTATGAGACATGGCCGATCCTAGCACTCCTGGGGACGCTGTGAGGCCCTCTGACCTGCATGTCGCATCCAGGCGCGGCCGCATGTCTCCAGGGTGGGGGGTCTTGCAGAGGTCATTTCAAAATACAATAAACTTACCTTCCCAGGTCTCGCGTCCTCTCTGCTCCTGACCTGCTCTCTCGCCTCTGGCAGGAACAGGAAGCCGGCAGCCTCCCATCCCTAAGCCAATCACAACACTGTAATGGCAGCGATGTGATTGGTCGGGACGCCGACCAGCCAAGCCTCTATGGGGAAGCCATGTTCTCCGTTAGGCTGCAGTGCACCCTACACGGAGAAAGGCAGAGCGCGCATGACTGGTTGGGTCAAACCCAGAGGGCCGACCAAAGAGTCAGCGCCCTTAGCAGCGGGCAAGGCACTCCCCTGCCCTAAAGCAGACCGCCCGCCCCCAAAGAAACACTTCTGCTTTCCCGCAGAGCAAACAACAGAAACATATCATGATAGTTTTAGCATTTTGTGTTTCTGCTTCTTCCACTGTGAGAAAGCAGTGGGGCGACACTCCTGCGCCCTAGTGGAGGAGCCGCCCTTGGTAACATCACAAGAAGTGACATCACATAAAGTGACATCACAGGACTATTCATCTTACTTGGCGTCTCTGAAGAGACCTAACGCGGATATCAGTAACATTTACAAAAAGATAAATATACAAGTGAAATAAGTCCATATATTTTAAAACTGTTAAATGGAATACATTTGTCTCATTAGATGGAAAAGCTAGGTGCAGGTCTCACAAAGATGCATATTATTTACTCCTCGTTAACTGATTGTTTCCAGATGAGTGCATCATACACTTTCCAGTTCTGTCTCATAAAGAGAGGAGATCCTGTTGAGGTAATGAGGGGTGGGATCATTCAAAATATAAAATGACACAAGAGAAAACCTCTCACACCTTCGATATAATCGCAACATTAAAAAGCCTCCCATATCTTTCCGTGCCATTATTGTGCAACCTTAGGATGACATTAATACTTCATTTTTTGTTTTAACGTAAATCCTCTCACCAGTATCCCATACGCACACGCTAAGAGACGTAGGACAATCTTTTTTGTGTGTGCGTTCTTTACTCACCAGAATTATGTTAAGTACAAAAACACAACACATATATTACAAAAATACAAGATACCATTGCAAACAAATAAAGATTGTACATCAATAATAAAAGAATAAAGACTTAGAACCACCAAGAGCATTACTAAATCATACGTTGACAAGAATGTATGCTGCAGATTCAAGGGGCTTTCAAATCAACGTTTTTGATTTGGTGTTAGAGCTGTGGGAAGTAGAAGTGGCCGCATTTAGCGCTGGTGGAGCCCAGTGCGACAATGTTGGTGCCCGCAATGACTCGCTCTGCCTCAGATTCCCTCACTACCACCCTTCAACAGTGCCCCTCAAGTCTCCAAAACCACACTCTCACTCAGATGCATTTAATTTGATTTACAGCTTCACTGATACCAGTGTAGGGTGTCAGAGAACTTTATATTGCACATTACACACACCCACAATCAACTATACGTGTGCAAATCACAATAGGTAATGTTATATAAGACAAAGGCCTAGGAGTCACATGACAATCATACTAGTGGGCAGTATAGTTTGATAGTGATTGATCAGGAGAAACGCAAACTCCGAATTTAGAACGTAATGCCATGGTTGGGGGTTCTCTTCAATAACCAGAATTGTTTTCTGTCCAAATGAACCCTTTTTGCAACATTATGTTAATCAAAGACTGGGAAAAAAAACATAACGTTGTAATTTATACCTTGCAGTTATCTTGGACCCGTTCCAGTCCAGATTGTTGTACTACAAAAATAATTCTAATAGAGCCATACCCTCCAATAGCCCCAATACCAATGATCAAATAATCAGTCAGTTGGCAGGGAGGAAGTTGCAATCATTTATTAGGTCTCGCCTGTCAATGCGCATGCCCATTGAGCTTGCGAGACTATAGGGGCGTAAACAGACTTTAACTAGACTGGCGATTTGATGCTGTGCCCGTGCGCTTTTATGTCAATGAGCAAGCGCATTGAGCTAAAATGCCCGTGCACATCATCAAATCGCCAGCCATCTGTTCCCCAGCTTGGCGCCTCCGCTCCTGCTCTCTCCTGGCTGCTCCTCCCCTAATTATTCACGACCGGCCGGCCGTACTTTCACTTTCACGGCCATCAGGCCGTGTCTCGTTTTATTTATTTTTTGCTTGGTTTTTTTCTTCACTTTTTAGCATGCACTCTGAAAGAGTGCATGCTTCTGCAGTCCGTCTCCCTATTCCCGCCCTCCTCCCATTGTTACTGCTCTCTTGTGTTGCTATCTGGTAAGTTATTCTTCTGACAGATAAATAAGCTAAGAGAGGTAAGGAATGTTGTCTTCTCAATCGAGTTTAAACATGACGTGATCACATTGTGTGGCAAAGCAAACCCGATTCCAGCAAAAATATACAACTAGCTGACAGGCCAGCGACAGCGATGTGCCCACGAGATTAGTTAGACCAAGGTCCGTCTCTAACGAGTACAAATTTACACTAGAGGAGCTTAAAGCTTGGAGAACAACCATGAATGGATAATAATCTTCAGACTCCCATAACCCAAAATTAAACATCGACCTCGACCATCTGAATATGAATTAAAAATGAAAAATTCTAGAGTACTAAAAGGCACATTTTGTTTGTTAACTGTCTCGATGGGCAAGCTTCAGTTTCTCTAAATACGCCTGGAGTTTGGTCTGCACTTGCGCAGTGCTCACCCTTCGATTTTGTAACCATTATCTGCTTTGTTACACTCGTGTCAGTCCAGAAATGCAAACGTGCACTGATCAGCAGCGCCCGTTGAAAATGTCATTTTCATTAGGTTTTACGGTTCTGCTCGACTACTTATTTTGCACATTCGTTTTATGCACGTGGGGTTAGCACGAGCAGCCAATTGTACCAAAGAAAACTATTTTACTATGCAAACGACCTTTAATATGCTAATGAAATGACATTTCCTATCGGCAAGTAGCAGTGATGCTTAGCAGGACAGAGTTGGTTGTAAACTGGCTGCACTTTTTATATTTTAATCGTATTGGTAGGCGAGATAAAACACAGAGCTGAGCATCCAGCTGACAATAGGGTCAGCTCAGATGTTCATCTTTCCAAAGTCCACCTCATGAACACGTTCACATGAGTAATCTTTACATCATCATTATGTATTAGTGCTGCTGAATTCGCCCGGTACTTACCAGTTTACTTAGATCGCTATGGCATTACCTGTGATAAAATTGCAGCCTGCGTCTGATATTGGCTAGTAAATTTTTATTTAACACCAGTAATCATCTGAATTCTGCTCAGAATAGCTGAAATGTCCGAAGTTATTGCCTTTCATTTGGCAGTCGGATGTGCAGAATGCTGATTGAGTGTGTGATGCGCTATAGAAGAAACACCCATTGGGAAAGACAGTGGGTTCTGCCTCTGCTTTGTCAATGTTTTTAGGTCTCGCCTGCCGATGCGCTTGCACCTTACTCTCATTTCTACTCCCCCTCCCCAACTGCCAGCACCTCCCCTCTCTCTCCCCTCACACAGCCTTACTCTCATTTCTCCTCCCCCTCCCCAGCCGCCAGCACCCCCCCTCTCTCTCCCCTCACACAGCCTTACTCTCATTTCTCCTCCCCCTCCCCAGCCGCCAGCACCTCCCCTCTCTCTCCCCTCACACAGCCTTACTCTCATTTCTCCTCCCCCTCCCCAGCCGCCAGCACCTCCCCTCTCTCTCCTCTCACACAGCCTTACTCTCATTTCTCCTCCCCCTCCCCAGCGCCAGCACCTCCCCTCTCTCTCCCCTCACACAGCCTTACTCTCATTTCTCCTCCCCCCCAGCCGCCAGCGCCTCCCCTCTCTCTCCCCTCACACAGCCTTACTCTCATTTCTCCTCCCCCTCCCCAGCCGCCAGCACCTCCCCTCTCTCTCCCCTCACACAGCCTTACTCTCATTTCTCCTCCCCCTCCCCAGCCGCCAGCACCTCCCCTCTCTCTCCCCTCACACAGCCTTACTCTCATTTCTCCTCCCCCTCCCCAGCCGCCAGCACCTCCCCTCTCTCTCCCCTCGCACAGCCTTACTCTCATTTCTCCTCCCCCTCCCCAGCCGCCAGCACCTCCCCTCTCTCTCCCCTCACACAGCCTTACTCTCATTTCTCCTCCCCCTCCCCAGCTGCCAGCACCCCCCCTCTCTCTCCCCTCACACAGCCTTACTCTCATTTCTCCTCCCCCTCCCCAGCCGCCAGCGCCTCCCCTCTCTCTCCCCTCACACAGCCTTACTCTCATTTCTCCTCCCCCTCCCCAGCCGCCAGCACCTCCCCTCTCTCTCCCCTCACACAGCCTTACTCTCATTTCTCCTCCCCAGCCGCCAGCACCTCCCCTCTCTCTCCCCTCACACAGCCTTACTCTCATTTCTCCTCCCCCTCCCCAGCGCCAGCACCTCCCCTCTCTCTCCCCTCACACAGCCTTACTCTCATTTCTCCTCCCCCTCCCCAGCCGCCAGCACCTCCCCTCTCTCTCCCCTCACACAGCCTTACTCTCATTTCTCCTCCCCCTCCCCAGCCGCCAGCACCTCCCCTCTCTCTCCCCTCACACAGCCTTACTCTCATTTCTCCTCCCCCTCCCCAGCCGCCAGCCCCTCCCCTCTCTCTCCCCTCACACAGCCTTACTCTCATTTCTCCTCCCCCTCCCCAGCCGCCAGCATCTCCCCTCTCTCTCCCCTCACACAGCCTTACTCTCATTTCTCCTCCCCTCCCCAGCCGCCAGCACCTCCCCTCTCTCTCCCCTCACACAGCCTTACTCTCATTTCTCCTCCCCCTCCCCAGCCGCCAGCACCTCCCCTCTCTCTCCCCTCACACAGCCTTACTCTCATTTCTCCTCCCCCTCCCCAGCGCCAGCACCTCCCCTCTCTCTCCCCTCACACAGCCTTACTCTCATTTCTCCTCCCCCTCTCCAGCCACCAGCACCTCCCCTCTCTCTCCCCTCACACAGCCTTACTCTCATTTCTCCTCCCCCTCCCCAGCCGCCAGCACCTCCCCTCTCTCTCCCCTCACACAGCCTTACTCTCATTTCTCCTCCCCCTCCCCTGCCGCCAGCCCCTCCCCTCTCTCTCCCCTCACACAGCCTTACTCTCATTTCTCCTCCCCAACCCCAGCGCCAGCACATCCCCTCTCTCTCCCCTCACACAGCCTTACTCTCATTTCTCCTCCCCCTCCCCAGCCGCCAGCACCCCCCCTCTCTCTCCCCTCACACAGCCTTACTCTCATTTCTCCTCCCCCTCCCCAGCGCCAGCACCTCCCCGAGTCTCTCCCCTCACACAGCCTTACTCTCATTTCTCCTCCCCCTCCCCAGCCGCCAGCACCTTCCCTCTCTCTCCCCTCACACAGCCGTACTCTCATTTTTCCTCCCCCTCCCCAGCCGCCAGCACCTCCCCTCTCTCTCCCCTCACACAGCCTTACTCTCATTTCTCCTCCCCCTCCCCTGCCGCCAGCCCCTCCCCTCTCTCTCCCCTCACACAGCCTTACTCTCATTTCTCCTCCCCCTCCCCAGCCGCCAGCACCTCTCCTCTCTCTCCCCTCACACAGCCTTACTCTCATTTCTCCTCCCCCTCCCCAGCCGCCAGCACCTCCCCTCTCTCTTCCCTCACACAGCCGTACTCTCATTTCTCCTCCCCCTCCCCAGCCGCCAGCACCCCCCCTCTCTCCCCTCACACAGCCGTACTCTCATTTCTACTCCCCCTCCCCAGCCGCCAGCACCTCCCCTCTCTCTCCCCTCACACAGCCGTACTCTCATTTCTCCTCCCCCTCCCCAGCGCCAGCACCTCCCCTCTCTCTCCCCTCACACAGCCTTACTCTCATTTCTCCTCCCCCTCCCCAGCCGCCAGCACCTCCCTTCTCTCTCCCCTCACACAGCCGTACTCTCATTTCTCCTCCCCCTCCCCAGCCGCCAGCACCCCCCCTCTCTCCCCTCACACAGCCTTACTCTCATTTCTCCTCCCCCTCCCCAGCCGCCAGCACCTCCCCTCTCTCGCCCCTCACACAGCCTTACTCTCATTTCTCCTCCCCCTCCCCAGCGCCAGCACCTCCCCTCTCTCTCCCCTCACACAGCCTTACTCTCATTTCTCCTCCCCCTCCCCAGCGCCAGCACCTCCCCTCTCTCTCCCCTCACACAGCCTTACTCTCATTTCTCCTCCCCCTCCCCAGCCGCCAGCACCTCCCCTCTCTCTCCCCTCACACAGCCTTACTCTCATTTCTCCTCCCCCTCCCCAGCGCCAGCACCTCCCCGAGTCTCTCCCCTCACACAGCCTTACTCTCATTTCTCCTCCCCCTCCCCAGCGCCAGCACCTCCCCGAGTCTCTCCCCTCACACAGCCTTACTCTCATTTCTCCTCCCCCTCCCCAGCCGCCAGCACCTCCCCTCTCTCTCCCCTCACACAGCCGTACTCTCATTTCTCCTCCCCCTCCCCAGCCGCCAGCACCTCCCCTCTCTCTCCCCTCACACAGCCGTACTCTCATTTCTCCTCCCCCTCCCCCTCCCCAGCCGCCTGCACCACCCCTCTCTCTCCCCTCACACAGCCTTACTCTCATTTCTCCTCCCCCTCCCCAGCCGCCAGCACCTCCCCTCTCTCTCCCCTCACACAGCCGTACTCTCATTTCTCCTCCCCCTCCCCAGCCGCCAGCACCTCCCCTCTCTCTCCCCTCACAGAGCTTTACTCTCATTTCTCCTCCCCTCCCCAGCCGCCAGCACCTCCCCTCTCTCTCCCCTCACACAGCCTTACTCTCATTTCTCCTCCCCTCCCCAGCGCCAGCACCTCCCCTCTCTCTCCCCTCACACAGCCTTACTCTCATTTCTCCTCCCCCTCCCCAGCCGCCAGCACCTCCCCGAGTCTCTCCCCTCACACAGCCTTACTCTCATTTCTCCTCCCCCTCCCCAGCCGCCAGCACCTCCCCTCTCTCTCCCCTCACACAGCCGTACTCTCATTTCTCCTCCCCCTCCCCAGCCGCCAGCACCCCCCCTCTCTCCCCTCACACAGCCTTACTCTCATTTCTCCTCCCCCTCCCCAGCCGCCAGCACCTCCCCTCTCTCTCCCCTCACACAGCCGTACTCTCATTTCTCCTCCCCCTCCCCAGCCGCCTGCACCTCCCCTCTCTCTCCCCTCACACAGCCGTACTCTCATTTCTCCTCCCCCTCCCCAGCCGCCAGCCCCTCCCCTCTCTCTCCCCTCACACAGCCGTACTCTCATTTCTCCTCCCCCTCCCCAGCCGCCAGCACCCCCCCTCTCTCTCCCCTCACACAGCCGTACTCTCATTTCTCCTCCCCCTCCCCAGCCGCCAGCACCTCCCCTCTCTCTCCCCTCACACAGCCGTACTCTCATTTCTCCTCCCCCTCCCCAGCGCCAGCACCTCCCCTCTCTCTCCCCTCACACAGCCTTACTCTCATTTCTCCTCCCCCTCCCCAGCCGCCAGCACCTCCCCTCTCTCTCCCCTCACACAGCCGTACTCTCATTTCTCCTCCCCCTCCCCAGCCGCCAGCACCCCCCCTCTCTCCCCTCACATAGCCTTACTCTCATTTCTCCTCCCCCTCCCCAGCTGCCAGCACCTCCCCTCTCTCTCCCCTCACACAGCCTTACTCTCATTTCTCCTCCCCCTCCCCAGCGCCAGCACCTCCCCTCTCTCTCCCCTCACACAGCCTTACTCTCATTTCTCCTCCCCCTCCCCAGCCGCCAGCACCTCCCCTCTCTCTCCCCTCACACAGCCTTACTCTCATTTCTCCTCCCCCTCCCCAGCGCCAGCACCTCCCCTCTCTCTCCCCTCACACAGCCTTACTCTCATTTCTCCTCCCCCTCTCCAGCCGCCAGCCCCTCCCCTCTCTCTCCCCTCACACAGCCTTACTCTCATTTCTCCTCCCCCTCCCAAGCTGCCAGCACCTCCCCTCTCTCTCCCCTCACACAGCCTTACTCTCATTTCTCCTCCCCCTCCCCTGCCGCCAGCCCCTCCCCTCTCTCTCCCCTCACACAGCCTTACTCTCATTTCTCCTCCCCCTCCCCAGCGCCAGCACCTCCCCTCTCTCTCCCCTCACACAGCCTTACTCTCATTTCTCCTCCCCCTCCCCAGCCGCCAGCACCCCCCCTCTCTCTCCCCTCACACAGCCTTATTCTCATTTCTCCTCCCCCTCCTCAGCGCCAGCACCTCCCCGAGTCTCTCCCCTCACACAGCCTTACTCTCATTTCTCCTCCCCCTCCCCAGCCGCCAGCACCTCCCCTCTCTCTCCCCTCACACAGCCGTACTCTCATTTCTCCTCCCCCTCCCCAGCCGCCAGCACCTCCCCTCTCTCTCCCCTCACACAGCCGTACTCTCATTTCTCCTACCCCTCCCCCTCCCCAGCCGCCTGCACCACCCCTCTCTCTCCCCTCACACAGCCTTACTCTCATTTCTCCTCCCCCTCCCCAGCCGCACGCACCTCCCCTCTCTCTCCCCTCACACAGCCGTACTCTCATTTCTCCTCCCCCTCCCCAGCCGCCAGCACCTCCCCTCTCTCTCCCCTCACACAGCCTTACTCTCATTTCTCCTCCCCCTCCCCAGCGCCAGCACCTCCCCTCTCTCTCCCCTCACACAGCCTTACTCTCATTTCTCCTCCCCCTCCCCAGCCGCCAGCACCTCCCCGAGTCTCTCCCCTCACACAGCCTTACTCTCATTTCTCCTCCCCCTCCCTAGCCGCCAGCACCTCCCCTCTCTCTCCCCTCACACAGCCGTACTCTCATTTCTCCTCCCCCTCCCCAGCCGCCAGCACCCCCCCTCTCTCCCCTCACACAGCCTTACTCTCATTTCTCCTCCCCCTCCCCAGCCGCCAGCACCTCCCCTCTCTCTCCCCTCACACAGCCGTACTCTCATTTCTCCTCCCCCTCCCCAGCCGCCTGCTCCTCCCCTCTCTCTCCCCTCACACAGCCGTACTCTCATTTCTCCTCCCCCTCCTCAGCCGCCAGCACCTCCCCTCTCTCTCCCCTCACACAGCCGTACTCTCATTTCTCCTCCCCCTCCCCCTCCCCAGCCGCCTGCACCACCCCTCTCTCTCCCCTCACACAGCCTTACTATCATTTCTCCTCCCCCTCCCCAGCCGCCAGCACCTCCCCTCTCTCTCCCCTCACACAGCCGTACTCTCATTTCTCCCCCCTCCCCAGCCGCCAGCACCTCCCCTCTCTCTCCCCTCACACAGCCTTACTCTCATTTCTCCTCCCCCTCCCCAGCGCCAGCACCTCCCCTCTCTCTCCCCTCACACAGCCTTACTCTCATTTCTCCTCCCCCTCCCCAGCCGCCAGCACCTCCCCGAGTCTCTCCCCTCACACAGCCTTACTCTCATTTCTCCTCCCCCTCCCCAGCCACCAGCACCTCCCCTCTCTCTCCCCTCACACAGCCGTACTCTCATTTCTCCTCCCCCTCCCCAGCCGCCAGCACCCCCCCTCTCTCCCCTCACACAGCCTTACTCTCATTTCTCCTCCCCCTCCCCAGCCGCCAGCACCTCCCCTCTCTCTCCCCTCACACAGCCTTACTCTCATTTCTCCTCCCCCTCCCCAGCGCCAGCACCTCCCCGAGTCTCTCCCCTCACACAGCCTTACTCTCATTTCTCCTCCCCCTCCCCAGCCGCCAGCACCTCCCCTCTCTCTCCCCTCACACAGCCGTACTCTCAATTCTCCTCCCCCTCCCCAGCCGCCAGCACCTCCCCTCTCTCTCCCCTCACACAGCCGTACTCTCATTTCTCCTACCCCTCCCCCTCCCCAGCCGCCTGCACCACCCCTCTCTCTCCCCTCACACAGCCTTACTCTCATTTCTCCTCCCCCTCCCCAGCCGCCAGCACCTCCCCTCTCTCTCCCCTCACACAGCCGTACTCTCATTTCTCCTCCCCCTCCCCAGCCGCCAGCACCTCCCCTCTCTCTCCCCTCACACAGCCTTACTCTCATTTCTCCTCCCCCTCCCCAGCGCCAGCACCTCCCCTCTCTCTCCCCTCACACAGCCTTACTCTCATTTCTCCTCCCCCTCCCCAGCCGCCAGCACCTCCCCGAGTCTCTCCCCTCACACAGCCTTACTCTCATTTCTCCTCCCCCTCCCTAGCCGCCAGCACCTCCCCTCTTTCTCCCCTCACACAGCCGTACTCTAATTTCTCCTCCCCCTCCCCAGCCGCCAGCACCCCCCCTCTCTCCCCTCACACAGCCTTACTCTCATTTCTCCTCCCCCTCCCCAGCCGCCAGCACCTCCCCTCTCTCTCCCCTCACACAGCCGTACTCTCATTTCTCCTCCCCCTCCCCAGCCGCCTGCTCCTCCCCTCTCTCTCCCCTCACACAGCCGTACTCTCATTTCTCCTCCCCCTTCTCAGCCGCCAGCACCTCCCCTCTCTCTCCCCTCACACAGCCGTACTCTCATTTCTCCTCCCCCTCCCCCTCCCCAGCCGCCTGCACCACCCCTCTCTCTCCCCTCACACAGCCTTACTCTCATTTCTCCTCCCCCTCCCCAGCCGCCAGCACCTCCCCTCTCTCTCCCCTCACACAGCCGTACTCTCATTTCTCCCCCCTCCCCAGCCGCCAGCACCTCCCCTCTCTCTCCCCTCACACAGCCTTACTCTCATTTCTCCTCCCCCTCCCCAGCGCCAGCACCTCCCCTCTCTCTCCCCTCACACAGCCTTACTATCATTTCTCCTCCCCCTCCCCAGCCGCCAGCACCTCCCCTCTCTCTCCCCTCACACAGCCGTACTCTCATTTCTCCCCCCTCCCCAGCCGCCAGCACCTCCCCTCTCTCTCCCCTCACACAGCCTTACTCTCATTTCTCCTCCCCCTCCCCAGCGCCAGCACCTCCCCTCTCTCTCCCCTCACACAGCCTTACTCTCATTTCTCCTCCCCCTCCCCAGCCGCCAGCACCTCCCCGAGTCTCTCCCCTCACACAGCCTTACTCTCATTTCTCCTCCCCCTCCCCAGCCACCAGCACCTCCCCTCTCTCTCCCCTCACACAGCCGTACTCTCATTTCTCCTCCCCCTCCCCAGCCGCCAGCACCCCCCCTCTCTCCCCTCACACAGCCTTACTCTCATTTCTCCTCCCCCTCCCCAGCCGCCAGCACCTCCCCTCTCTCTCCCCTCACACAGCCTTACTCTCATTTCTCCTCCCCCTCCCCAGCGCCAGCACCTCCCCGAGTCTCTCCCCTCACACAGCCTTACTCTCATTTCTCCTCCCCCTCCCCAGCCGCCAGCACCTCCCCTCTCTCTCCCCTCACACAGCCGTACTCTCAATTCTCCTCCCCCTCCCCAGCCGCCAGCACCTCCCCTCTCTCTCCCCTCACACAGCCGTACTCTCATTTCTCCTACCCCTCCCCCTCCCCAGCCGCCTGCACCACCCCTCTCTCTCCCCTCACACAGCCTTACTCTCATTTCTCCTCCCCCTCCCCAGCCGCCAGCACCTCCCCTCTCTCTCCCCTCACACAGCCGTACTCTCATTTCTCCTCCCCCTCCCCAGCCGCCAGCACCTCCCCTCTCTCTCCCCTCACACAGCCTTACTCTCATTTCTCCTCCCCCTCCCCAGCGCCAGCACCTCCCCTCTCTCTCCCCTCACACAGCCTTACTCTCATTTCTCCTCCCCCTCCCCAGCCGCCAGCACCTCCCCGAGTCTCTCCCCTCACACAGCCTTACTCTCATTTCTCCTCCCCCTCCCTAGCCGCCAGCACCTCCCCTCTTTCTCCCCTCACACAGCCGTACTCTAATTTCTCCTCCCCCTCCCCAGCCGCCAGCACCCCCCCTCTCTCCCCTCACACAGCCTTACTCTCATTTCTCCTCCCCCTCCCCAGCCGCCAGCACCTCCCCTCTCTCTCCCCTCACACAGCCGTACTCTCATTTCTCCTCCCCCTCCCCAGCCGCCTGCTCCTCCCCTCTCTCTCCCCTCACACAGCCGTACTCTCATTTCTCCTCCCCCTTCTCAGCCGCCAGCACCTCCCCTCTCTCTCCCCTCACACAGCCGTACTCTCATTTCTCCTCCCCCTCCCCAGCCGCCTGCACCACCCCTCTCTCTCCCCTCACACAGCCTTACTCTCATTTCTCCTCCCCCTCCCCAGCCGCCAGCACCTCCCCTCTCTCTCCCCTCACACAGCCGTACTCTCATTTCTCCCCCCTCCCCAGCCGCCAGCACCTCCCCTCTCTCTCCCCTCACACAGCCTTACTCTCATTTCTCCTCCCCCTCCCCAGCGCCAGCACCTCCCCTCTCTCTCCCCTCACACAGCCTTACTCTCATTTCTCCTCCCCCTCCCCAGCCGCCAGCACCTCCCCGAGTCTCTCCCCTCACACAGCCTTACTCTCATTTCTCCTCCCCCTCCCCAGCCGCCAGCACCTCCCCTCTCTCTCCCCTCACACAGCCGTACTCTCATTTCTCCTCCCCCTCCCCAGCCGCCAGCACCCCCCCTCTCTCCCCTCACACAGCCTTACTCTCATTTCTCCTCTTCCCCTCCCCAGCCGCCAGCACCTCCCCTCTCTCTCCACTCACACAGCCGTACTCTCATTTCTCCTCCCCCTCCCCAGCCGCCTGCTCCTCCCCTCTCTCTCCCCTCACACAGCCGTACTCTCATTTCTCCTCCCCCTCCCCAGCCGCCAGCACCTCCCCTCTCTCTCCCCTCACACAGCCGTACTCTCATTTCTCCTCCCCCTCCCCAGCCGCCAGCACCCCCCCTCTCTCCCCTCACACAGCCGTACTCTCATTTCTACTCCCCCTCCCCAGCCGCCAGCACCTCCCCTCTCTCTCCCCTCACACAGCCGTACTCTCATTTCTCCTCCCCCTCCCCAGCGCCAGCACCTCCCCTCTCTCTCCCCTCACACAGCCTTACTCTCATTTCTCCTCCCCCTCCCCAGCCGCCAGCACCTCCCCTCTCTCTCCCCTCACACAGCTGTACTCTCATTTCTCCTCCCCCAACCCAGCCGCCAGCACCCCCCCTCTCTCCCCTCACACAGCCTTACTCTCATTTCTCCTCCCCCTCCCCAGCCGCCAGCACCTCCCCTCTCTCTCCCCTCACACAGCCTTACTCTCATTTCTCCTCCCCCTCCCCAGCCGCCTGCACCTCCCCTCTCTCTCCCCTCACACAGCCGTACTCTCATTTCTCCTCCCCCTCCCCAGCCGCCAGCACCTCCCCTTTCTCTCCCCTCCCACAGCCGTACTCTCATTTCTCCTCCCCCTCCCCAGCCGCCAGCACCCCCCCTCTCTCCCCTCACACAGCCGTACTCTCATTTCTCCTCCCCCTCCCCAGCCGCCAGCACCTCCCCTCTCTCTCCCCTCACACAGCCGTACTCTCATTTCTCCTCCCCCTCCCCAGCGCCAGCACCTCCCCTCTCTCTCCCCTCACACAGCCTTACTCTCATTTCTCCTCCCCCTCCCCAGCCGCCAGCACCTCCCCTCTCTCTCCCCTCACACAGCCGTACTCTCATTTCTCCTCCCCCTCCCCAGCCGCCAGCACCCCCCCTCTCTCCCCTCACACAGCCTTACTCTCATTTCTCCTCCCCCTCCCCAGCCGCCAGCACCTCCCCTCTCTCTCCCCTCACACAGCCTTACTCTCATTTCTCCTCCCCCTCCCCAGCGCCAGCACCTCCCCGAGTCTCTCCCCTCACATAGCCTTACTCTCATTTCTCCTCCCCCTCCCCAGCCGCCAGCACCTCCCCGAGTCTCTCCCCTCACACAGCCTTACTCTCATTTCTCCTCCCCCTCCCCAGCCGCCAGCACCTCCCCGAGTCTCTCCCCTCACACAGCCTTACTCTCATTTCTCCTCCCCCTCCCCAGCCACCAGCACCTCCCCTCTCTCTCCCTGTACACAGCCTTACTCTCATTTCTCCTCCCCTCCCCAGCGCCAGCACCCCTCCTCTCTCTCCCCTCACACAGCCGTACTCTCATTTCTCCTCCCCCTCCCCAGCCGCCAGCCCCTCCCCTCTCTCTCCCCTCACACAGCCTTACTCTCATTTCTCCTCCCCCTCCCCAGCCGCCAGCTCCTCCCCTCTCTCTCCCCTCACACAGCCTTACTCTCATTTCTCCTCCCCTCCCCAGCGCCAGCACCCCCCTCTCTCTCCCCTCACACAGCCATACTCTCATATCTCCTCCCCCTCCCCAGCCGCCAGCTCCTCCCCTCTCTCTCCCCTCACACAGCCTTACTCTCATTTCTCCTCCCCCTCCCCAGCCGCCAGCTCCTCCCCTCTCTCTCCCCTCACACAGCCTTACTCTCATTTCTCCTCCCCCCTCCCCAGCCGCCAGCTCCTCCCCTCTCTCTCCCCTCACACAGCCTTACTCTCATTTCTCCTCCCCCTCCCCAGCCGCCAGCCCCTCCCCTCTCTCTCCCCTCACACAGCCTTACTCTCATTTCTCCTCCCCCTCCCCAGCCGCCAGCCCCTCCCCTCTCTCTCCCCTCACACAGCCTTACTCTCATTTCTCCTCCCCCTCCCCAGCCGCCAGCACCTCCCCTCTCTCTCCCCTCACACAGCCTTACTCTCATTTCTCCTCCCCCTCCTCAGCTGCCAGCA
Organism: Lissotriton vulgaris; assembly: GCF_964263255.1. NCBI lineage: Eukaryota > Metazoa > Chordata > Amphibia > Caudata > Salamandridae > Lissotriton > Lissotriton vulgaris. The sequence continues at coordinate 152,351 of NW_028251340.1, read as the reverse complement.
CCTCCCCTCTCTCTCCCCTCACAGCGCCTTACTCTCATTTCTCCTCCCCAGCCGCCAGCACCTCCCCTCTCTCTCCCCTCACACAGCCTTACTCTCATTTCTCCTCCCCCTCCCCAGCCGCCAGCACCTCCCCTCTCTCTCCCCTCACACAGCCTTACTCTCATTTCTCCTCCCCCTCCCCAGCCGCCAGCTCCTCCCCTCTCTCTCCCCTCACACAGCCTTACTCTCATTTCTCCTCCCCCTCCCCAGCCGCCAGCACCTCCCCTCTCTCTCCCCTCACACAGCCGTACTCTCATTTCTCCTCCCCCTCCCCAGCCGCCAGCACCTCCCCTCTCTCTCCCCTCACACAGCCGTACTCTCATTTCTCCTCCCCCTCCCCAGCCGCCAGCACCTCCCCTCTCTCTCCCCTCACACAGCCGTACTCTCATTTCTCCTCCCCCTCCCCAGCCGCCAGCACCTCCCCTCTCTCTCCCCTCACACAGCCGTACTCTCATTTCTCCTCCCCCTCCCCAGCCGCCAGCTCCTCCCCTCTCTCTCCCCTCACACAGCCGTACTCTCATTTCTCCTCCCCCTCCCCAGCGCCAGCACCTCCCCTCTCTCTCCCCTCACACAGCCTTACTCTCATTTCTCCTCCCCCTCCCCAGCCTCCAGCCCCTCCCCTCTCTCTCCCCTCACACAGCCTTACTCTCATTTCTCCTCCCCCTCCCCAGCCGCCAGCTCCTCCCCTCTCTCTCCCCTCACACAGCCTTACTCTCATTTCTCCTCCCCTCCCCAGCGCCAGCACCCCCCCTCTCTCTCCCCTCACACAGCCTTACTCTCATTTCTCCTCCCCCCTCCCCAGCCGCCAGCTCCTCCCCTCTCTCTCCCCTCACACAGCCGTACTCTCATTTCTCCTCCCCCTCCCCAGCGCCAGCACCTCCCCTCTCTCTCCCCTCACACAGCCTTACTCTCATTTCTCCTCCTCCTCCCCAGCCGCCAGCTCCTCCCCTCTCTCTCCCTGCACACACGCTCTGACTCAGTACTTTAGGTTTCTCGGCCGCCAGGCCGTGTCTCCTTTTATTTTTTTCGGTCTCAGTATCCAGCTGCTTGTTTAACTCTTGCCGCATCCTTTGACCTCGAAACCATCTTAAATAATACTGTGTCCTCGATACTGTTCACGCTCGGCAGAGCCCTGTGACTCCCGCAGTGCAGCGTGAGTTTTAGGCGCAGCTGTACATATTAAGTGCATTGCTGCCTTTAAAGGATGCAAATCCCCAGGTTTCACCACTGTTTTCCTTTTCACCATCACCTCACTCAATCCAGTTATGGATCTTAAATAATGCGGTCAAACGCTTCTCCCCTGGCACGGTGCCCGGTTTTATGGTATTCTTTCAATGAATGTGCTCGGGCGCTGTGCTCCCTAGCACGGCACCCGGTTTCATGTCTTTCTTTTTTTAAATGATTGTGCTCGGGCATCACGCTGCCTACCACGATGCCCGCTATCATGGGTTGTATTTTCATTAATTTGCTCCTGCTCCACGCTGCCTAGCTAGCACTGTGCCCAGTTTCCTTTTTCTTGTAAACCTTTCCTGCCTCTCGCGTCCTTTTGCCACTTTGCCTTTTCCTTCCAACTCAGTAGTTACTTTCTACCTGCTGATGCTTGGTCAGCCTATTTCCTTTTCTAGCCTCTTATTACGACTGCCTCTTCAATTACCTGCATGCCTCTCTGATTACCCTCTTCCCCTGCACGCCTCCTCTTCCTCACTGGTGCCTTTGTATCCGCCCCCCTCTCCCCCCTGCTATCATGTTCTCTCCTCTCCTTCTCTCTCTACAGGTCGCACCTTAATCCTTAATGACGCTCCCTCTGTGCCTCCACCACCCTCCCGTGTCCTCATTATCACTCATCATCCCAACTCACCAAGCTTTCCAGTTCACAATCAGTCATCACCACATCTCACAAAGGGTTTCAAGTTCACTATCAATCATTATCACATCTCCCCAGGTTTTCCATTTTCATTTCCACAATCAGTCACTTATTCTAGCCCACTTTAAGAATTATTTTTGAATTATTGTGCACGGGCGCACCGCTTTGTGTTAGCACGTCACCCGTTTTTTTATATTTACAACACGGGCGGATCGCTTTAGATTTGGTCACGCCCCCTGCTTTTATGTTTTAAAAAAGCAATAGCTTTAAGTCTCGCAAATGCAACAGGTTTTGCATTTGCCCGAGCTTGAGCTATTGCATCTGACTGGGGGAGAAGGGTGATAAGCGAAGAAAAAGTCGCGTTTTATGATCCGGATAAAAGGTATTTTATTTGCATGTTTTCCACGTTCAACTACATCCCAGCACCCCAGGAGAAAGCATTACATCAAACAAATGTGCTTGTATTTGCAAACAAGAAGAACGTGCAAGAATAGGTAAGTGCACAGGGGCAAAATACAGGGAATAATGTAAACGTTTCTCAACTGCTTCATGTAGACAATTCCCTTTTGGTGAAGCTGGAGTAGACTCACAAATTTGCTAGCATTCGCGCCAAGAATTTGCAATTCTATGAAGGACACGGAGGCGAGGATTACGCTTCTCAATCTTTACTAGAAGCTCACAGCAGCCAATGAAAATGCTTGCTTTTCATTATTAATAACGTTAAACACTACATATCCCATCATGACCAGCATAAGACACGCCCCCCTAGTCCATAAGAGGCCTCTGCCTGCCACCATCTTCCTCTTTCTTTAAGGCGAACAGCTCCAACCACAACTTGGATAACTTTGCAACTCCTCCAACGTGGAAGAACAGAACATCTTCAGGCGCAAGATCCTGGCATTCTTTGAACTTCAGTCGTTCTTCTTATCAGAACCTGGAATAAAGGATATGAGACCGTAACCACCATAACCACTGGGTGGGCAAGCATTTATACAGAACATGCCGGGTGGGATAATCCTCGCCTCCGTGTCCTTAATAGAATTGCAAATTCTTGTCGCGAATGCTTGCAAATTTGTGATTCTATTGCAGGACCGGAGGCTTCAGATTATGCTTGTTTAACGCTTATTAAAAACTACAGAGGTAATATCCCCCACCGGCTTATAATAATATGTTTTGAAGGTCGATTCCGACAACCAGTCTGCACTACGCATGATATCTTGAATGCTGGAACCCAACATGAATGATTTTGACGCCATGGCTCCTCTGACTGAATGAGCACCAAAAATGGTGACGTCAATGCCGGCTTCCTTCATGACATAACGAAGCCATCTGGCAATGGTGGCAGCAGCCACTGCTTTGAAAGGCTTTTGTAAGGCAATCAAAAGCTGCAAACAGCCCTGAGGCCTAATAGCCGCTGAACATTCCTCATAAGTTTTCAAACATTTAACAACACATAACTTTTCGTTTTCTTGAAATGCATTATATGAAACATGACTAGATAATGTCTTAGTGCATCTAACTATGTGAAAAGAAACTCCTTCCGGAGTAAATACTCTACCTGGTAACTCCAGCGCGCGTACATCTGATGATCTTCTACATACCAAAAGGCAGAGTAACATGGCTAGTTTGGCCGATAACTGCTTCCTGGATAAAAGGGAATTTGCTGGCCATCTGTTAAATAGGTTCAAAACCAAAGATACGTCCCACAATCCGGAGTATTTTGGTTTATGAGGGTTTGCCACCCTAATGCCTTTAAGTAATTTGCACACAATTGGGTGCATACCTACGGGTTTCCCATCCAGCTGGACATGGCCCGCTGAAATGGCTGATCTGAAGTTGTTGACTGATCTATAGGCCAAACCCTCGGATGCTTTATCCGATAGGAAATTCAGCACGTGGGATAAGTCTGCCCCCACGGGATCCAGGTGTCGTTCCACGCACCAATCCACCCAACCTTTCCAGGCCGAGGAGTATCTTTTCCTCGTGGATGGTGCCCAGGCTTGCTTGATGAAATCGGAAGCCCTGCTCGAAACCCCTGGCACTTGCCACTGCTCCCTGAAAGCCTCCAGGCCATCAGCTGAAGTCTGCCTTCCATTATCAGAGGGTGCCTCTCCTGATGAGGGCCCAGCAATAGCGTCATCGACTCCGGGAGGAGTCTGGGTAGGTCGCAGCTCCACTGCATCAGCTTGGGGAACCATGATTGAGACGTCCACCATGGAGTCACCATGACCACCTCCGCTTGTTGTCTGATCACTTGAGACATCGCTCTGGGGATCAGCAAGAAGGGGGGAAAGGCATACTGTACCCCCTCCGACCAGTCCTGGAGAAATGCGTCCGTTGCTTGCGCCAACGGATCCGGTCTCCAACTGAAGAACCGTGGAATCTGGTACGTTAGTCTGGACGCAAATAAATCCGTCCTGAACGGACCCCAAATCGTCTCCAGCCACTGGAATACCCTCGGGAGCAACTTCCAGTCGCTGTAGTCCCTGAGGTATCTCGAGTTCCAGTCCGCCACCTGATTGGACTGGCCCGGTAGATATTCCGCGATTATCGATATCTGATTTTGAAGGCAGTAGTGCCAAAAGTCCTTGGCTATCTGCACAAGCATGGACGACCTCGTGCCGCCCAACTTGTTGATGTATCTCACTGCTGACACATTGTCCAAGCGCAGAAGAATACAACAGGATGTTTGCTTCGGGGACAACGTCCGCACCGCGAACGACCCCGCGAGTAGCTCTAGACAATTTATATAAAGAGAAAGCTCTTCCGGAGACCATCTTCCACCTGTGGAGATGTCTCCACAACGTGCGCCCCAGCCCCAGCGGCTGGCGTCTGATTCTATCATGATTTCTGGGAGAGAGCCGAAGATAGCTCAGCCGTTCCAGGCATTGACGTGCCCCATCCACCATTGCAGCTCCATCCTCACTTCTTGCGTGAGAGGGATGCTGTCCGAGTACGAGAGACCCCGTTGAAGATGCCTGATCTTCAGCTGCTGCAGAGCCCTGTAATGTAGAGGGCCCGGGAATATCGCTTGGACTGATGATGCTAATATTCCCACCATTCTGGCAATTCCCCTGAGGGAGACTGTCTGACTGTTCAGCAGTTTACTGATCTCCTTCTTTAGATCCTTCAGCTTGTCCTTCGGGAGGCATAGCTGTGCAGTCACGGAGTTCACTGTGAAACCTAGGAAGTCTATCACTTGAGCGGGAATCATGACCGATTTTTTGTTGTTTATTACAAATCCTAGATCCTGTAGTAATGTTGTGGTCAATGTGAGATGCCGCAAGAGAGTCTGCTGGCACTGTTCCACTATCAGGATTTCGTCCAGATATATGATGAGGCGTAAACCCCGCTCTCTGAGGTACGCCACAACCGGTTTCATCACCTTGGTGAAGCACCAAGGAGCCGAGGAGAGCCCGAAAGGCAGAACCAAATATTCGTACCAATGGTCTCTCCACTTGAATTTCAGAAATCTGCGATGCGGGGGAAATATTGGAATAGAGAGATATGCATCCTTCAGGTCCAGCCGGACCATCCAGTCCCCTACCTGTAGTAGATCTGTCAAAAGATGGATGCCCTCCATCTTGAAGTGATTGTATGTAAGAAACTGGTTGAATTCTCTGAGATTCAACACCAGTCTGTTTCCGCCCCCTTTTTTCTGTATAACAAAGATATTGCTGCAGAACCCGTGAGGACCTTGATGACTTGGTGCTATCGCGTGTTTCTGCAGCAAGCCTGAGATCTCCTCGTCTATAAAACTGAGATCTAGTTGGGAAAAATGGAGACCTGCCGGCATACCTGATTGAACAGGACGAGAGTAAAACTCCAAGTGAAAACCTTGAACTGTTTGCAAGACCCAAGCGTCTTGTGTAAGCTCCCTCCACTGCTCCAGGCAGTGCTATGTCCGTCCCCCCAGAGGAAGAAGAGAAACATCTGCTATTCTCACCTGAGTTCTGCTGGTGCTTGAAGTTCCCCTGGTTATTATTGGATTGGTACCGGTTCCTGCCGAACCTCCTACGGGAGGGTGTGAGAAGTTGGCCTGGTATATAATGCTCACTAGTTCTAGTGATCACTTTGTACCATGCCAAGCAACCCTTATGATGATGGTTGTAATTCAACCTTGTAGACCAGTTATCCTAGTGGTAACGTGGACAAAGCAGTCTTAGGCTAAACTCTGAAAGGCATGTGAAGCCAGCTGTTATACCATATACAACCCCCTTGAATACCAAATGAAAGGGACACCACACAGATATATATTGAAAATATATATTGATTTATTAACTATAAAATCCCCTGGACTCTTTATGAGCACAGAAGCACAAGCGTTAAATCACAAGACAGTTTAAAATACACAAAAGTTGCACAATATGGATGAGCCCTAGGGGCCACCTAAACCATATACTAAATAAGTGGTATAAGGGATACCAGGAGGAAAGTGAAGAGGCCTAGGGCCTTGGGAATCGCTGGAGCTATTCGAGACTGGAGTTAGCTAAGTCGGGAAAGGCCCACGGGACTCGGGTGCAGTGTCCAAAGTGCACGCACTTCTCAATACAAAGTCTATGGTGCGTAAAAAGCACAAAGTTAGAAAGTTAGGAACCTTCCGAGTGACCTACGGAGCTGAAACTTAAAACACAGGCCCTTGGGATGTGTACCAGTGCAGGAGCACCGGCGGAGCTGAGTTACCTCACCCACAGGAAGCGGGTGCACAGGGTCGAAGATGTGTCGGGTTTCGTCACGCTGGTCGATGGTGCTTGGAGCAGGAGATGCTGCAGGCGGCTCGATGAGAAGAGTTCCGGTGGATCCAAGGGTGGATCTGTAGATGTGAAGACCTGAAAGCAGAGGGGACAGTGTTCAAAGTCACTAGCCAGTGACTGCCGTGGAACCAGAGTGGAACCAGGTGATGTCGGGTGCAAACAGGCGTTGTCGGGTAGCTTCTTTCTGCAGCCACGTGGATACCCGGGGTCGAGGACGTCCAGGAGTCGGTCACGAGCTGTCCCACGTAGGCTTCTCGCTGTTGGCGGTGTCGGCGACCTGATCGGAGCAAACAGGCCTTGGCAAATGCAAGCCACGCAGAAGTTGAAAGATGCTGTTCACTCGGACCAGCAAGGTCAGAGCGGGTGCTCCTTTTCACAGGAGCTTGGGTAGGTCTGGAGCAACCAGACCTGCTGTTTAAATCTTCGGGTTCGTCGCCAAGATGGCCGCTGGCCGCGTGGCTAGTGGCCGGGATGGCGCGTCGAGTGGCACAGTGCAAAAGGGCCCCACGCAGATCGTGGAGATGCTGGGGGGCTGATCTTCGGTGCAAGGGCTGCTCGGTGGTGGGGGTTCTCAGTCCCCAAAGCACAACGTCGAGGATGCCTCAGAAGCTGCGCAGTCAGCTTTACGAGTGTCTTCCAAGAGGTCCGGTCCCACGTCACTCGATGCCTCCACGGGTCCCTTCTTTGCAGGGACTGTGGATCGGGCTCTGAGAGGTCTGGGAATCTGGTTCTTGTCGGGCTCTGGGCTCGGGCTCCGGCGGGAGGCGGCGGCAAAGCAGACGTCGAGTTGCTGGTTGGTGCCTGTGTTCACAGGGTGGTCACTCCTTGGCCACAAGGGAGATTCTTCTTCAGTCTTCTGTGCAGCAGAATGTCGAAGTCCAGTCTTCTTCTTAGTTTTAAGTTGATTTCGGGATGATCTGCTGTGCAATGGCACTGCTCCCCCTCTTATTCCAATCTAGGGGGTGGATCACCTACTAGGTCCCTCCTCTGGGAGGAACCAGGAAGGGGGGCGGTTACACCCCCTTTCCTTTGTCCAGCTCCGCGCCAGGACTGGGGCTGGAAGGCCCCAGAACCGGTTTGGGCTGGCCTATGCACGGGGACACCTTGTGTGCCCCGGGCATGTCTGATTCTATTCAGCCCTGTCCTACCCAATACACAAAATCCTGTCTGGGGTGGTGCTCGCACCTCCCAAGGCAGGAAACCCTTTGTCCAGGCCACCATCTGCCGAGTTTCGGTCAGCAGCAGGAGGCCAGACTTGTGTCTGTGGTGGCAGCATCCATTTTGTGATGCTGAGGCTCTGTTTAACTTTAACCGGGGTTAAGGCTACACACATGTCGTGTCCCTCTAGAAGGGTGGAATGCTATCCCCGTCGCCAGAACTGGCGAGGGGATAGTATTCCAATTCGTATGACACCTTACTCGACATGTTTTGATAAAGCCAAACCAAAGATAGCATTTAACCGCGAGGATTATAATGCACTTAAGAGTATATGGTATGGCAATATCCCGGAACAGCTTAGGGAGTGGTTCCCGACAGCTGCAGACAGGCTCAGCTCATGCTAGAGCACCATCTCACATATTTCCAAGCACTCTGCCTCCAGGATTGATGAGGCCTTCCATAGGAGTGGCTGATAGGAACATATGTGTCCAGTTTAGGGTTAGGCACAGACATACTGTACCTAAGTAAGAGGTGGTTACACCGACTTACCCCAGCTGAGTGATCAGCCAGTTGTGTCACAGATGGAGGCCAGGCCAGGGGTGGCACAATACGTGCTGCAGCCCCTGGTAGGCCTTGGATACACCTATGCCCTGGGCACCTAGGGGGCACTATTACAGGGGCTCATAAGGTGAACCAGTTCCAATTCGTAATGCACCTAGAGTGCATGGGCATCAATTTAGAGAGAGAACAGCAGGCTGTGGGTCTGATTAGCAGGCCCACAGCCACATTAAGTCAGAAACCAGTGAAGCAAAAAGCAAAAATTTGGGGTGACCATAGGATAGCAGACCCTACTCTCCTACATAACCCCCCCCCAAACGCAGGGACATTAGACTAACCTTGACCAGTTGTGTCTTCATGTTCTAAGTGGAAGTACCTGGAGAGACCATCTGCGTTGCCATGGTCAGTCCCTGGGCGGTGCTCCACTGTAAAGTCCATCCCCTGTAGGGAAATGGACCACCTGAGTAGTTTGGGGTTTTCACCCTTCATCTGATTAAGCCATAGGAGGGGCTTATGGTCGGTCTGAATCTTGAAGTGAGTGCCAAATAAGTATGGTCTCAGCTTCTTCAGGGCCCACACCACAGCAAAGGCCTCCCTCTCTATAGCTGACCAACGTTTCTCTCTGGGGGTCAGCCTTCTGCTAATGAAAGCAATGGGCTGGTCCTGGCCATCTACATTAAGCTGTGAAAGCACTGCTCCCACTCCCAACTCAGAAGCATCTGTTTGGACAATGAACTCTCTTGAGTAGTCAGGACTCTTCAGGATAGGTGCAGAGCACATGGCCTTCTTCAGGTCATCAAATGCCTTTTGACAGATTTCTGTCCACTGAACCTTTTTGGGCATCTTCTTGGATGTCAGATCATTAAGAGGAGTCACAATGGACCCATAGTTCTTAACAAACTTCCTGTAGTACCCAGTCAGGCCCAAGAAAACTCTGACCTGAGTCTGGGTGGTTGGAGGGGACCAGTCCTTGATGGTCTGGATCTTACTCTCCAGTGGTTGAACTTGGCCTCCACCTACAAGGTGGCCCAGGTATACAACCTTGCTCTGCCCTATCTGGCACTTTGTTGCCTTGATAGTGAGGCCTGCCTTCTGCAGAGCCTCAAGCACTTCCTTCAGGTGGATCAGGTGATCCTCCCAGGTGGAGCTAAAGACAGCAATATCGTCCAGATAAGCTGCACAAAAGTCATCCAACCCAGTGAGGACTTGGTTCACCAACCTTTGGAAGGTGGCAGGTGCATTTTTCAAACCAAAGGGCATCACCACAAACTGATAATGCCCACTAGGGGTAGAAAATGCTGTCTTGGCTTTAGACTCCTCAGCTAACCTGATTTGCCAGTAGCCAGCTGTCAAGTCAAATGTGCTCAAATATTTGGCAGAAGCCAACTTGTCAATGAGCTCATCTGCCCTTGGAATAGGGTGTGCATCTGTCCTGGTGACAGCATTGAGTCCTCTGTAATCCACACAGAACCTCATCTCTCTCTTGCCATCTTTGGTGTGAGGTTTGGGGACCAGAACCACTGGGCTAGCCCAGGGGCTCTCTGAAGGCTCAATGACACCTAATTCCAGCATCTTTTGCACCTCAGTCTTTATACAGTCCCTGACGTGGTCAGGTTGCCTGTAAATTTTGCTCTTTACAGGAAGACTGTCACCAGTGTCCACCACATGTGTACACCAGTTAGTCTGACTGGGTGTCAAGGAGAACATATGCCCATATGCCTGTAGAACTTGTCTGCAGTCATGTTGCTGATGCTCAGTGAGGTTGTCACCTAAGGCCACACCATCAACTGAACCATCCTCAGGGTTCTGAGTGAGCAGGTCTGGGAGAGGGTCACTCTCTTCCTCCTGTCCCTCATCTGTAGCCATGAGCAAGCCCATGTCTGCCCTGCTGACATATGCCTTCAATCTGTTCACATGGAGCACCCTGTGGGGGCTCCTGGGAGTTCCTAGGTCCACCAAGTAGGTAACCTCTCCCTTCTTTTCCAGAACTGTATGGGGTCCAGACCATTTGTCTTGGAGTGCTGCTGGGGCCACTGGCTCCAACACCCATACCTTCTGTCCAGGCTGAAACTCAACAAGGACAGCCTTTTGGTCATGCCAAGCTTTTTGTAATTCTTGGCTAGCCTCAAGGTTTTTGGATGCCTTTTCCATGTACTCTGCCATCCTGGAGCGGAGACCAAGTACATAGTCCACTATGTCCTGTTTAGGCTTTTTGAGAGGTAACTCCCATCCTTCCTTCACAAGACACAGGGGTCCTCTTACAGGGTGCCCAAACAACAATTCAAAGGGGCTGAATCCAACCCCCTTTTGAGGGACCTCTCTGTAAGCGAACAAAAGGCAGGGCAGAAGGATGTCCCATCTTCGCCTGAGCTTTTCAGGTAATCCTTTAATCATGCCCTTTAGGGTCTTGTTAAATCTCTCAACAAGCCCATTGCATTGTGGGTGATAAGGAGTGGTGAACTTGTAGTTTACACCACATTCCTTCCACATAGCTGTCAAATATCCAGACATGAAGTTGGTACCTCTATCTGATATTACCTCCTTAGGAAACCCCACTCTGGAGAAAACTCCAAGTAAGGCCCTGGCCACAACAGGAGCTGTTGTGGTCCTAAGGGGAATTGCCTCTGGGTACCTGGTGGCATGATCCACTACCACCAGTATGAATCTGTGCCCAGATGCTGTAGGGGGATCCATTGGACCAACAATATCAATCCCCACTCTCTCAAAGGGAACCCCCACCACAGGTAGTGGTATCAGGGGGGCCTTTGTTGTTCCACCTGCTTTACCACTGGCTTGGCAGGTTTCACAGGAGCGACAAAACTCCTTGGTGTCTTCAGACATGTGAGGCCAGTGAAAGTGAGGGACAAGCCTGTCCCAAGTCTTGTTCTGGCCTAGGTGTCCTGCTAAAGGAATATCATGGGCCAAGGTGAGTAGGAAGCCCCTAAATTGCAGAGGTATAACCAACCTCCTGGTAGCACCAGGCTTGGGGTCTCTAGCCTCTGAATAAAGGAGTCCATCGTCCCAATATACTTTATGGGCACCTTGAGCATTCCCAGCAGCCTCAGCAGCAGCCTGCTGTCTGAGGGGTTCAAGAGAAGGACAGGTTAACTGAGCCTGCCCCAAGTCTGCCCTAGAAGGTCCCCCTGTCCCCAGAAACTCAACCTGATCAGGTTCAAGTTCTTCAGGGACAGTTCCTTCAGGGGTCTCTAGATCAGTTTCCTGTGAAGCCTGATCCTCACTTGTAGGCAGTTGGGAAGGCACAGCCTTAACCCTCCTGTTCTTCTTCTTGGGAGGTACTGGGTCCATTGTTCCAGGATCCAAGACCTGAGGTTCAGAGAGGCACTTTTTGGCCTGTGACCTGGTCACAGCAAGGACATGTGATGATATCCCTAACATCTCTGCATGAGTCCTGTACTCAACTTCTGACCATAGAGAGTTCTCCAGGTCATTGCCCAACAAACATTCTACTGGGAGATCAGCACTAACCACAACTTTCTTTAGGCCAGTTACCCCTCCCCAGGAAAAGTTAACAAGTGCCACACTATGTGTAGTAGTGACATTGCTGGCATTGGTCACCAGGTAATCATCGCCTGGCATGTATTGTCCAGGGTCCACAAAGTTAGGTGTCACCATAGTGACACTGGCACATGTGTCCCTGTAAGCTTGAGCCACTTTGTTGTTAATCAAAGGTGTCTGTCTGTATTTGCCCAGGTTACTGGGACTTATGTCAGGGGTCAAATCTATGTCCCCTTCACAAACCAGAACAGCCTGTGTAAGGGTTCTGACTAGGTCAGAATCTCCTTCAGTTCCCAAAGTGATTCCCACTAAACCCTTGGCTTGAGGACCAACACTGCTAACTGTACTAGTGGGTGCAGGTGCCTTAGGGGCTGCAGTGTTGGGGGCTCCACCCTTTTTACACTCACTTGTCCAGTGAGAGGTGTTCTTACAAGTTTTACACCAGGGTTTCTTCTGACCTTCTTTCTTCTTCTTCTTGGAAGTTTGGGACCCACCCTCTGTCTCAGTTTGGGGCCCTGTTGAAGACTTCTGGTCTTTAGCTTTCTGCTCCCCACCCTTCTGGTCTGTTTTCTTCTGGTCACCACCCTGGTTCTGGTTCTGGTTCTTTTGCTTAACTCTGGTTCTTACCCATTTATCTGCCCTCTTTCCCAATTCTTGGGGAGAGGTCAAATCTGAGTCAACCAAATGTTGATGCAACTGCTGGTTCTGACAATTATTTAAAATTTGTTCTCTCATCAGCAAATTGTACAATCCTTCATAGTCTGTAACCTTGCTTCCCAGCAACCAACCCTCCAGAGCCTTAGTGGCACACTCAACAAATTCAGACCAGTCCTGAGTCTGTGTCTTCTGGGTATCTCTGAACATTAACCTGTACTGTTCAGTGGTTAAGCCTAACCCATCAATCAGAGCACTCTTCAGGACCAGGTAGTTTCTAGAATCCCCATCACTAACTGTGAGGAGTCTGTCTCGGCCTCTACCTTCAAAGGAGAGCCACAAGATTGCTGCCCACTGCTCCTGAGGGATCTGCTGTACCCTGCAGGCTCTCTCCATTGCAGTAATCCATTTATGGATGTCATCCCCAGCTTTGTAGGGGGGCACAATCTTACTCAGGTTTCTATTATCAAAAGACCTGTCTTTATCCTTGTGGATATTGCTGCCACCAGTGGGTTCTATTACCCCACTCTCTCTAGGCTGTCTTGCTCTAGCAAGTTTCTCCTTAGCCAGGGCAACCTCTAACTCTTGCCTCTGGATCCTAAGCTCAGCCTCTCTCATCTTGGCCTCATGTTCCCTTCTCTGAGGGCTAGTCATCTCCTTTCTGGAGTGACCATGAGAGCCTCTAGAGACATGGGAGGTATTGGATTCACCTGAGTGATGCCTCCTCCTCCTATGGCCCTGGTTAAGTCCACCTGAGGGTCTGAATGGGTTGTTACCTGATTCATTCCCAAGTTGACTTAAGTTAGCCTGGTTCAGTCTACTGACCAGCACCTGACTATCTCTGTCATCATCTGACTCACTGCTTTCCACCTCCTCTCCCTCTTCTTCTTCCTCTTCCTCTACATCTACTTGAGGAGCTCCAGTGGTGGAGGCTTCCTCATCTACTAGGATGATAGGGGCAGGGGTGTCTACAGTGTCATCCTCTGAAGGATGGCCTCCTTCAGCATTCCCTGTGGGGTTTGCTTTAGAGGTCTTTAGAGCTTCAGACTGATCCAAGAGCTCTCTTAGGTGGTCTGCAGTAGGGGTAGGCCCTGTCTTCAGACCCCTTAAGACACAAAGCTGTCTTAATTCCTTAAAAGGAAAAATAGCAAACTGGGATGGTGCCCTTGGAGGGTCACTCTCAACAGGAGTAAGTCCACTGGACCCCTCTGTTCCAGACATTGCTCTAGTGTGGGTGGATGTGTTGCAATCTACCTACACTGGTGTTTACCTACTAAACCTATCTAGTAGTTGTAGCTAGGGTGTGCTACTCCCTTTGCTCTACAACGACTAAGTTCAGTAGAACTTAAGTATACTAGTCTTGTTTTATATGTACCTAGCAGGTACCTGTATGATCTTTCAAATGATAATCTCAAAGATTGTAATGGTAAAACAACAGCAAGCTCAGATCCCAATCCGCTGCTCACCAATGTGAGAAGTTGGCCTGGTATATAATGCTCACTAGTTCTAGTGATCACTTTGTACCATGCCAAGCAACCCTTATGATGATGGTTGTAATTCAACCTTGTAGACCAGTTATCCTAGTGGTAACGTGGACAAAGCAGTCTTAGGCTAAACTCTGAAAGGCATGTGAAGCCAGCTGTTATACCATATACAACCCCCTTGAATACCAAATGAAAGGGACACCACACAGATATATATTGAAAATATATATTGATTTATTAACTATAAAATCCCCTGGACTCTTTATGAGCACAGAAGCACAAGCGTTAAATCACAAGACAGTTTAAAATACACAAAAGTTGCACAATATGGATGAGCCCTAGGGGCCACCTAAACCATATACTAAATAAGTGGTATAAGGGATACCAGGAGGAAAGTGAAGAGGCCTAGGGCCTTGGGAATCGCTGGAGCTATTCGAGACTGGAGTTAGCTAAGTCGGGAAAGGCCCACGGGACTCGGGTGCAGTGTCCAAAGTGCACGCACTTCTCAATACAAAGTCTATGGTGCGTAAAAAGCACAAAGTTAGAAAGTTAGGAACCTTCCGAGTGACCTACGGAGCTGAAACTTAAAACACAGGCCCTTGGGATGTGTACCAGTGCAGGAGCACCGGCGGAGCTGAGTTACCTCACCCACAGGAAGCGGGTGCACAGGGTCGAAGATGTGTCGGGTTTCGTCACGCTGGTCGATGGTGCTTGGAGCAGGAGATGCTGCAGGCGGCTCGATGAGAAGAGTTCCGGTGGATCCAAGGGTGGATCTGTAGATGTGAAGACCTGAAAGCAGAGGGGACAGTGTTCAAAGTCACTAGCCAGTGACTGCCGTGGAACCAGAGTGGAACCAGGTGATGTCGGGTGCAAACAGGCGTTGTCGGGTAGCTTCTTTCTGCAGCCACGTGGATACCCGGGGTCGAGGACGTCCAGGAGTCGGTCACGAGCTGTCCCACGTAGGCTTCTCGCTGTTGGCGGTGTCGGCGACCTGATCGGAGCAAACAGGCCTTGGCAAATGCAAGCCACGCAGAAGTTGAAAGATGCTGTTCACTCGGACCAGCAAGGTCAGAGCGGGTGCTCCTTTTCACAGGAGCTTGGGTAGGTCTGGAGCAACCAGACCTGCTGTTTAAATCTTCGGGTTCGTCGCCAAGATGGCCGCTGGCCGCGTGGCTAGTGGCCGGGATGGCGCGTCGAGTGGCACAGTGCAAAAGGGCCCCACGCAGATCGTGGAGATGCTGGGGGGCTGATCTTCGGTGCAAGGGCTGCTCGGTGGTGGGGGTTCTCAGTCCCCAAAGCACAACGTCGAGGATGCCTCAGAAGCTGCGCAGTCAGCTTTACGAGTGTCTTCCAAGAGGTCCGGTCCCACGTCACTCGATGCCTCCACGGGTCCCTTCTTTGCAGGGACTGTGGATCGGGCTCTGAGAGGTCTGGGAATCTGGTTCTTGTCGGGCTCTGGGCTCGGGCTCCGGCGGGAGGCGGCGGCAAAGCAGACGTCGAGTTGCTGGTTGGTGCCTGTGTTCACAGGGTGGTCACTCCTTGGCCACAAGGGAGATTCTTCTTCAGTCTTCTGTGCAGCAGAATGTCGAAGTCCAGTCTTCTTCTTAGTTTTAAGTTGATTTCGGGATGATCTGCTGTGCAATGGCACTGCTCCCCCTCTTATTCCAATCTAGGGGGTGGATCACCTACTAGGTCCCTCCTCTGGGAGGAACCAGGAAGGGGGGCGGTTACACCCCCTTTCCTTTGTCCAGCTCCGCGCCAGGACTGGGGCTGGAAGGCCCCAGAACCGGTTTGGGCTGGCCTATGCACGGGGACACCTTGTGTGCCCCGGGCATGTCTGATTCTATTCAGCCCTGTCCTACCCAATACACAAAATCCTGTCTGGGGTGGTGCTCGCACCTCCCAAGGCAGGAAACCCTTTGTCCAGGCCACCATCTGCCGAGTTTCGGTCAGCAGCAGGAGGCCAGACTTGTGTCTGTGGTGGCAGCATCCATTTTGTGATGCTGAGGCTCTGTTTAACTTTAACCGGGGTTAAGGCTACACACATGTCGTGTCCCTCTAGAAGGGTGGAATGCTATCCCCGTCGCCAGAACTGGCGAGGGGATAGTATTCCAATTCGTATGACACCTTACTCGACATGTTTTGATAAAGCCAAACCAAAGATAGCATTTAACCGCGAGGATTATAATGCACTTAAGAGTATATGGTATGGCAATATCCCGGAACAGCTTAGGGAGTGGTTCCCGACAGCTGCAGACAGGCTCAGCTCATGCTAGAGCACCATCTCACATATTTCCAAGCACTCTGCCTCCAGGATTGATGAGGCCTTCCATAGGAGTGGCTGATAGGAACATATGTGTCCAGTTTAGGGTTAGGCACAGACATACTGTACCTAAGTAAGAGGTGGTTACACCGACTTACCCCAGCTGAGTGATCAGCCAGTTGTGTCACAGATGGAGGCCAGGCCAGGGGTGGCACAATACGTGCTGCAGCCCCTGGTAGGCCTTGGATACACCTATGCCCTGGGCACCTAGGGGGCACTATTACAGGGGCTCATAAGGTGAACCAGTTCCAATTCGTAATGCACCTAGAGTGCATGGGCATCAATTTAGAGAGAGAACAGCAGGCTGTGGGTCTGATTAGCAGGCCCACAGCCACATTAAGTCAGAAACCAGTGAAGCAAAAAGCAAAAATTTGGGGTGACCATAGGATAGCAGACCCTACTCTCCTACAGAGGGGTAGAAGGTTCCACCACGGGTGGAGTCATACTCATTCCTGCCTCTGCCGAAGTCGCCTCTATGGGAGCCTGGAGGACCTCCTTGGCCGGACGAGCGACCCCCGCCTCGTCCGGCCCTGTTAAAAACTCCCTGGTTTAGCGCTCTTTTGATGCCCGATTGGGCCTTGTCTAGCGCTGTGAAAGTTCCAACATATTTGGAGACATCCTTGATGAATTTGTCTCCAAATAACTGTCCCTCAGCAAGGGGCCCTGGCTCCGCATCTGCTAGTTCTGTCAAGTTGGTATCCATTTTCATAAGGAAAGACTTCCTCCTCTACGAAGAGATGGCACAATTTGCGTTGCCTAACAAGCAGATGGCTCTTTGGGTCCATCGGGCCAACACATCTGGGTCCACAGGAGTAGAAGCCTCTTTGGCCGCCAAGGCCATCTCTAAAATCTTGACCAAAGGGCCTATAGCATCCAACATCTTGTCTTGGCACCCTTTCCAAGCCCTGTCCAAACCTCGTTTGGGATCCTTTGTAAACTTCTTCAAAAAAGTTAGAAGACTTGCGTCTATCTCCGGCGTTTCCGCCACCTTGTTCGGGATGTCAGGTCTGGGGCATTCCGATTTTAGACGGTTTCTCACTTCCCTCGGGAAGCTCCTTCGGAGGTTTTCGTGAATATATGCCACCACTGCCGTAGACGGAACCCAGTCCTGCGACCTGGGGTGCATTATTTCCGAAGGGTCAAAGGTAAATGGGGTATTAACCGGTGCAAGACCTTCTGCCTGCGCCTTCTTAGCCTTCTTAGGAGGGGGGTGCTCCTCTGATGTATCCGTATCCGTGTCTGTGTCAGTATCAGTGTTAGTGTCTGTGTCAGTGTCGTGGACCCTACACTTTGCTTTGGCCTTACCGATTGAATATGAATGATCAGCCATGTCTGGCAAGGTAGCTAAGGCCTGAGCATGAGGCCATGTGGCAGAGTCACCCTCAGGTTGACCCGAGGTGGAAGCCTCAGTTTTCTTCTTCTGTGGCTTGTCGAAGCCATGCCTCTTGGCAAAGCCCTCAAGCTGTCTTCTTATAGGGCGAAGGGCTGAAGCAAGGGCTTGCTGTACTGTCTGTGGGACCGTAGTCTCCATAGCCCTATTGACTGAGGACTGGACCGAAGCATCCAATGCACTTACTAGATTGTCCTCCAAGGCAGCCACCTGCCTTGCATCAAAAGTCTCCTCCTCTGCATATTCCCTATATATTATAATGCTCCCATTCCGACATTATGGGGTGGCTTTAAGAAAATGAATCCACAAGAGAGTCCTTAAACAGTAGGCTCAGCCACAAGGAGGGTCTGGGGGGGGGGGGGGGGGTCAGCCCTCTCAGCACACTCACTCACTAATTTCTTCAACCCCCTCAGCAAAGCTGTAATCAACAGGGGTCAATGACCCAGGCCAACACAAAATACCAAGAGTGTGTGCACACTCAAATATAGGCTCTTTTTATATTTTTACAACCTTCCCAGGCGATAAGACGGACAGAGGGACAACCGGCATGTAAAGAAGTCACAAACGCTAAGAAATGTCAGTTGAGGTTCGCGCCGCGACGTGCAGCCCAAACGCGACTGAATTCCTACTGAGAAATAGCCCAAAATCAGCGCGTTTGGGCGCCCGCCGCGGCCGAGAGCCACCCAGCCGCTACCGGCGTCATCGGCCACTAGGGGATGCCGAATGCGCCTGCGCGAAACGCGCCTTTACACGGGGGATTCACCAGGACACCCAATGCGGCTCAAATGTAACCGGAGCCCGTCTGTCCCCGGTCGGAGACCGAAGCTACCTTCGCGCCGGAGAGCGCGCCTCTCAGCCACTGAGCGGAAAGGGAATGAGGAAGGCGGAGCACCGAGGCTTCCCGCCAGTGCAACAACAACTCCCTGATGCAATAAAGGAATTAACAAATGTCGCAATATAACAAGCCTCGTCCCAAAAGCTAGGACATAAATCAATACACAGTGTAATATCACAAATCTATGCCACAAACGTATCAAACTGATAACAGCAGAGGGAGTAAACCAAAGTGCACTTAGCTCAGCTGTGAGCAGCAAAGAAAGAGGAAGATGGCGGCAGGCAGAGGCCTCTTATGGACTAGGGGGGCGTGCCTATATGCTAGTCATGATGGGATATGTAGTGTTTAACGTTATTGATAATGAAAAGCAAGCATTTTCATTGGCTGCTGTGAGCTTCTAGTAAAGATTGAGAAGCATAATCTGAAGCCTCCGGTCCTGCAATAGAATTGTTTTTTGTTGGCTTGGCTAGTGCCGCTTTTACAGTGCGGGTTACAGCTACTTTTATAAAGGTTAATTTGTGACGAAATAGGTGCCGGGGCTCAGATTACGTGGCAGCTTTTATGGAAATATGTTTCTGTTAGCCTGCCTAAGAAACAGCACAGAAATCATATTATTCAGGAGGACATGTTGTTTAGAGGGAAAAACTGGAGACTTTTAGCACTCGTGTTTATTTTACTTTGACGGGATCTACAGACGCTTTCACCATTTCTGGCCTAAAAGAGTTTCTTAGACGGCCTTTGGAATCCGTGCGTCTCCTTTCCAGGCCATACCGGCCTTTTTTACCCGCATAGAAGCCTCATCATATGTGCCCAGCCAGCTGCAGTCACTTGCCGTTTTTTGACTGTGTGTTAATGTACATAAAAACGTTAGACAATAAACACTTGCGTGAAAGCAACTTATCACCCAATGCACGTGCATGCATCTCCCTGTCGCCACCCCAGCCTCCACTGCGCTCTCTTCCCTCCATCCCCAACAGTCGTCTGCTCGCCTTCTCTACACCAGGTCCCATCACCCCTGCAGAGCACCCTCGTCTCCCCTCCCTCGCCCCCGCCTGTTGCACCATGCCTGCAAACGCTGTGCAGCTCCACGCATGGACCTGTATGGACACCAACAAGAAAACCATGTAGTGTAACAACAGCATGTTTGTTGTGCGGATTATTTTCCTTTCGAGAATGATGTCATATGCAAAGCCACAAGGTAACACAACTGCATGACTTGTAATTGAACGTCACTAATGCAATACTTTTAATAGTAAAGGTATGAAGCAGATTCCAAACTCATTCGTTCTTTATCATGATTGCACATCAGACACAGCATGTCTCGTGGCGCAGGCGGAGTTCAGCTGTAATTAAAACATAGGGATGATTAATGTAATACAATTTTGCAATGGTTCGCATCACTTCATGGTTTGGTTTATTTTGATATCGATTGTTGGCAAAGATTGAATCCACATAATGTGTTCAATGTTTATCCTTTCGTAGTTACATGTCAGAATCTAGTTCAGGACGTCCCTTCAGACATCATAGGCTGGTTAAACTAAAACATCTGTGATTATTTATTACATGTATGGCCTTCATGAACGCTCCCCCCCTCTCCCCGCCCCTCTCCCTCTATCTTTTCTCTGTGGTCTTGTACTTTAAGGGTGTTGGTGATTACATCAGAGGCACCACCTTTATTTGTCTTCAAAGGCTTGAAGGCAATCTGCTTCCCCGCCCCCTGGTGTTTATGGCTTTTCTCGCTCGCTAATGCGTTTTTTTCCTCCCACCCTTCCTTTGATGTCCTCCACATGTGGTCTCTGCCTGTCGCCTCTCCATCCTTCACAGCCCCTCTCTGTCATGGAGTCTCAAATTTGGGGACTACATCTTCAAAACAAGCCTGTTCATGCTGACACTTGCAATTAGAATCCTTTCTTTCTTTCCTTTCATCCTTTCTTTCCTTCCTTTCCTTCCTTCCTTTCCATCCTTTCTTGCCTTCCTTTTCTTTCTTCCATTCCTTCCTTCCTTTCCTCCCTCCCTTTCATTCCTTTCTTTCTTTCCTTCCTACCTTCTTCCTTCTTTCTGTCTTTCTTTCTTTCTTTCTTTCTTTCTTTCTTTCTTCCCTTCCCTTCCACATTATCACTCAGCACCACCACAGTATCACTCAGCACTACCACAGCACCACTCAGCACCACCACAGCACCACTCAGCACCACCACCGCATCACTCAGCACCACCACACCACCACATCACCACTCAGCACCACCACAGCACCACCACAGCACCACTCAGCACCACCACAGCACCACTCAGCACCACCACAGCATCACTCAGTGCCACCCATCACTCAGCGCCACTCCAGCATCACTCCGCACCACCACATCATCACTCAGCGCTACCCCAGCATCACTCAGCGCTACCCCAGCATCACTCAGCACCACCACATCACCACTACATCACTACTCAGCACCACCACAGCACCACTCAGCACCATCACAGCACCACTCAGCACCACCACAGCACCACTTAGCACCACAGCATCACTCAGCACCACCCCAGCATCACTCAGCACCACTCACCATCACCACATCATCACTCAGCATTACTCAGCACCACCACAGCACCACTCAGCATTACCACATCATCACTCAGCGCTACCCCAGCATCACTCAGCACCACCACATTATCACTCAGCACCACCACATTATCACTCAGCGCCACCCCAGCATCACTCAGCACCACCACATGATCACTCAGCGCAACTACAGCATCACTCAGCGCAACCACAGCATCACTCAGCGCAACCACAGCATCACTCAGCACCACTACAGCATCACTGGTTCAAATATGTTCTTTCAATGTTTCAAGCTGTTTTCAAGCTTTCAAGCTTTACTACAAATCACAAAAAGATGTTAATATTTCACTTCTGTTCTTGGATTTTCGTCACAATAAAAAACACTGAATATAATCTTCACAAAAGGTATTTACAAAAGTTTAAGCTATTGCCATTACAAATTATATAAATTATTTAACAATTAATAAAAAAAAAAAGCCATTGTTATTTACAAATGCTATAGGTGTCACATTTGCGAAAGTTATAACTATTGGCATTGTAAATGACAAAGCTATTAATTTAGCTATTTTAACAAACACATAAATAAATAAAAAATTCATTTATAAGACCAATAGCTCAAGCTTTCCTAATGCGAGACCTATTGCATTTCCAATGCTTGTTCTAAAAAGACTCTGCGCAGAGGAACCCCCTCGTCCAAACCCAGTCAGTGCGGCGAGAAGACTGCCGGCTCATATTCAAACAGGTCATTATATACTTTCAGTTCAACACACATTATCACTTGGAAAGGAAAAACACCACTTGGGCCCTTCACTCCAGGAAGGAACCATATATGGCACACATGATTAGTTCAAAGCTTAGCTATTCATCACTGGGGAGGTCAGGAAGGGTGACTCCCTTTCGTCTAGGAGCTTTGGGAGGGTACGCACGGCCCCTCCAGGAATATGCTTATCACCTCTGAAGCCAGATGCGACCTTGGGGCTCAGAACAGATGGAGAATAACAGGAATTCAGCTGTCTGTGTAACTCAGCGAACGGGGCCTGCTTGACTGCTGAAGGACAGCACGTGACCGCTGCCTGAATCTCAGACATGTTCACCAAAATGGCGTCAGTTTGGTTCTCTATTTTGAAGACAAAGAATACTTCACAAGAGTGGGAAAGGAGTTCCTGTAATAATATACCTGATCATTCTAAACTGTGATAAACGTGAAATAGATTAGGTATATAGATAGATACATCATGCTAACAAATATATATGTAACTATGTATAATGCTGCAGAAAGTGGCGGAATCGAATTCTCATCCTTCAGTTAGGAATAAAAAGACACAAGAACAGCTATGGTTCCTAGGAAATCCTAATTTGCGTGACTGTATTTCTACCGCGAAAGCTATTGAACAGTCTGAAAAATGGATGAAAACTATAGAAGATACCAACAGAAAAAGTGATAAAGTTAGTAAAAGTGTGGATGATGTTTGTGCCATGAAAAGTTCTATTAAAACCTACAGTGTTAACAAGAACATTGAGAATATTGTAGTATACTTTAGATGTGGAAGTCCCAACCATGTTGCTTCCTTTAGATTCTGTCCTGCAATAGGTAAGGAATGTACTAAGTGCGGAAAAATAGGACATTTTGCAAAAGCATGTAGGGATGACAGGAAGAAGAATTTCACTAGAAATTTTCCTAGAAATAATGACGTTTCTTGCCTACGTTGTACCCATGTGGTTGATGCAGAAGGTCATGAGGAAAAAGGAATGGTAGTTTCTTTAGTAGATCTATGTGCTTTGGAAGGTGAAGCACTCAAGTTACCAAAATGTTTGGTAACATTTTTGGAGAAAGATTTAGAACTCATGGCAGATTCTGGTTCTCCTTGGACGATAATCACAGAGTTGTATTTCAATTAAAGGTTTTCTAATAAGTTCTCCATTAAGGATTTGAGTTTTCCAGACATTAGTGCTCAAGGCTTCGATGGTTCAGCTATTGATTTTTTGGGTTTTCTTGCTTCTGAAATTCAGTTCAAGGATAGAACTGCTTTTATAAAACTATATGTTGCAAAGAAAGGAGTGAATGTGTTAGGTTGGAGAGACCAATGGAAACTAGGGATAATTTTAAACCCTCGTAACAAGGAACCTGTTATGGTAGTAGATGTGAGAGGAACTACAAATTTGTTTGAGAATGAATTTCCTGATGTGTTTTCTGAGAGTTTAGGAAAACTTAAGGGGTTTACGCATTTGATAAGACTTAAACAAGGTGCCTCGCCAGTTAAACAAAAACTTAAGAATGTCCCCATTAATTTGAGAGAGGATTTGAGTAAAGTGTTACAAGAAATGTTAGATAATGGTGTGATAGTTTCTCCGATCGTTTTGGCACGTAAGGCAGACAAATCTTTAAGATTATTCATTGACCTTAGAGCTCTAAATTCCAACATACTGATAGATTGTCATCCGTTGCCCAATATAAATGAGATGGTCAGTATGTTGGGTGGGGCCACAATTTTTTCCACTCTAGATCTTCGATCTGCATATCATCAGGTTCAGCTGGCCAATGAGTCACGTCACATGACCGCCTTCAAAACACCACAAGGTCTCTATCAATTCAAAAGGATGCCTTTTGGATTGGCATCTGCCGCTTCTGTTTTCCAAAGGTCTATGTGCCACCAATTTAGAAATATGCAATTATATGTAAAATGCTTCCAGGATGATATTTTAGTGTTTTCATCAGATAGGGACACGCACACAAGATATCTTAAAAGTGTTTTCAGTGTATTGAAAGAGTATGGATTGACTCTCAAGAAAAACAAATGTAAGTTGTTTCAAGGTTCAGTGGAATATCTGGGACATACGTTGTCAAAAAATGGAGTTGAACCTAAAAAGAATCTTGTGGAGGGAATTCTAAAAGCCCCAGCACCTGACTCAAAAGACAAACTCCTTTCATTTTTGGGATGTGTGAATATTACAATAAGTTCATCATGGATTTTGCTTCAAAAATGGAGCCTTTGCGAGAATTAACGAGGAAGAATAATGAGTTTGTTTGGGATGAGGAACAACAAAGGGCATTTGACAACATTAAAGAAGAAATGATTTCTGCTACTACTTTGAAACCTTTTTGTATTAACAAAACGTGTATTCTTACTGTTGATGCAAGTCTTTACGGGTTGGGATGTGTTGTGTCTCAACAGGCAGGTAATCAAGAGTGGAATGTTGCATTTGCGTCCAGGACGCTTAATATGACTGAAAGGCGTTATGCGGTTATTGAGAAAGAGTTATTAGGATGTGTTTGGGGAGTTGAACATTTTCGCAACTATATTTGGGGGGCGCGTTTTGTATTGAGAACAGACCACAAACCTTTGGTTTCAATTTTATCTCCTGGTGGTGGTCTCGCATTGCCAGATTGATGTCAAGGTTGCAAGAATATCATTTTTCAATGGAATATGTTCCAGGGAAAATCAATGTTATGGCCGATTGTCTAGACTTCCTTGCAGTGAAAGTGAAGAGTTTGAAGTGGAGGGAGTTGTTGCTAGTATAGAGGAAATTCTTTCTAGTAGTTTCAAATCAATTTCTAAAGAGATGTGGGACAAGGCTATGCAAGAAGATTCTGTTTTCTCTGAAGTTATCACCTATACTAAGGTTGGTTGGCCTGTGAATTCTAGTGTATCTGCTGAACGTTCTTCTTTCTGGAATGTGTGTGATGAGCTGCTGGTGGAGGGGGATTTCATTTTTCGAAAAGGCAAGTGTATTCCTCCAGTGTCACTACAGAATCATATTTTAAATCTGAGTCATGAGACTCATTTGGGTAGGTCTTCCATGAAAAGGCTGATCAGGAATGATTTTTGGTGGCCCGGAGTTGATAAGTTTGTTGACAGAATTGTGAGAGAATGCTCTGAGTGTGTAAGCAGTGAAAAGATGCTTAAGTGTGAGCCTCCTCCTCTTGTACCTATTTGTTGGCCAGAATTTCCGTGGCAAAAAGCGGGACTTGATATCGCTGGGCCTTTTAATTTTTTACCTCAGGATTGTAGATTTGCTCTTGTATTGGTGGATTACCATTCCAAATGGCCAACGTGAAGTTGGCACCACATGCTAATTCTATGACTGTAATTTCATTTTTAAAAGAAGTTTTTGCTCGCGAAGGATATCCTGAAGTACTCATTACTGATAATGGGGTGCAGATGAGGTCAAGTGAAATGTCTGATTTTCTTAAGTTTCTTAACATTCGTCATTTCACGACAGCTTTATATGAACCACAAAAATGGAAATGGGCAAGTAGAAAGGTATAACAGGGTACTTAAGCAAGAAATTTTGAGGGCGAGGAATTTTGGATCTTCGTTGAAGGATAAGTTGAGGGAAAAATCATGGTTGTACAGGATTACACCATGTTAGAAATGGGGTTTCCAGTTGGCAAAGGCTTGCGCCAAAATCAGGCAGAAACCACCACTCTAGTCAGGGCAAGGGAGTTACATGCCAAGATAACCCCTGCTCACCCCCTTGGTAACGTGACACGAGCAGTAAGGCTGATCACGGAGGCAATGTAGGTTAAGTATTTGCGCACACACCCACCAACAACAACATCCCGGGCCCCCCACAAAAGGAACTCCACACAAGGTTATATATAAAAATAGCCTTTGTATTATATCAAACACAATAGATAGTAAACACACACTTTACAATGTGCCATAGGCACGGGAGGAATTTACAGGGGATTATGTACATGGGACAGGGCCACGTGGGCCACTGTCAGGAATAAGCACTTTTAGAACTAGCACTTTGAAGGAATAACAATTAGCACATATAATAACTATAGCATCAAAAATAGCAAAGGTAGCACACAACCAGTAATCTCTGGTAACAGGTAAGTACCACCTACACAATCCTAAACACCGTAGGCAAATATCACGCAGGGAATCATAAACTCACTAGCATAACCTATACTAGGAAAAACAACCTCCTAAGCATGAAAAACACATTCAGAGGTATAGGCAAAAAGCTTTACACATGATGCATGAAAACACATTCAGAGGTATAGGCCAGAAGCTTTACACATGATGCATGAAGACACATTCAGAGGTATAGGCAAGAAGCTTTACACATGATGCATGAAAACACATTCAGAGGTATAGGCCAGAAGCTTTACACATGATGCATGAAGACACATTCAGAGGTGTAGGCCAGAAGCTTTACACATGATGCATGAAGACACATTCAGAGGTGTAGGCCAGAAGCTTTACACATGATGCATACATCACATTAGGGTCCAGGTTGTGCCACTGCGCCAAAACCTAAACGTAGCAGCTGCCCACTACTTGCTGAACAGCTGAAGACAGGAACAGGGCCTAAACGCTGCAGCTGGCACTAAGTGCTGCGCAGCTTGGGAAGGCCAACGTAGGGGCGAAGGAGGGCGACTCACTCCTGAGTCCAAAGAACAAGTTCCTAGAAAGAAAGAACTAAACGGTGCAGCTGCCTACTACTTGCTGGGCAGCTGTGAAGCAAATCTACGAAAGGGGCCCTCACTAGCCCTCTGGGACAATTAGCGCCAAAACGTTGGAGCCATCTAGGCTCTGGAACAATTGCTGCGCACATTGGAGCCCTCTAGGCTCTAGAAGAAACACGGGGGCCTTGGAGCACTCTGGCTCCTTAAATAAATAAATGCCCCATCGTTGAGCAGCCCCACTATCAGGCGGGGGCTGCCTAAAAACACAGGGACTCCAGCGCGTGGGGCCTCAATTTGGTGTTCTCTTCTCCCCCGCCCTCCTCCCAGGCAGCTCTACTCACCGGCTGCTTCTCCGGGGGAGGGGGGGCCTGCACCATGCTTCACCCGGTCCCCCATCTCGGGACCGGGACTTTGGGAGGCGGAGCCCTCGCGGATCCGGCCGGACTCCTCGGCCGGGGCTCCCTCCACCGCATGGGAGCCCTGCAACATTGGTGCTGCGCTCTGCTGGTGGCCCCGGGGCTCTCCTTAATTCACTGGAGCCCCGGGCCACCGGAGGCCATGACTCGGCCAGCTTCTCTTCCTGTCTCGGTGGCGGGCAGCCAATCACGGCACGGCGGCGGGCGGGACTTCCTGGAAGCAAGCGGAAGTCCCACCCTGCTCCAAGCGCCTGGCCGCCTGACTATCTGTCTTCGGCCCGGCCGCGGCAGTGACTGCTCGGGGTCAAAAACGAGGGATAGGCTCCCTCGGTGAATAAAATAAAAGTAGAAGCAGGGTGGGCACCCGCAAAGGTACCTATAAACGGGGTGGGCACCCGTATACATTTGTAAAATAGTTCGAAGACGCCGGGTGGACACGTGCGACCGGGCACAATTAAATAAGCGGGCAAAATGGCGATACAGCACCCCAGGCTCTAAAGGGACTGACACCCAGCCCCAAAGGACAAAAATAGAGCAAAAATAGTCCTAGGGCATCAGGGAGGGCAATGTAGGGCCCAGGGGCCAGCACACAGGGCGCTCCAGCAAGGAGACAGCCCCCATGGCGGTCCCTCCTGGGCCCCACTAGCAGCAAGTCCCCTACTATTAGGACCCAAGCAGGAACTCCAGGTATCCAGGCATCCAGGGGCTGGGCAGGGCCCAGGGAGGCAAGCCTTCCCCTGAGCCCCAGCAGGAGCACGCCCCTGGTATATTCAAGTCAGGAAACAAGAACATTTAACATGAGGTCACAGCCTCTTTTTATACACCAAATCCCTTTGTCTCTAGGGTGCAGGGTGGGGGAAAGCCAGACGCGGCTGGTTCTGGAGCACTTTGTTTTGCTCACCCCTCTCTCTATTCACAGGATGGGTCAGGGACATCAGACACACCACAGCATTGTGAGGGGAAAGCCCAGCCCTATTCAGGTTCTAGGTACACTCCTCCCCGGCCATCAACATGCAGATCTCCCATTCACCACTGGGGCAGACCCACCCAGACTCCAGGAGCCAGGCACACCAGCCAGCTCCAGCAAATCACAAGCCAGACAGTCACTGCACAGACAGGCCAACTTCTAGAAGTGGCACTTTCACAATAGACACATGAATGCCGCACACATCATTGCGCAGCATTCAATCTCACGAGTTTGCACATACCAAACTCAAGCCTGCACTCCCCACACATCAGGAACTACCATGGACAGACATATCCCCCATGCATTCCTATGGGAGGGCAGGCCAACCTCACACACGCACTCAGGGAGTGCACGCACTTTACACTGCGCCACAGTGCTAAAGTGCGCAAAGACCAGAAATCACTATACTGATGTATAATTAACAGGCAAAAAGTTCAGGGGTGAACCTGCCAGAAGGGCTAAGTCCAACACAACCCCCTTCCAGCCAAAATGCAGGGCAGACCAATTGCAGGAGAGTAGGGTCTGCAATCCTATGGTCACCCCAGATATTTGCTTTTTGCTTCACTGGTTTACGACTTTCCCTGGCTGTGGGCCTGCTAATCAGACCCACAGCCTAGCTGTTCTCTCTCTAAATTCACACACATGTGCCTTAGGTGCATTTACCAATTGGTATTGGGTCACTCTTGTAAGTCCTTGTACTGTGTACCATAGGTACCCAGGGCATAAGTGCACCCAAGGCCTACCAGGGGTTGAAGCATGTATTATGCCACCCCTGGCTGGCCATCCAAAACTGACACAACTGGCTGGTAACACAGCTGGGGCAAGGTGGTGTAATCACCCTTTGCTATAGATATAGTATACCTATATATAACCTA
This sequence comes from Lissotriton vulgaris, assembly GCF_964263255.1. NCBI lineage: Eukaryota > Metazoa > Chordata > Amphibia > Caudata > Salamandridae > Lissotriton > Lissotriton vulgaris. The sequence continues at coordinate 123,548 of NW_028251340.1, read as the reverse complement.
AAATGGACACATATATTCCTATAAGTCACTCCTATGGTAGGCCTCATCAATCCTGGAGGCAGAGTGCTTGGAAATATGTGAGATGGTGCTCTAGCATGAGCTGAGCCTGTCTGCAGCTTTCGGAACCATGTCCTTTAGCTGTTTCCATGATAACGCTATACCATATACTCTTAAGTGCATTATAATCCTCATGGTTATTGCTAACCTTGGTATAGCATTATCAAAACATGTCGAGTAAGGTGTCATACGATTTGTAATACTATCCCGTCGTCAGTTCTGGCGACGGGGGTAGCATTCTACCCTTCTAGAGGGACACGACATGTACAGAACCAGAACCCCGGTTAAAATTAACCAGAGCCTCAGCAACACAAAATGGATGCTGCCACCGCAGACACATGTCTGACCTCCTGCTGCTGGGAGTCCTTCCAGCGAGGGAGGCTTGGACAAAGGGTTTCCTGCCTTGGGAGGTGCTAGCACCACCCCAGACAGGACTTTGTGTATTAGGTAGGACCAGGCTGAAAGGAATGAGACATGCCTGGGGCCCACATGGTGTCCCTTGCATACCCCGGTTCAAACCAGTTGCTGGGGCACTCCAGCCCCAGCTCTGGCATGAAACCTGACAAAGGATAGGGGGTGTAACCACCCCCCTTCCTGGTCACACCTAGGGGAGGGACCTAGTCGCGAGTACAGCCCCCTTTAGGAGAATAAAGGTAGGAGCTGGTCCCATTCCAAATTAGATTATCCTGAACAATTCAAGAAGAAGAAACTCTGGACCTTCGACGTTCTACTCCACAGAAGACTGAAGAATCTCCCTTGTGGCCAAGGAGTGACCACCCTGCACAAGCAGGCACCATCAAGCGTCCTAGCGGTTTGCCTTGTCGTCTCTCCTCCCGGAACCAGACTTCATAGCTCGACGAGAACCAGACTTCCAGACCTCTCTGACCTGAAACTACATCGACAGCACAGCTGAGATCCGTGGGTGTGACGAGACACGTGGGACCGGCCATCTTCAGAAACCTGCACTTCGCTTTCCAGCACGGCCGCCGAGTCCACCTCGAGTGAGTGCTTTGGAGATTGAGAAGCCCCAGCCCTGAGCAGCACCTGCACCAAAGATCAGCCCCCCAGCATCCACGAGATCTGCGTGGGGCCCTTTTGCTTGGTTGCTGCTTGCCCCGTTGTCTGGTCACTTGCCGGCTGGCTTGTGGCCTTCCTGAAGACGACATCTAAAATCTACACCACTGGTCTGGTTGCTCCATACTGGCACTTGCTTCCTTGTGAAAAGGAAGTACCCCGGACCCTCCTGGTCCGCGCCAGGCGCCATCTTTGCTTGCCGCGTGGGCTTGCATTTGCCAAGGCATGTTGCTCCGATCCTGGAAACGACACCGCCATCAGCAGAAGCCTACGTGGGACAGCTCGTGCCTCCAGCCTGGTCATCGACAACGCCTCCTGGTCCGTGCAGCTGCAGAGTCAAGCGTCTCCTCTTCACCTGATCGCAATAACATTATCTGGTTCCACTCTGGTTCCATTCCGGTCACTGGCTAGTGACTGTGAACTCTGTCCCATCTGCTTTCAGGTCTCCATCTTCCTTGATCCGCCCTTGGATCCATCCGGACACCTCCAACCTGGTCGCCTGCAGCATCTTTTCTTCAGGCTCCATTGACATCAGCGAGGAAACCCGACACAACTTCAGACCTATGCACCCGCAGCCTGTGGGTTAGGTAACGTGGGCATCTTGGTGCTCCTGTAGGGATTGACTATCCTAGTTTCCAGTTCCACTGTTGTTTTTGTCCTACCTAGTTGGAAACGTCCGTAATCCTTAACTTTGTATACTGTAAGCTCCATAGGCTTTGTTCCGCATCTCGCGTGTGAGTTCCCACTCTGCACGCGTCTCCCGTGGGCCTCCTGCCCCTTACCTCAGGTTAGGGTAGAGTAGTGCTAGCGGTCCTCCAGCCTCTGGACCTACTGACTTTGTCTATTTCACTTCGCATTCCATTTCTTTAGTATATGGTCTGTCGTGCCCATAGGGCACCATTGTAATTTGTGCGACTACTGGTATTTCTCCTAAGTGTTTGTCATGTGCTTAGCCCTCTGATCTCATAAAGAGTTCAGAGGTGTATGTTATAAATAAATAGACTGTTTATTCTTATAACAACCTGTATGGGGTCCTTTCATTTGGTATTCAAGGGGTTATATGTGGTAAAACAGCTGGCTTCACCTGCCATAAAGAGTTTAGCCTAAGACTGCTCTTGTCCACGCTACTAGGATAGCTGGTCTATAAGGTTGACTTACAACCAATCACCATAAGGGTTGTTTGGACTGATACAAAGTGATCACTAGAATTAGTGAGCATTATATATCAGGCCAACTTCTCACACCAATCACCACCGTGATGGACTTCCCTGCTTTGGACGATAGAACACGGACCCGGGCCCGCACTGCAGGGACACCCTCCGGTTCTATGCCACGTTGTTCCACAAAATAAGCACACAAAAAAAATTTCAGGCCCAACCAGGCTACCCCACTGGTACTCCTTAGTTGTCCACGACTAGAACCAGGCCCTAGGCCATCTAGATACCACTGTTCCTTGCCAATCCAGAGTGGGGGGTAGTAACCCCTGGCATACAATAGCCATTCTCCACCCTCCTTCTCAGTGTAGTTCCAAACTACCACTGATCCTTCAACCTAGGGTCCGCACCCTCAGGCTGACCAGAGGTCACGGGCAAGAATGCCCCACCCTACCTCTACTTCTGGGGTTGCGCACTCTCCCAGGAGAAGCACCCTCCAGAACATAACTCTCCCACCAGTGCAGGGCCTCTCTCGCTCCACTGGTCTACCACCTGGGATCCAAATTCACCGGATGCACAGGGGTCAGACTCCCTCTGACCCTCTTCCAGAGTTCTGCACCCTCCCAACTGGAGTGGTACCCCTAGAAGACAAACCGTCCAGGACACTGGCTACAGTAGCCCTGCTGTCCAGGACAGGCAAACACCTGAACCTGGCTCCCCAAACTAGGGACGTACCCTTTGGTCAGATGCCTGGCGGACCAGGACTTCCTTGAGGGTGACACATAACTAATGTGTCTTGTAGCAAGTCTGCATGTCACTCAGGACAGAAGTGGCATCACCATGGTCACTCCCTGGTGACACAGCCCTTACGGCTGGCCCCTGATCCACTGGTTCTTCCACTGGGGGGTCTCCCCCTCGCACCCCTCCATCTGGACTTCTGCACCCTCCCAACTGGAGCGGTACTGCCAGACACCAGAACTACTAGAACCCTGCTTACAGATGTTCCACGTTCTCCAGACACTGGGAGATCCTCCTCAAATTGCCTATTAGTACAGCCTAGGCCCCGACCTGATGTTCCCTTGAGAAACAATCCAGGCCCTGAGACTGGGTTTCGGGCACCTGGAGACACGGAGTCCCACCCACTCCTCCTCCTCTGAGACAGGACGTGAGCCCCTACACCGGGACCTAGCTGGGCTACTCTGAACCTCTTCCACCACACTGGGCGGGAAGACACCTCAGCCACTCCTTTTGGAATCACTCCCAATCATTCAGCAAGCTCCCCATCCCAAAGAACTTGCACCAATTATTCAGCATAACACACCATTCATATATACAACAACCCCCCCTCGGACTGGTAAGGCAGTTTCTACCACCCCTGATTTCTCAACCTGACCACATATGACACAGGTACCATTATTCCGGGAACGGGACGGGGAACGCATGCACTGGACACACTTTTGCTGCTTCCACTGGATCCCACCCTACTGGTGAATCCAGAAAACTCACACTGCACTTAGGGGATGATCTACCCTCCCGAGCTAATGACATCTAACTCACAGTGCACAAGAAACACATTTCCAAAGAAATGACATTTTAAACAAACTTAAAAACAATAATCTCTTTCAATGTGACTATCTAAAATGCAGAGTTTTGTAGTGGAGCCAGTTGTCGCTGTGGTACTGCGCAAACAATTCAATTCAATTCAATTAATTTATATAACGCGCTACATACCCAGAGGGTCTCAAGGCGCTTGGAGAAGGGTGGGGGATTACTCGTCGAATATCCAGGTTTTAAGTTGCTTTCTGAATGCTAGGTGGTTCTGAGTGAGGCGAAGGTGAATGGGAAGTGAGTTCCAGGTTTTAGCCGCCAGGTAGGAGAAGGATCTTCCTCTCATGGTGGTTTTGTTGATGCGAGGTACAGCAGCAAGGGCTTGGTTGGAGGAGCGCAGCTGGCGGGAGGGGGTGTAGAAGGAAAGTCGTGTGTTGAGGCATTTGGGTCCAAGTTCGTAAAGTGCTTTGTGTGCGTGGGTTAGGAGGCGGAATGTTATCCTCTTATTGACGGGGAGCCAGTGGAGGTTTTTCAGGTGATCAGAAATGTGGTCGTTACGCGGGATGTCTAGTATGAGTCTGGCTGATGCGTTCTGGATGCGTTGGAGTTTTTTCTGAAGTTTTGCGGTGGTACCGGCGTATAGGGTGTTTCCGTAGTCCAGGCGGCTTGTAACCAGTGCGTGGGTGACCGTTTTTCTAGTTTCGGTGGGGATCCAGCGAAATGTTTTTTTGAGCATGCGAAGAATGTTGAAGCAAGATGAAGAAATGGCGGATCCGCACAAATCCGGATCCTTTCCGCTGACTTCCAGTGTTAGAAATGGGATCTCTGGCTGGCCAAGGCTTGCGCCAAAACCAGGCAGAAACCACCACTCTAGTCAGGGCAAGGGAGTTACACGCCAAGATAACCCCTGCTCACCCCCTTGGCAACGTGACACAAGCAGTAAGGCTTATCCCGGAGGCAATGTAAGTTAAGTATTTGCCCACGCACCCACCAGCAACAACATCCAAGGACCACCACAAAATGAACTCCACACAAGGTTATATATAAAAATTGCCTTTGTATTATACCAAACACATTAGATAGTAAACACACACTTTACAATGTGCCACTGGCACGGGCAGAATTTACAGGGGATTATGTACATGGGACAGGGCCACAATGGGCCACTGTCAGGAATAAGCACTTTTAGAACTAGCACTTTGAAGGAATAACACTTAGCACATATAATAACTGTAGCACCAAAAATAGCAAAGGTAGCACACAACCAGTAATCACTGGTAACAGGTAAGTGTAGGAGAGTAGGGTCTGCTATCCTATGGTCACCCCAAATGTTTGCTTTTTGCTTCACTGGTTTCTGACTTAATGTGGCTGTGGGCCTGCTAATCAGACCCACAGCCTGCTGTTCTCTCTCTAAATTAATGCCAATGCACTCTAGGTGCATTACCAATTGAAACTGGTTCACCTTATAGGCCCCTGTAACAGTGTACCCCAGGTACCCAGGGCATAGGTGCATCCAAGGCCTACCAGGGGCTGCAGCATGTATTATGCCACCCCTGGCCTGGCCTCCATATTTGACACAACTGGCTGATCACTCAGCTGGGGTAAGTTGGTGTAACACCCTCTTACTTAGTTATAGTATCTCTATATCTAACACATATGGACACATGTTAACCTATCAGTCACTCCTATGGAAGGCCTCGACAAATCCTGGAGGCAGAGTGCTTGGCTTCATGTGAGATGGTGCTCTAGCATGAGCTGAGCCTGTCTGCAGCTTTCGGAACCATGTCCTTTAGCTGTTTCCAGATATTGCCATACCATATACTCTTAAGTGCATTATGAACCTCTCGGTTAAAGGCTATCTTTGGTTTGGCTTTATCAAAACATGTTGAGTAAGGTGTCATACGTTTTGGAATACTACCCCCTCGCCAATTCTGGCAACGGGGGTAGCATTCCACCCTCCTAGAGGGACACGACATGTACCTAACCTGAAACCCGGGTAAAGTTAAAGAGAGCCTCAGCATCACAAAATGGATGCTGCCACCACAGACACAAGTCTGACCTCCTGCTGCTCAGAGTCCTTCCAGCTTGGGAGGCTTGGACAAAGGGTTTCCTGTCAGGGGAGGTGCTAGCACCACCCCAGACAGGATTTTGTGTAGTGGGTTAGGGAGGACTGAAAAGAATGAGACATGCCTGTGGCTCACAAGGTGTCCCCGTGCATAGGCCAGTTCAAACCGGAGCTGAGGCACTCCCTCCCCAGTCCTGGCTCGAAACTGGACAAAGGAAAGGGGGTGTAGCCACTCCCCTTCCTGGTCCCACCCCGAGGAGGGACCTAGTAGGTGATCCGGCCCCTTGATTTTGTTTAAGAGTAGGAACTGTGTCCTAAGACTTCATATCATCCTGAACTCGACTTAAAAGAAGAAGATTACTGGACTTCGACGTTCTGCTGCACAGAAGACTGAAGAGCATCTCCCTTGTGGCCAAAGAGTGACCACCCTGTGAATACAGGCACCTACCAGCAACTTGATGTCTGCTTTGCTGCCGCCTCTCGCCCGAGCCCGAGCCCAGAGCCCGACAAGACCTGCATTCCCAGACTTCTCCAAGCCCGATCCACAGTCCCTGAAAAGAAGAGACCCGTGGAAGCATCGAGAGATGTGGGAGCAGCCATCTTAGAAGATCCACGAGGAGCTGACTGCGCAGCCCCTGAGGCATCCTCAATGCTGTGCTTTGGGGTTTGAGAAGCCCCAGCCCCGAGCAGCATCTGCATCAAAGGTGAGCCCTCCAGCATCTCCACGTTCTGCGTGGGGTCCTTCTGCATTTTGCCATTCGATGCGTCATCCCAGTTGCTAGCCCGTTGGAAATGCCTCTAAGCCCCTCCTTGAGCAGCTGCATTGGCTCTCAATTCGACAAAGAGCCAAATTTAAAATATGCTGCCTAATTCATAAATGTCTGAATGGACAGGGGCCCGTCTATCTCAAGCGGAAATTTGTCCCCTATGTTCCAACACGATCTCTCAGATCGAGCAACAATCTCCTCCTAGTGGTCCCCCGTGCCAAAAAATCCAGACACGGATGTAAAGCTCTATCCATTACTGGTCCCAAGCTGTGGAACAAACTCCCTCTGTCTCTGAGACAATGTAAAGATCACCTTACTTTTCGAAAACTTCTAAAAACCACTCTGTTCAAAAATGATATCTAGTTTCCACCTCCACTTCACACCTCTGTTTACCGGTTCCAAAAGCGCAGAGATACTCCAGCTGGAGTGGATTCAAGCGCTATATAAACCAGCAAATAAATAAATAAATAAACTAGCATAACCTATACTAGGAAAAACAACCTCCTAAGCATGAAAAACACATTCAGAGGTATAGGCCAGAAGCTTTACACATGATGCATGAAAACACATTCAGAGGTATAGGCCAGAAGCTTTACACATGATGCATGAAGACACATTCAGAGGTGTAGGCCAGAAGCTTTACACATGATGCATGAAGACATATTCAGAGGTATAGGCCCGAAGCTTTACACATGATGCATGAAGACACATTCAGAGGTATAGGCAAGAAGCTTTACACATGATGCATGAAGACACATTCAGAGGTATAGGCAGGAAGCTTTACACATGATGCATGAAGACACATTCAGAGGTATAGGCCAGAAGTGTGAGAAGTTGGCCTGGTATATGGTGTTCACTATTCTAGTGATCACCTTGCACCAGTCCAAACAACCCTTATGGTGATGGTTGTAAGTCAACCTTATAGACCAGCTATCCTAGAGGTAGCGTGGACAGAACAGTCTTAGGCTAAAGACTCTTGAGGGCGTGTAAAGCCAGCTGTTTTACCAAATGTAACTCCTTGAATACCAAATGAAAGGACACCACACAGGATATATATAAAATATATATGTATTTATTCACTAACACACTCCTCTGAACTCTTTATGAGGTCAGAGGCAAAATCACATAACAAGTTACTTTCAGAAATACTTTAAATAACACAATTTACAGTTAGGCCCTGGGGCGCGTAAAACCATATACTAAGTAAGTGGTATAAGAACCACGACTTGTGAAAAGGAAAGGCCTGGGGCCTAGGGAATCGCTGGGGCTACACTATCTGAACCTTAGTTTAGATTTAGGAGGCCCACAGGCGGTGCGTGCAGTGTCTGTACAATCACGCGAGAGTCAATAGAAAGTCAATGGGAACTTAGAAGGTAAGTAAATGGAGATTTAGGACACTTCCGGTTTAGCTAGGAGGAAACAACTAAAAACCTAGACACTAGGATAGTCAATACCCTTGGGAGTACTGAAGTACTCGTGTTACCTCACCCACGGACGGCGGGTGCATAGGTGTGAACATGTGTCGGGTTTCGTCGTTGATTCCTATAGAGCCTTGAAGAAAAATGCTGCAGGCGACCAGGAGGAAGATGTCCGGGTGAATCCAAGAGTGGATAGAAGATGAAGAAGACCTGAAAGCAGAGGGGACAGAGTCTAGGTCACTAGCCAGTGACCGGGTGGAACCAGGAAGGAAAGAGAAAATGTCGAGGAGCAATCAGGTGCTGTTGTGAAGCTTGTCTTTGCAGCCACGCGGACCAGGAGGCGTCGAGGACGACCAGGTGCTGGAGAGGAGCTGTCCCAAGAAGGTTCTCGCAGATGGAGGGGTCGACTTCCGGACTGGAGCCAACAAGCCTAAGCAAAGGCAACCCACGCAGGATAGACAAAAAGGCTTCTGGTGTGCAGCCCAGGATTGTCTGAGGTGCTTCACCTTTTCAGGGAAGTAAGGGCCAGTCTGGAGCAACCAGACCAACAATGGATTTCAAAAAGGATTGTCATCACAGGGCTACTAGCCAACGGGCCAGCAACCGGACAACGCGTCGAGCAGAACACAAGCAGAAGGGCCCCACGCAGAACTCGTGGAGGGTAGAGGGCTGGTCTTCGGTGCAGGTGGAGCTCGGTTTCGGGGTTTCTCAATCCCCAGTGCACAGCTTCGAGGATGCCTCAGGAGTTGCGCTGTTAGCAAGTTCAGGCTTTCCAAGATGTCCGGTCCCACGTGTCTCGTCGCCTCCACGGAGCTCAGCTGTGCTGCAGTCATGTAGAGAGGGTCAGAGAGGTCTGGAAGTCTGGGTCTTGTCAGGCACTGTGCTCGGATTCCGGCGGGAACGGGGACAAAGCAAGCCATCGAGTTGCTGGATGGTGCCTGGTTGCCCAGGGTGGTCACTCCTTGGCCACAAGGGAGATTCTTCAGTCTTCAGCTAAGGTGAATGTCGAAGGTCCAGAGTTTTGTTTCAAGTTTCAGTTCAGGATTAATCTAAAGTCTAGGGACACATCTCCTACCTTTATACAACTAAACGGGGCTGGATTAGTTTCTAGGTTCCTTCTATGGGTGGGACCAGGAAGGGGGGTGGTTACACCCCCTCTCCTTTGTTCAGTTTCACGCCAGAGCTGGGGCTAGAGTGCCCCAGCAACTGGTTTGAACTGGGGTATGCATGAAGCAACTAGTGTGCCTCAGGCAGTGTCTCAATCTATTCAGCCCTCTCTGTCCAATACACAAACTCCTGTCTTGGGTGGTGCTCGCACCTCCCCAAGCAGGAAACCTATTGTCCAAACCTCCGTGACTGGAAGGACTCCCAGCAGCAGGAGGTCAGACTTGTGTCTGGGGCAGCAGCGTCCATTTTGTGACACTCGGGCTCTGGTTAAGTTTAACCTGGATAGTAGGAACTAACATGTCTTCTCCCTCTAGAAGGGTGGAATGCTACACCCGTCGCCAGAATTGGCAAGGGGGTAGTATTCCAAAGTGTATGCTCCTTACACGACATGTTTGGATAAAGCCAAACCAAAGTTAGCATTAACCGCGAGGATTATATTACACTTAAAAGTATATGGTATGGCGATATCATACAACAGCTATAAGGACATGGTTCCGAAAGCTGCAGACAGGCTCAGCTCATGCTAGAGCACAATCTCACATAACCAAGCACTCTGCCTTCAGGATTGTTAAGGCCTGCCATAGGAGTGACTTATAGGTTACTATGTCTATATATAAGTAGGTATAGGAACACTACACCTAAGCAAGGGGTGATTACACGACCTTGCCCCATCTGAGTGATCAGCCGGTTTTGTCTGTTTGAGTGGCCAGCCAGGGGTGGCATAATACATGCTGCAGCCCCTGGTAGGCCTTGGTTGCACCTATGCCCTGAGTACCTAGGGTACACTTAGTACAGGGGCTGACAAGGTGAACCAATTCCCAATTGTGGTTGTACCTAGGGTACATGTTGAATTTAGAGAGAGTGCATCTGTGCTGTGGGTCTGATTAGCAGGCCCACAGCCACATCTAAGTCGAAAAGCAAAAGCAAAAAGTGGGGGTGACCATAGGAAGCAGACCCTACTCTCCTACAAGAAGCTTTACACATGATGCATAATAACACATTCAGAGGTATAGGCAAGAAGTTTTTCACATGATGCATAAAAACACATTCAGAGGTATAGGCCAGAAGCTTTAAACATGATGCATAAAAACACATTCAGAGGTATAGGCCAGAAGCTTTAAACATGATGCATGAAAACACATTCAAAGGTATAGGCCAGAAGTTTTACACATGATGCATAAATCACATTAGGGTCCAGGTTGTGCCACTGCGGAGCAGCTGCCCACTACTTGCTGGGCAGCTGAGGAAAGGAACAGGGCCTAAATGCTGCAGCTGGCACTAAGTGCTGCACAGCTGTGGGAGGCCAAGGTAGGGATGAAGGATTGCGACTCACTCCTGAGTCCAAAGAACAAGTCCCTAGAAAGAAAGACCTAAACGGTGCAGCTGCCCCCTACTTGCTGGGCAGCTGTGAAGCAAATCTGCGACAGGGGCCCTCACTAGCCCTCTGGGACAATTAGCGCCAAAACGTTGGAGCCCTCTAGGCTCTGGAACAATTGCTGCGCACATTGGAGCCCTCTAGGCTCTAGAAGAAACACGGGGGCCTTGGATCACTCTAGCTCCTTAAATACATAAATGCCCCATCGTTGATCATCCCCACTATCAAGCACGGGATGCTTAAAAACACAGGGACTCTAGCGTGTGGGCCTCAATTTGGTGCTCTCTCCTCCCCTGCCCTCCTCCCAGGCAGCTCTACTCACCGGCTGCTTCTCTGGGGGGGCGGGGGCCTGCACCACGCTTCACCCGGTCCCCCATCTCGGGACTGGGACTTTGGGAGGTGGAAACCTTGCGGATCCAGGCGGACTCCTTGGCCGGGGCCCCTCCATGGCATTGGGAGCCCCGCAACACTGGTGTTGCGCTCTGCTGGTGCCCCCGGGACTCTCCCTAATTCACAGGAGCCCTGGACCACCGGAGGCCATGACTCGGCCAGCTTCTCTTCCTGTCTCGGCGGCGGGCAGCCAATCGCGGCGTTTCGGCGGGCGGGACTTCCTGGAAGCAAGCGGAAGTCCCACCCCGCTTCAGGCGCCCGGCTGCCTGACTTCCTGTCTTCGGCCCGGCCGCAGCAGTAACTGCTCGGGGGCAAAAACGAGGGGTAGGCTCCCTCGAAGAATAAAATAAAAGTAGAAGCGGGATGGGCACCTGCTAAGGTACCTATAAACGGGGTGGACACCCGTATAAACTTATAAAATAGTTCGAAGACGCAGGGTGGGCACCTGCGCACCGAGCACAATTAAATAAGCGGGCAAAATGGTGATACAGTGCCCCAGGCTCTAAAGGGACTGACACCTAGGCTCAAAGGACAAAAACTGAGCAAAAATAGTCCTAGGGCATCAGGGAGGGCAATGTAGGGCCCAGGGGCCAGCACACAGGGCGCTCCAGCAAGGAGACAGCCCCCAGGGAGGTCCCTCCTGGACCCCACCAGCAGCAAGCCCCCTGTCACGCCTGCCAATTCCTGAATACCCAAGATGGCCTCCTCGCATTGCGCATGTGCGAGGAAGTCAGGCAACAGTAATAGCCTGACTTCCCCTAAGTGCGGTGCTTCACATTCTAGTGCACGACCCTTCTTTGCGTCACTTCCGCTTCGCCATGCTATCCTTTTCTGTCCTCGGCGTTTCTCCTGCGTTGCGGGAATCTCTGAATCTTCGTGCTGGTTTGTTTCCCTAGTATCCTGGGCGGCTCCTGCTTGTTAAGGAGTCGTGTTTTTTCGGATTGTTTTCCTTCCTGTGGCCAAGGGCTGCTTTTTCCCTGCTGTGCAGTTTTGGTCCTTCCTCCTTTTCCCCCCCCCTTGCACTTTGGTGCCGGCTGCTTTCTCCATTTCCCTTGGAGGCTGGCCGGACTGTTGCTTCTGAGTTCCGCTCACCGGCCGGTTCTGTTGTCCCGTCGGTTGGCCGGACTCGAGTGGTGCGGTTCCGTCAGTCCTTCCAGGGGCTTGATGGTATTTGCAGTCCGCCTATTCCCTGTACCCTCCTTGGAGTTCGTCATCTTCCTGGCTACAGACACCCTTCGTAGATACAGCAAATTGAAGACCTGGTAAAGGCGCTCTGCACCCTTTTTTCTAACCCTGGGCGAAGAACTACGCTCCGTTCGCGGAGTTTGCGGAGTTTCGGCAACTCCGCGTTCCGCGGAGAACGCGTAGCTGTCCATTACTCCGCGATCCGGTGCGTAGCGTAGTTCTCGCGCGCTGAATAACATTATTGCGTGCACGGCAATGGCTTACCTTGGTTCTGCGTTCGCTTTTTCCCGGTCGCGTGTGCCACCATGTTTGTAAACCCTCCCGCACAATTCTGTGCGACTGTGCGAACGCGATAACGTCATTTGGATGCGCGATAGCGTCATAGGGATGCGCGAGGATGCTTGTTGGTAAGATCGAGTTGCCGAACACGCAGAAACTGCAATCTTGCACAGAATAACTCGCGAGCATGTTAAAACCATAATAAATTACCATTTTGGTTAGCAAAAAACTGAAAAACCCCTTAAAGTTGTACCTTTGGCTGTATTTTTTGGTGGGAGGGAGTCCTCTTTTTGTTTCTACTCTTTTTTTGAAGAGTAAGGAGGAAGGGCCCTTGAGTTTACAACTTCCTGTTCCTGTCCACCAGGCTCCTCCCAGTGCTTTGTCCATGTGGTGCTCACTTTCATTTGGATTTTGAGCTGGAAGGATCACTTTCTGTGTGTGTTGGCTGCAGTACTGCTCTTGCTTGGATTTATTGAGGACTTTTGGATTTGGAATTCTCTTTTTCAAGTAAGTTTGAGTAATGTATGAGTGAGTATGATGTAGACTTGTGTTTGTTTGATTTGAGATTTTTTTTAACTACAGTATTCAATCCTGGATTTAAATTATTGATGGGGGCCTGCACTTTTATGAGGTCCCAACTTGTATTTCTTTTTAAATTTCATCCAGGCTACATAGAGAGGTACCAATCATCTTTCTGTGGTCTGTGTTTACATTTTTATTCCAGTTTGTAAACAAACATCATGGATGGCATTGGGTTATGGTCATTATGAAATAGCAATGTCTGTTGTGGAATTTCTGTTTGTGTAATTTAAATGTTTATATTTTTTAAGCCAATAGCTGACCCTAGTACTCCATGTAGTTAGTGTGTAGGCATGCTTGAGTTCATTGTATTAACTTTCTGTGGTTGGCCTGGCCATGTGTTGGCGGCCATTTTATGTTTCCAGACACTTTGCTCTTGCCATAGGCCTCCAACTTTGTGGCCTACTCTGCCAGTAGGCCAGAGGTACTACTCATAGGGTCATGAAAGTTAATCAACTGTTTTTGTGGTGTACCCTTAATTAGAAAAGCATGGATGGCTTGGATTGATTTAGAAAATCTTACTTTTATGTGTGGGGTATTTCAGGTTTTGGGTGTGTTTAACTAATCTGTCAATTTCTGCCATTAGGTAACCCTAGGAATACAGCTTGGGTAGTTTTGGTAACTTCGCACAGTGTGAGAACGTGACCTTACATTTTTTGTCTTGTTCGCACGCTCAATGTTCGTGCTCGGGAACTCGATAACGACGTTTGTACAATTCGCGCTGCCGAACACGCCGAATTTGCAATCTCGCGAACAATATGTCCCGAGTTGCATAAAAGTTTCTCGAAAATGTTTAATGTGTTTCTTGTGCTACAAAAAGTCCTCATTTATGTGTCATTTGGTTGTAGTTTTCTCTTATTGGAGCATGGACCACTTCCAATTTCTGTCCTCTATGTAATGATTTCTTGTTTATGGGTGGGGTGACCAATTTGGGCGGTGGTGTGTCCATTTTGTGAAGCTAAGCCTTGTCCCTTTGCCATAGGTATTTATTGTCTGTCTTCTCTTTCTTTTCATGTTGTTGTGGGTGGCCAGGCCATGTGGTGGGGGCCATTTTGTGTGTACTTCCTTTGTGATGATTTTGCCATGTTGTTGTTGGTGGCCAGGCCATGTGGTGGCGGCCATTTTGTGTATGCTTAATTTGTGATTTTGCCATGTTGTTGTGGGTGGCCAGGCCATGTGGTGGCGGCCATTTTGTGTGTACTTCCTTTGTGATGATTTTGCCATGTTGTTGTTGGTGGCCAGGCCATGTGGTGGCGGCCATTTTGTGTATGCTTCCTTTGTGACTGATGTTGCCATGTTGTTCTTGGTGGCCAGGCCATGTGGTGGAGGCCATTTTGTGTATACATCCTTTGTGATTTTTCCATGTTGTTGTTGGTGGCCAGGCCCTATGGTGGTGGCAATTTTGTGTGTCCTTCCTTTGTGCTTTTGCCATAGGCATCCAAGGTTTTTGACTATTCTGGCAGTAGGGCAGAGGTACTACTACTCATAGCCATAGGTGCATTAAAGTTAATCAACTCTTTTTGTGGTGTATCTTTAATTTGTACATCGTGTATGGCTTTGGATTGCTTCAATTTTTTTTATGTGGGTACTTTTCAGCTTTTGGGTGTGTGTAACTAATATATGGCACTCCCTGCCAGTAGGTAACCTTAGGAATACAGCTCGCGTACTTTTGGTAATGTCGCACAGTGTGGACACGCGACATTACATTTTTTGTCTTGTTCGCGCGCTCAATGTACTTGCTCGTGAACGCGATAACGACGTTTCATTCAATTCGCGCTGCCGAACACGCCGATTTTGCAATCTCGCGAACAATATGTCCCGAGTTGCATAAAAGTTTCTCGAAAAGGTTGAATTTGTTTCTTGTGTACCCAAAAAACCTGAAGTTGTCATTTGGTTGTAGTTTTTGGAGCATGGAACAATTCCTGTGTCTGTCTTCTGGTTTCTGGGTGGGCTGACCACGTGGGCAGCGGTGCAGCTACTTTGTGAAGCAAAGCATTGTCCCTTTCCCATAGGCATTTATTGTCTGTCTTCTCTTTTCTCTTTCTTTTCATGTTGCTGTGGGTGGCCAGGCCATGTGGTGGCGGCCATTTTGTAGGTACTTCCTTTGTGCATTTATCATTGGCCTCCCAGCTTTTGGTCTGATCTGACAGTAGGCCAGAGTCCCAGAGGTAGTAGTTAGCGGGGGTGCTTTATGTAGCTGTTTCTATTCGGTCTATTCAATTAACATCATTAGGGCATGTGTGTATGGCATTGCATTCCCAAATGTGTTGTCTGGGCAGGGGTGTAGGTAACTTTTTGTGTGTGTAATAATTTTATGCCTTTGTATGTGTTTTTGCGGTGTAGGTTTACAACCTCTTAGCCATGGGGTATTTTTATTCCTTGCATTAACCTGTCATGTGTAGCAGGCATCCTCCTTTTTCTGTCCATATTGGTATATATAGGCCTGCTTGACTTTATTGGTTCTTTCTGGACTTCATGTGGCTGGGAGCTGTGGTGCTGGTAGTATTAGTCTTCTGTTTTGTCTTTTATACATTGGCCTGTGTGTCTTTCAATTGTTCATGTTGGCTTACTGCTTGTTTGACTGATGTTGTTCTGCCTTCTTTGCGTGTAGGTGCACAAAGAAAGACTGAGGAGGTGCTGTTTGTTTTCATCCATCGCCCGTTCTACTGCCAGACGGACGTCCTTCAGTTGTACACCACGTGTGGTGTGTGACTCATCTGACCAGACATCTCTGCAATTTGTGCTACTGAGTGCTGCTGTGTGCTGACATCAGAAGAAGATGGGCCCTAAGAGAGCAGGTACCAGGTCCTCCACCACCAAGAAAGTTGCTGAGAAGAAGGAACAGAAGAAGGAAGTGTCACTTAAGTCTGGTATGGACCCCAAAACCTTTTTTGGGCCCCCAAAAGGTACGCCTGCAGCAGCGGTATCCGGGGTGCAAGCTGGGGCCAGCACATCCGCATTAGTGGGGGCAAGCCACCAACCCAGGGCCAAGCACATGAGGGTCGAAGAGGTAGCCAGCCTAATGTTAGAAAGCAGTGATACTGAGCCTGAACTAAACTTATCGCTGTCTCAAAGTAGTACACAATCCACGCAAGATGGAAGTGCTCAACAACCACCGCCAGCAGTAGATGTTCAACAACCACAACCACCGCCAGCAATAGGAGTTGTTCAACCACAACCACTTCCCACAATAGTTGTTGAACAACCACAACCACCGCCCGCAATTGGAGTTGTTCAACAACAACAACAACCAAATCCCACAATAGTAGTTGTTGAAGAACCACAGCCCGCAATAGTACTTCCTCAAGAACAACAACCACCATCTCCGCACGCAATAGTAGTAGTTGTTCCTCCCGAAGTCGGGGCAGTTCAGGAAGTAGAACCACATTCCGAGCAAGAAGAAGAAGAGGAAGCCACTTCTGGAGGTGATCTATTGTCTTTCAATTCACCAAGGGAAAGGAGGGTTAGTGGCAGTGCATCGAGTTCTTCGCCAAGCATCCCTTCCGATGACCTTGATAAGGATTAGCATCCACAACTATCTCAGCATTCAAAGGAGAGACATCCCAAGACCAGGCCAGGAAAAAGGAAGGATCCAGCAAGGCTTGCACTTATGGAGGTCGATGTAGGTGAGCAGGATACTGCTGGTGATAAAGACGGGTCTGACACTGTCATCATCACGAGCGACCAACATTTTCACCCTATCCAGAAAGGCTGCGATTAGTGATGAGCAGGTAGCACGTATAACTCCTACACACTCAACACATAAAGTAACACCAGCTCCCATTTTTTCATCAGCGAAGGCCCGGCAGCGTCCGACATCCAGCACAAGCACCACCTCAACAGAAGGAGGTAGTGGCAGTACTAGGACTGAGCTGTCCCATAGGGAAATTGAACAAAAATCCTCCAGTTCATCCGGCATTGGAAGTGGGTCCTCTTCCTATGGCAGGAGACAAAAGTTTACCTCCCCAGTGTGGGACTTCTTTACGGTTCACCCACATCAGGAGAACATTGCTATATGCACCATTTGTCATGTCAATGTTAGTCGTGGTAAGATTGGTACAAACTATGGTACTGGAGGCCAAACGACCCATTTGAAAAAAAAACACACTTAATCAGGTGGGAGAACCACCTTGCAAGCTTAAAAAATGTAAGCACTGGTGTTGGTGGGGATACAGTACTACAAGGTCCACTCATGGTTGACCAGGAGGTAGAAGAAGAGGGAGACGATGACCTTCTATCTGGGAGTGGTACACAAATGAGCCCTGTCGCCAGCACTGGAGTGGTACAGTCCACATCCTCTGCATCAGCAACTTCTCAGTGGCACCAGAGTCAGCCGGAGACACCAAGGAGTGCAAAGTCTGCGATGCAAGGTGGTCCGTCTAGCATAACTGAAAGAAATACCAAGCAGCGTACCATTACTAGCATGTTTAGGCAGGAGGGAAAGTACGAGTGGAACCACCAATAGCACGTTTGTACAATGCAAAACTTGCAAAAATGTTGGCACTGGACCTTCTCCCATTTTCATTTGTTGAGGCTGTGGGATTTCGGGAATTAGTGGCAACCCTCTTCCCAAAATGGAACGTTCCCAGTCGCTACTATTTTGCAAGAGTTGCTATTCCAGCACTACACCACGACGTGCTAGAATTGATTGGGAAAGCCTTACAACAGAGTGTTGTCCATTGTATCCACCTGACAACAGACATGTGGAGCAGTTGCGAAGCCACAGATTACATGTGCATCACCGCACACTGGATCTCTTTTGCAGGTGTTAAAGACAAGTTAACTTCAGGCCTTGACGTTGCTGGGATTTTTAATGATACTCGCAGACATGCAACTGTAGCCATGATTGATATGGAGAAAACTCATACTGCTGAAAACATTTTGTCTGAGTTTAACAGCAAGGTCTTTGAATGGCTGCAACCAAGAGGCCTTAAGATTGGTTTTGTTGCCACCGACAATGGCAGTAATGTAGTGAAGGCAATGAGAGAAGGACATTATTTCAGGGTACCCTGTTTGGCACACTGCATTAACTTAGTCGTGCAAGACTTTCTGAAAACTGAAGCCAAAGTCAGCAACATACTGACCATCTGCAGAAGAATATGCACGCATTTTAACCATTCTTTTAAAGCACGGAAGCTGCTACGGGTCATTCAGCGTGAGCATAAATTGCCAGTCAAAGCACTGATCCAGGAGGTCCCAACACGTTGGAACTCTACTTATTTCATGCTTGAGCGTCTCTTTGAGCAGTACATACCACTGAATGCTTATGTCATGTCAAGAAGATTAGGGGATCCTACTGTTAATCTTAAAGCCCTGACCGTTGAGTTGTGGCAGTGGGACCTCATTAAATGCTTGACAGAGATGCTACTACCTTTTGAGGTCTTCACACGTACAGTTAGCAGGGAGGACTGTACTATGGGCCAAGCCATCCCATTGTTGTACATGCTTGAGCAACAGCTGAAGGAGGTCTGTGAAACATACGAAGGTGACGAAGAAAAAGTTGATGCATATACCTTGGCCAAGGCCTTAGCCAACCGCTTATCTCTAAATGCAAGGCTTCAAATGATTGTGTCAGGTCAACATTACATAACTGCAACAATGTTGGATCCACGGTACAAATTATTTGTCAGCAGTAGCGCAGTAATTCCTTTTTCAGATGGGGATGTTGCCAAGTACAAAACTTCCATAGCTGCGGATGCTAATGATTTAGAAACTGAACGGCTGTTACTTAAAAGCCTGCCAGTGCCAGTCCAGGACAGTCAAAGTACTCCAGGCCATCCTCCTGAGGCAAGTTCTTCAGAGCATGAGACCAGTGCGTCTGCTTCCCAGCAGGCACCAACAGTACCAAAAGCAGCACCTACACGATCTGATTCAGCAGACACAACCAAAAGCATAACTGCAATTTTTTCTACAGAAAGGGATGGGTAAGTCTGTTGCTGTTGCAAAGGGGAAAGAGGACCAGCAAAGCCGAGCACCAATGAACACTGAGCGGATGGTTCAGGCCTATCTGGATGACACAACAAAGGTGTTCATGGAGCAAAGCCCATTGGTCTATTGGTATGAAAGAAGGAGACAGTGGCCAGTGCTGAGCAGGCTGGCGATAAAGTATCTGGCTTGTCCTGTAGCCAGTGTCCCTTCTGAGCGGGTTTTCAGTGCTGCTGGTGCCATTGTGACAGCGAAAAGGACCAGTCTCTCCCCCAAAAGCGTGGAGAGGCTGACAATGATAAAAATGAATCAACACTTCATACCACCAGACTATAAAGTACGTGAATCAGAGCAGGATGAAGAAAGCGAGTCCGAAGACATCATCACTACTGTGTTACATGACCTACTTCTGTCCGAACCCCCAGAGTTTGAGGACGAGCTCCTCTTCCCTGACAACTAGGCTTTTAAATTGTTACTTTCTCCCTTCCTTTATTTGTGTTATTTATTTTCTTATTAACAATGGCTTTCTGGTGCAAAACTGCTAATAAAAACCACAACCAAATCCATCCCCACCACTGATTCTATTTATGAACCAACTGGACTTGCACGCCTATGCATTTATTTTCACTGTATCTTTTTATTTACCTCCTGGAGTTGCACGCCTGTGCATTTATGTTCCATGTTGACTGCACTCCTCAGAGTCTTGCTCCATCTTCTTGACTCCCACTCAAGTCAATACAATTCCATCTTGCCAGCCATACATTGGATGTTGTAGATGGAGTATAGTACAATAATGTAGCCTCTAACAGTCCCTCCATAACAAGTGAACCGTACATGACTACAGCCATCCTCTATTTCATTTGAAATCTGCAACACATCACTGTCTTACTCTTAAGGCTACCACCTCTGTCTGCAGGCATTCATAGACGACTTTTCAGTGTCAAAACTTGAGCAGGCATCCACAACTGAAGTCAACTTGTTGTGACTCGTCATTACTTTTAAAAGGCCCGGCAGCATCTGTGATCAATCATCTGACAGTGAAAGAGAAGAGCAAGACAGGTATATTAAAAGAAAATGATGCCATGCATTGCATTGGATGTTTTGCTGACTCTGAGCAAATGTGCATGGAGTTGAAGTATACTAGTAACTTCAGACTCACGTGATAGCCAATTTTTCCATGTTATTTAATAATATAAATTATTTACGCACTTATGTTCCTACTACTACAGGTGCAGTCAGGACTTAATTTATCGTAGTCACTCACTACAGACTGAGTTGCTGTTGCTGTTGGACTAGACGTGCCACACCTGATAATGATGGTGACCACCATATCTTTGCACGCTGTCAGGCAGTTGGATCTGAGCTGATTGATGTACGATGTTTCTTGGAGTGGAATACAAGGTAAATACAAATAAGAGGCACAGCACAGTAGACCCAGGCTACTACATGTATGTGCACTGTGCAGTGGTAGAGTACAATAGTGGTATGATTGATGACTGAGAATTACGCATTGATTTTGTTGATTCATTTTGAAAATGCTAGGTTGCTTTTTTATGCCCCTTTCTGTGGCTCAGTGAAATTTTTAGGGAAATGCAGTTTGTGTTACGGGCGACCCTGTGTCGTGGGTCTGTTCTGTGCTGGCTCCTGTCTTTTCTTGTACTTCTAGATTAATAATGATGTGCAACTAGTAGACTTATACATATTGTATCGAAGCCACCTCAGTCTGAAAGTCCTCTCTTACGACTACTCCTCTTGTATTATTTTTTTGATCTTCACTGTATTACAATTTGTTTAGGTCATTCACATTCTTTTGTATTTGCCTTTTCTTTTTCAGGCTGGACGTTTTTCACCCACTGCTATTATACTATGAGCATCAACTCACCCTTACCACTAATCCTCATCATCAAGCAATTGGATGGCGGGAAACCAAGAATGATATTCAGCGTGTCCTTTTCCTACGTTTATTCCTTACATTCATTGGCTAGTGGATCAACATCATAAATCATCGTCTTCATTATTTTGCTTTTGTTGTCTCCATGCGAATACTGTTTTTCTTTCTCAAACCTTTCCCAAAACCCCCTTACCCATCCATTCAACAAACCCTAACCCTCTTCCCCGGGCTGCGTGGTTTCATTGAGGTGTGATGTTTGTTACATTAAATATACACCAACAATTTGATCACGCGCTTGCTGGGGCAGATGTGGTGAAAGCAACAATAGTGAAATTTCAACAAGGCATGGCCAGGATCTTCTTCTGCTTCCCAACTCAAGCTCTGTGTATAATGTCAAATAATTTACCATTACCATCAAACAACGAATACATCTAATGAATTGGCGTCATTGTTTGGGTTTAAGTTTACAGCATTATGATTTAGAAATGTTTGACGTTGCCGTGAGTACTATACCTACAGTTGAACTTCTTATCTTCTCTTGCACTTAGTTTCCAGTCCCCAAAACCATTGTTTTGTTTCAGTTTAGCAGTTGCAATATTGTTTTTGGGTCAGTCGTGTAATGTACTGTACTTAATACTTATACTAGCCCCACATTGTCTATCACGCAAATGACTGCCTCTTTCTTTTTGTCTCTAAATGCTACTGGCAGGGTCTGTCTACTACTAGTACTATCACAGAAGTTCAGAACCTCAGATTCTTCTCCATTGTCTTGGGTAACAAATGCAGCCCTTGCAGTGCCACACTTCATCATCAATCATCATCAGCAATCACAGTTAAGATAAGTTTGCTGTGAGGTATAACGCAAGACAGACTGGTAGTTCTTCTAATACTACAAATATAACTCGGTGAGGGTTTACCGCATCTATCTGTCTGCATGTTAAAGATGTGGCCAATATATTTTTTTATTCGAAAGCACTGTCCGCTGACCTGCATGGCCAATTAAACCTTGCGATGTTGCACAACGTACATTATTTGGTGAAACAGTCCCCCCTCCACCCCCCCAACAAACACAAATGAACTTCAAATGTTTTCTTTTGAACATAACTTGGTGTCTCATTTATTTTACCTTAATATAAAGAAAGATGATACAAAAATAAAATATATATTAAATCTTACCCCACAGCTGTCCCTACCCTCCCCTAACCCAACAAAATTTCCAAGTTCAATGTAAACCCCAACACCCAATTCCCACCCACCAACAAAAGGATTGAAAAAGGGGCAAACAAACAGGGTCCATCTCAAAGCCGGAGGGCTTTCAAGTGTTTGTCCACAATGAGCTTCACCCGCTCCTCTATTTCATCCTCAAGCATCGCTACCCGGAGGAGAATATTTTTTTGAAATTGACGGCACCTACATTGGCATGCATGTTGTGGGGGGGTGACCGATGATGAAAAAATCTGGTGGCGGGCGGCTGCCTGACCACGGTGACGTACTCCTGCAGGCTTGGGGGCCGGGGCATTGGAAGAGGCAGCAGCTGCTGCCGCCGCCTCCTTCTCCTTCTCGGCCTGAGCCACCAGCCGGCGGTAGGCCTCAATGATGGCCTGCAGTTTCCGCTGCCGGGCCCGGACTGCCAACTCCTTTCTTGTTGGTTTTGAAGGAGTAACTATAAAGAAAGAGACAGAATTGTTGTAATCCAAAATCCCAGCAAATCAAGAACACAAAATTTATTCAACACATAGTGGCACAGTAGCACTAGCAAGCAAGCTGAGTATAAAAAATGGTGTTGTATCTATCTTGAACATTCTACGGCCTATATAATTAATTTGTTGGACTTTTTGGCACGGCAATATGCCTGCCCTAGTAGCATGGGTGTACTTCAACGGTCACACACATACGAACACCTGTCTTTTTCATATCTCGTTTTATATCATATACTCTGCTTCCGGGAACAGTGACAGTCTCAAACTAACATTAATTAACAGGGGCCAGCTAGTAGTAAATGTCTAGTAGAGACTATCATTCTTTATATCGCGCAACAAACCTTAGGTGGTTTGTGTTTCACCAGCAACGACCCATGCATCCAGTCGTCCCCTCCTTCCCTTGCCTTTGGGTTTGACCAAAACACCGCTGCTGAGACTATCCACTACCCACCGATATTGGGTGTGTCTCCCACCCACGCAGGCAGCTGTGTTTTCCCTTTTCCATGCTTCCACAACAACCCATGCATCCGACTGCTATCAGCCACCTGCATTGCTGATTCCAAAGTATCCTTCTATATTAGATGATTGGTGCTTTTTCCTTGCTCCTTTCATCATACTTAAAATCAATCTCCTTAGTGTTAATCCATCGCGGTCATGTTGTGGATAAGACTTTTAGTCTGCCACCAACCTTTCACAGCTGAGTTGTAGTCAGATAGAAGAGGCCTGTTATTTTATCAATTCTCGCCGGTGGTAATGCTAAGCATGGTAATGACAAATAAAGGTGGCGTCATATATTGTCCAGTAGAACTTCAAGTTCATTATAAATCTCAGAGTACAGTGAGGAAGTTTTCCCCTCCCACCAAGTAATGCGGATCACTATTGAATGTAACTTACCATCGCCCACCGTTGTTGGCTCCTCCCCCACTGCTGCTGGTGTAGGTGCCTCTGGTCCTGTCCCCTCTGGGATCGCCTCTGCTGACGCTGCGCCGCTGTCCCCGTCGGCACTGGTGGATGGTACCGGTTCTGCACCTATAAAAATAAGTACACCTTTTTAGATGGATGCATAGCCCCCATTGTACTTGTTCACCAAGAATGGAGTTCTGCAAAACAGTTAAGTACAACGTAATCAGTAGTAGTCCACATTGCATAGTACTGCAGAGTCACTACACATATTAGCATTCATTTGTTATGGTATGGTACCCAAGCTCATCTCATCTCTACTGCTACTCTAGTCCTTGGAAATTTAGACTGAACCATGTAACCTTTGTACATCAATGTCTACAGTTTTGTGCATGCTACCTCGCAGCTTGTTGCGCAGTACGAGAAGACGCCTTTGAGGCCACATGATTGTTCAATGCATACACCTGAAGAGTTTGGAAAATAAAAAGGCCCGTATTTACTTTTTGTATGTGGATTGTGGAATCGAGTTTGCTTACAGGTTACACCTTTTTTTTAGCATGACTGCAAAAAACTTGCATAAATGTATTTCATACTGTCTAACTGTAGGAAGGTGGCTACCTGACTATGGTTACCCCAGATTTTTTGCCTTGTGTTTAGCTGGTTTTCGACTTAGTTGGCCTGGTTCCCTGCTAATCAGGGCCCCAGGCTATCTGCTCTCTCTGGAAAATGGATTCCATGTACCCTAGGTGCATAACTAGATTGGCTTGGGTCACCTTATCAGCCCCTGTACAGAGCACTATAGGTGCCCAGGGCATAGGTGCATCCAAGGCCTACCAGGGGCTGCAGCATACCTTTTGCCACCCCTGGCTGGCTATCTAAAATTGACACAACTGGCTGATCACTCAGCTGGGGCCAGGTGGTGTAATCACCCCTTGCTTAGATATAGTATGCCTATATCTAAACCTATCTGGACACTTATAAACCTGTGAGCCACTCCTATGGCAGGCCTTAACAACCCTGAAGGCAGAGTGCGTGGTTTAATGTGAGATGGTGCTCTAGCATGAGCTGAGCCTGTCTGCAGCTGTCGGGACCAATTCCCTTAGCTGTTCCGGGATAATGCCAAACCATATACTATTAAGTGCATTATAATCCTCGCGATTATATGTCAACTTTGGTTTGGCTTTATCAAAACATGTCGTGTAAGGTGTCATACGAATTGGAATACTACCCCCTCACCAGTCCTGGCGACGGGGGTAGCATTCCACCCCTCTAGAGGGGACGACATGTTACTTTTGCTAAAACGCGTTGATTTTTAAAAGAGCCTCAGATCCACAAAATGGATGCTTCTGCCACAGACACATGTCTGACCTCCTGCTGCTGACCGAAACTCAGCAGAGGAGGCCTGCACAAAGGATTTCCTGTCACAGGGAGGTGTCACACCACCCCAGACAGGAGATAGTGGATTGTAGTAGGGAGGTTTGAAAGAAACCAGACAGTGCCTGGGGAGCACAAGGCTTCCCTTTGCATAATCCAGTCAAACCGGTTCTGGGGCAGCCCAGCCCCAGCTCCAGTGAGACCTGGACAAAGGAAAGGGGGTGTAACCACCCCCCTTCCTGGTCCCACCCATAGGGGAGGGACCTAGCAGGAGATCCACCCCTCAGATTGGAATAAGAGTGGGAGCAGTGCCAATGCAACTCAGATCATCCTGAAGAAACATAAGAAACGAATTCTGGACCCTTCGACTTTCTACTCAACGCAGAAGACTGAAGAATCTCCCTTGTGGTCAAGGAGTGACCACCCTGTGCAAACAGGCACCATCCAGCCCTCGACCCTTGCTTTGTTGCAGTTCCCGCCGGGAGACAGAGATCGACGAGACAGAGATCGACGAGATCAAGCTTGCCTGCCTTCTCCCTGCCCGATCCACAGTCCCTGCAGAGCTGAGACCAGTGGAGGCGACCGGAAGCGTGGGGCACGCCATCTTGAAAAGGCCACGAGACGCTGACCGTGCAGCCCACGAGTGATCCTCGAAGCTGTGCACCGGGGTTTGAGAAGCCCCCACCCCGAGCTACACTTGCACCAAAGCTACCCCCTCCACACTCGACAAGTGCTGCATGGGGCCCTTCTGCTTGTGGCGGCTCGACGCGTTGGCCCGGTCACTTGCCAGCTGGCTTGTGGCCCCTGTGCCAACGAAAACTGAAATACGACTTGCTTTTCTGGTTGCTCCAGATCTGAACCAGCTCCTGTGAAAAGGAGCCCCCACTCTGACCCTCCTGGTTTGAGTGATATGCAATCTCCCGGTTCCGCGTGGATTGCTTTTGCCAAGTGCTGTTTGCTGCAATCTTGAAGCCGACGGTGCTGACGGCGAGAGCCTACGTGGGACAGATCGTGACCTGCTCCTGGACGTCGCAGATGCCCCAGAGCCCACGTGACAGCGGAGAGAAGCCTATCAACAACCACCTGATTGCGCCCGACATTGCCTGGTTCCGTCCTGGTTCCACCCTGGTCACTGCTGAGTGACCCAGACTCTGTCCCCTCTGCTTTCAGGTACTTTTCTACTTCGATCCACCCTTGGATCGCACCGGACACTTCTGCTTCACATCGCCTGCAGCTGCAACAGCTTCAAGCACCAAGAGCCTGCGTGTCAAAACCCGACGCCACTTCGACCCTGTGCACCCACGGCCTGTGGGTGAGGTAACATTGCAACGCCGGTGTTCCTACACTGGTACACACCTCTAGGGTCTGTGTCTAAAGTTTTGTTCCTCTAGGTTCAGCGGAAGTATCTTTTAACTCACTTTATTTAACTTTTACGCACCATTGACATTGCATTGGTGCGAGCCGCACTTTCCGTGCTGCACCCGTCTCCTGTGGGCTACTCCCGACTTCAGCATTGCTAGTCCTGACTGCTCCCAGCGAATCTCTAGGCCCTAGGCCTAACCACTGTTCGATTGGTATCTCTTATACCATTTTTTTAGTATATGGTTTGAGTGGCCACCCGCCCTCATCCATAATTGTGCAACTTTGTATGTTATACTGTGCTTTTGATTTAACGCTTGTGCCCCTTTCCTCATAAAGAGTACTGGGGAGTAATTTAGAAATAAATACATATATTTTTATAATATATACTTGTGTGGTGTCCTTTCATTTGATTACAGGATTGTATGTGGTAAAACAGCTCGCTTAACACGACCTCTTAAGTTAAGCCTTTAAGGCTGCTTAGTCCATGCTACCTCTAGGATAGCTTGTCTAACAAGGTTGACTTACAACCAGACATCTTTGGGGCTTGTTTGGACTGATACCCAGTGGTTCCAGAATTGGAAACACTACATATCAGGCCAACTTCTCACATTGGTGTGCAGCGGTGCGGATTTGAGCTTGCTGTTTGTTTTACCATTGCAATCTTTACATCAAATTGAAAGATCACATCAAGTACCTTAGGTACATATAAATCAAAAGCTTAGCATATTAAGTTCTACTGAACTTAGTAGTTGTAGATAAAAGGGATTAGCACACCCTGACTACAACTCACTAGCAAGGTACAGTAGGAAAACACTCAGTGTAGGTAAGTGCATCACTTACACCTCACTAGCAGTCATGTCTGATACAGGTAGAGCCTCAGGCTCTGCTCCTGTAGTAGTTGATCCTATAGGGACAACATCCAGATATGACAACCTTAGCCACAAAGACCTGAGTGCCTTGTGCACAGCCAGGAGGCTAAAAAAGGGCAGAGGCCCTACCATTCCTTCCCTAGTAGCTCTCCTAGAAAAGGATGACTTAGATAAGGTGAGTCAGGCTCCCTTAGAATCAGGTGAAGGGATACACTCCCCTGAGAATGAGGATCTTCCAGATGAAGAAGAAGAGGAGGAGGAAGAGGAAGGCTCAGATGTAGAAGAGCCTGAAGATCAGGATCAGAGGGTGACCCAGGTACAGGTTGCCAGGCTTAACCAGGCCAACCTAGACCTACATGGGAATGGAGAGGGCCAGCACCACTCCAGATCTCATAACCAAATTCTCCCAGGTAACAGGAGGGTGAGATCTCAATCAGGGGATTCTCATCTTTCTAGTGCCTCAAGAGAATCTCAAAGAGGGATGACTCCCTCCCAGAGGAAAGAGCATAGGGCCAGAATGAGGGCTGTCCAACTCCAGATAGAGAGGGAAGAGGTAGCCTTGGCTCAAGCTAAACTTGCTTTAGCAAGAGAAAGAAAATTGTGTGGCTTAGATGCCACTGGTGGCAGCAAAGTTCCTAAAGAGAAACCCAGGTCCTATGATAGTAGAAACCTGACAAAGATTGTGCCCCCCTATCAGGAAGGGGATGACATCCACAAATGGATGACTGCTCTGGAGAGAGCCTGCATGGTACAGCAGGTTCCTGAGGAACAGTGGGCAGCAATCGTATGGTACTCCTTTTCAGAGAAAGGGAGAGATAGGCTCCTCACTGTCAGACATGAGGATGCCAGCAATTACAAAGTCCTGAAGAGTGTCCTAATAGATGGGTTTGGCTTAACCACTGAACAGTACAGGTTAAAGTTCAGAGATACCCAGAAGACACAGACTCAGGACTGGACTGATTTTGTTGATTGTGCAACTAAGGCTCTGGAGGGTTGGCTAAATGGCAGCAAAGTACATGACTTCACAGGATTGTATAATTTGATTATGAGGGAGCAGATCCTAAGTAATTGTCAGAACCAGATCTTACACCAGCACCTGGTGGACTCAGATTTGACCTCTGCCCAAGAATTGGGAAAGAGGGCAGATAAGTGGGGCAGAACCAGGATTAGGCCTAAGAATCAGGACAATAACCAGAAGAAGGAGTCTACCAAGCCTCAAGATAAGGGTGGGGATAAAAGTAAAGAAAACCCTTCCCCAGGGCCCCAAAACTCCAAGAAGGGGGGTGGGTCCCAAGACACTTCATCAACTGAGAAAAAGCCTTATTGTCATGCCTGTAAACAGGTTGGGCATTACAAAACAGACAGCTGTTGTCCCAAGAATGGCAATAAAGAAAACATACCTCCAAAGCCAGCTCCAACACCTCCTGTTACTGTCAGCAGTAATCCCCCAGGAAGTGGGAGCACACCCAGGAATCTGGGTGGGTTTACTTTTGGAGCCCAGGGGGACCCTGGCCTATCCAGGTCCCCATCCCCAAATGATCTTGTTTATGAGACTGGCATGGGGTTTGCCAACTTCTCTGTTTGCCCAAATACCTTGAGCAAATATAGACAAGAACCCATCATCAATGGTTTGAAAGTTGAAGCCTTTAGAGACACAGGGGCTAGCATCACCATGGTGGCTGACTGCATAGTCCCCTCTAAGCAACTTTTACCTGGTGCCACATACCAGGTAACAAACATTGATGGCATCCAAACAAATCATCCCATGGCAGTAGTAAGTCTCAGCTGGGGAGGTGTCATTGGCCCAAAGAGAGTGGCAGTGTCACCAAACTTGCCTGTAGACTGTCTACTGGGTAATGATTTAGAAATCTCAGCCTGGGCTGAGGTTGAACAGGAAATCCATTCTAGAATGGTAAACTCCAATGGAAAGGTTAGTGGGGCTGTAATAGCTACAGCCCCAACCCAAGATGTCCTTCCTGAAAAGGTTGGTAGGGCTGAGCAACTCTCTGCCCCATCTTTAACAGAAGCTCTTCCAAAGCAGAATAGCAAAGCTGTTATGATAACAGCAGAAACCCAAACTGAGTCTCCTCCTGAAAAGGTTGGTGGGGCTGTGATGGCAACAGCCCAAACTCAAACAGATATGTGTGTTGTGAAGCCTGAAATGATGGATCACTCCACCCAAACTGAGAGCATGGAGGAGGAAGAGAAATCTCCCCCTCACCACACAGTAGGACAGGATCAGCCTCCTCAGGGAACTGATCTTACCCCTGATGAAGGAACTGCCCCAGAGGTTGTTAGGCCTGGCCTGACAGAGCCTCTGATGGCAGTGGACCCTTCTCAGGTGGGATCCAGTCTGGAGCAGGTAACCTGCCCCTCTCTACCTTGCCTTAGTCAGCCCAGGGCTGCAGAGGACAAGAAGGACAGTAAGACCCAGAGGGCCCCCTGTCAAATAAAGCACCCCCATCAACAGATTAGGGGCACCAAAACTAGTAGCCCTAGTAAGGTGAAAACATTAAAAACTCCTGAGGGAGCCCCCTTAAAAACAGTTAGGGACCTCCCACAGATGGATTCTGTTGGGCACAGCCAAACCTGGGACCCAAAGGGCCCAAACCTGAACTGTCCCTCCAGCAAGCCACACAGAGGGACCCAGCCTCCAGCTTAAGGTAGCCAGAGGTTGACCCTGAGAGCTCAGTGCAACTCAGTTGAAGAAAGAAAGGCACACATGGTGGAAGATAATTGGAGGAAGTTGAGCCCAAAATTAGTGGAGCCTCACTTCAATACTCCATATCCAAACCAGCCTTTAACTTTGCATAAACACACCCAAGGTAGTGATTCCCTATGGTGGAGACCCTCTAATACCCCTAGGGTGAGGGACTGCTTAGTGGACCATGAGACAGGGGGTACCCATGCTAGTGCAGGTACTTCCTTATATGGCCACTCAGGCAATATAGGCTTACCTGGCCAAGGATAGCCTTATCTTCTTTCGTTTGGGGGGGGGGGGGGGTTGTGTAGGAAGGTGGCTACCTGACTATGGTTAGCCCAGATTTTTTGCCTTGTGTTTAGCTGGTTTTCGACTTAGTTGGCCTGGTTCCCTGCTAATCAGGGCCCCAGGCTATCTGCTCTCTCTGTAAAATGGATTCCATGTACCCTAGGTGCATAACTAGATTGGCTCGGGTCACCTTATCAGCCCCTGTACAGAGCACTATAGGTGCCCAGGGCATAGGTGCATCCAAGGCCTACCAGGGGCTGCAGCATACCTTTTGCCACCCCTGGCTGGCTATCTAAAATTGACACAACTGGCTGATCACTCAGCTGGGGCCAGGTGGTGTAATCACCCCTTGCTTAGATATAGTATGCCTATATCTAAACCTATCTGGACACTTATAAACCTGTGAGCCACTCCTATGGCAGGCCTTAACAATCCTGAAGGCAAAGTGCGTGGTTTAATGTGAGATGGTGCTCTAGCATGAGCTGAGCCTGTCTGCAGCTGTCGGGACCAATTCCCTTAGCTGTTCCGGGATAATGCCAAACCATATACTATTAAGTGCATTATAATCCTTGCGGTTATATGTCAACTTTGGTTTGGCTTTATCAAAACATGTCGTGTAAGGTGTCATACGAATTGGAATACTACCCCCTCGCCAGTCCTGTCGACGGGGGTAGCATTCCACCCCTCTAGAGGGGACGACATGTTACTTTTGCTAAAACGCGGTTGATTTTTAAAAGAGCCTCAGATCCACAAAATGGATGCTTCTGCCACAGACACATGTCTGACCTCCTGCTGCTGACCGAAACTCAGCAGAGGAGGCCTGCACAAAGGATTTCCTGTCACAGGGAGGTATCACACCACCCCAGACAGGAGATAGTGGATTGTAGTAGGGAGGTTTGAAAGAAACCAGACAGTGCCTGGGGAGCACAAGGCTTCCCCTTGCATAATCCAGTCAAACCGGTTCTGGGGCAGCCCAGCCCCAGCTCCAGTGAGACCTGGACAAAGGAAAGGGGGTGTAACCACCCCCCTTCCTGGTCCCACCCATAGGGGAGGGACCTAGCAGGAGATCCACCCCTCAGATTGGAATAAGAGTGGGAGCAGTGCCAATGCAACTCAGATCATCCTGAAGAAACATAAGAAATGAATTCTGGACCCTTCGACTTTCTACTCAACGCAGAAGACTGAAGAATCTCCCTTGTGGTCAAGGAGTGACCACCCTGTGCAAACAGGCACCATCCAGCCCTCGACCCTTGCTTTGTTGCAGTTCCCGCCGGAACTCGAGCGACAGAGATCGACGAGATCAAGCTTGCCTGCCTTCTCCCTGCCCGATCCACAGTCCCTGCAGAGCTGAGACCAGTGGAGGCGACCGGAAGCGTGGAGCACGCCATCTTGAAAAGGCCACGAGACGCTGACCGTGCAGCTCACGAGTGATCCTCGAAGCTGTGCACCGGGGTTTGAGAAGCCCCCACCCCGAGCTACACTTGCACCAAAGCTACCCCCTCCACACTCGACGAGTGCTGCGTGGGGCCCTTCTGCTTGTGGCGGCTCGACGCGTTGGCCCGGTCACTTGCCAGCTGGCTTGTGGCCCCTGTGCCAACGAAAACTGAAATACGACTTGCTTTTCTGGTTGCTCCAGATCTGCACCAGCTTCTGTGAAAAGGAGCCCCCACTCTGACCCTCCTGGTTCGAGTGATAAGCAATCTCCCGGTTCCGCGTGGATTGCTTTTGCCAAGTGCTGTTTGCTGCAATCTTGAAGCCGACGGTGCTGACGGCGAGAGCCTACGTGAGACAGATCGTAACCTTCTCCTGGACGTCGCAGATGCCCCAGAGCCCACGTGACAGCGGAGAGAAGCCTATCGACAACCACCTGATTGCGCCCGACATTGCCTGGTTCCGTCCTGGTTCCACCCTGGTCACTGCTGAGTGACCCAGACTCTGTCCCCTCTGCTTTCAGGTACTTTTCTACTTCGATCCACCCTTGGATCGCACCGGACACTTCTGCTTCACATCGCCTGCAGCTGCAACAGCTTCAAGCACCAAGAGCCTGCGTGTCAAAACCCGACGCCACTTCGACCCTGTGCACCCACGGCCTGTGGGTGAGGTAACATTGCAACGCCGGTGTTCCTACACTGGTACACACCTCTAGGGTCTGTGTCTAAAGTTTTGTTCCTCTAGGTTCAGCGGAAGTATCTTTTAACTCACTTTATTTAACTTTTACGCACCATTGACATTGCATTGGTGCGAGCCGCACTTTCCGTGCTGCACCCGTCTCCTGTGGGCTACTCCCGACTTCAGCATTGCTAGTCCTGACTGCTCCCAGCGAATCTCTAGGCCCTAAGCCTAACCACTGTTCGATTGGTATCTCTTATACCATTTTTTTAGTATATGGTTTGAGTGGCCACCCGCCCTCATCCATAATTGTGCAACTTTGTATGTTATACTGTGCTTTTGATTTAACGCTTGTGCCCCTTTCCTCATAAAGAGTACTGGGGAGTAATTTAGAAATAAATACATATATTTTTATAATATATACTTGTGTGGTGTCCTTTCATTTGATTACAGGATTGTATGTGGTAAAACAGCTCGCTTAACACGACCTCTTAAGTTAAGCCTTTAAGGCTGCTTAGTCCATGCTACCTCTAGGATAGCTTGTCTAACAAGGTTGACTTACAACCAGACATCTTTGGGGCTTGTTTGGACTGATACCCAGTGGTTCCAGAATTGGAAACACTACATATCAGGCCAGCTTCTCACACTAACGTGCACCACTTTTGTCATTATTTTTCGGCAGATGAGCAGATTTCCTTCTACGAAGCAGAGATTTCCAGAGCTTACCAAAAAGAGGCATATGTAACCAGTATACGTTCAATGGTGAGGGGTCTCCGACATTTTCCACATTTCCCTATCGTGCACTGGTAGCTGTACAAATGTAGATTACTTTATTCAGCCTTTTTTAACTCTGGATTTTTTCTGGTGGGCCTTGACGTATTTCACGGAACAACTTAAAAACATTGATGTTACTTACTTAGTTACTTCTAACAAAATAAAGCTTTTGAAGTACCACATTGACTCGGAAGTATATTTTCAGTGTCTTTTGTCTTGTAGACTTACACGAGTGAGTGAGCAAAAGGGGGTTACTTAGGTTATGGATTGTGTAATAAAAGCATTGGACATCTTGGTATTGGGGTTCAGGAGTGGGATAATTGAATAATTGACCAATGACTGAGCCCATATAGGTTGTCGTTCAGTGAATTGTGGGTTCCTCAGAGTTCTGTGACTGAGGTGTAAGTAAGGTCCAACCTGCCTATCACCAACATCCAATTTTCTGGTGCATACATAGTTATGTATGTGACTGCATAGAAGAATACCCGCAAGAGTAGTAGTGGTATACTAACGTTTACAAAATACTAGACCAACATCTGGATGCATACTTGGTTGGTGTCAATTGGCAAAGAAGAGACATTACAGAGGAAAAAGCATAAGACAGGAGTGGACCCTGTGCCTACAGCTATTCTATCACAGATTTTTTGAAAAGATTAATACCTTAACTAAAGAGTGGGCAACAGGGCAAGCTTACCTACAGACAGTCTAATACTAGTAGTAGCACAGAGAGTCATAGCAGAGGCTCTTTGAAGGAACAGAAAGGCAGGGACAGATACCCAACATTTTGAAAACATAATGAAAATCAAAAAAGCATTTGTCAAAATTTATTTAGGAAGGAAATGTCATTATCAGTTGGAAAAAAAAGCTCCGTTATAAAGTTAGGGAAATGTCATTGTTCCAAAAGAAAGCACTGTTGGACTTACTGGGGACAGCAGCAGGATTCTCGGTAGAGGAGCTCTGTGCCTGTGGTTCACCCGCTGACTCGGTCCCAGCCTTCTGCTTGCCCCTGGGTTCTGTGGTTCATGTAAGAAATAATAAAGAAAGAGAAAAACATTGAGTGCTGTGAAACATAGACAGCAAGCATTTCAAAAACCACTGCTACAACATTAAAAGAAACAAACATTGATCTACCAAATGACTACTGCCTTGCATGATTCACTGACTGTATATACTTGGAGAAAACAAATCAAATGTTCCATAAACATTCTGATTGCAGATTACTAAGTAACACAGAGGCAGTAAAACCTGAACAACACCACCGATTCAAGAATGGGGTAATCAATTATCTGTAAGTAGGCATTTCTTTTTTATTTTTGCCAGCAAAATGCATAGATCACAAGGAGGAGACATGCTTAACTTTGTGCATACTAACACAAAATTGTACGTTTGTTGCATCATATTTTGTTCTGCTACTGACTGAATGCTACTGCTGCTAAGCCTACCCACTCACTAAACAAACTACATTAGTTCTATGGAGGGCTGAGGCAGGGGCGGCTCTAGGCTCATGGTGGTCCTGGGCAGGGAGCGTTGGTAGGGGGGCCCGGAAGAGGAGGTCGGGGCGGAGCACGGAGGCCTGTGAAGAGGGGGGAGTCAGGGTGTTTGGAAGTGGAACAGAGCCGGAGGCACCAAATCCCTGCCAGGGGCCGCCACGCAAATATGTATCCATAATCAGAGGATTATTAAATTAAGGATATATATTGGTGTGGTGGCCCCTGGCGTTTGGTGGCCCTGTGCAGTTGCACAGCTTGCACATGCCTAAAGCCGGCCCTGGCTGAGGTAAGAAGAACAAAGTAACTTTTGCATTCATTGCCAGAGGAGGATTCATGCAGAAGAGAAGGCCGTGAAAAAAAATGATACAATATGCAAACTACGTACAATTATCCATCCACCGCTATTTCACCGACGGACAAAGGAAGGACAAGACTCTATTAATAGCATTAACTAACTTCAGTTCTCTACAATAAAGAAAATCTCACATCAATAAACAGCAAAAGCTAGCGCCAAGTTGAAACAACACGCAAGAGTCAGTGAAGAAGCGCAGCACAGACCAGTGTCATACAATTACAGTAGATATAACGGAATACATCGGAAATGTAACTAGGAGCACCAGTCATCGCGTTACTTATTCAGCCAAGATTTAGAAAGATATAATAACAATACTTATACTACTATAGATATATATATATATATATATTTATATATATATATATATATATATATATATATATATATATATATATATATATATATTACCTACTGGCGTTCGCCAGTAGGTATATATAGTTAGGATTTTTTCCCTATGGGATTTTTGAAAATTCTATGTCTAATAACGTTGGCGTTTGTGGACGGAATCGGCTGATATTTTCAGGAAAATGGCACATTTTGTTTCTGAGCAGCCCCTGAAAATTGGGTGGGGTTTCGTCAAGGGGGGGCTGAGAAAAAAGGGAGGTCCCAAAACGCGTTTTTCCCATTCATTTTTCCATAGGGCGGTTGGACTCACTTTTAGCTCGAACGGCTGAATGGATTTGCACGAAACTTGGCAAAATTGTAGGGACTGTTAGCCCGATGTGCCTTTGCTAGGTCTTAATATATGTGCTCCAGTAGTTTTTGAGAAATTAACGTTCAAAACAAGATATATATCTGTAACAGCGCTCCAGGCTGCGCTCCGGTTCGCTTACTTTTCGCGAAACGGAACTTTGCATGCAGAAAGCTGATTGGCTCTCCGGTGTCTGTCAACATTCTAAACAGTCCGGAGCGGCCGCCATCTTGTCTCTCGGTAGGATCGAGAGAGAAGAAGAGGTGAAAAACGAAGGGGGAATTTAATGAAAGGAGGCAAGGTTTCCCCCTCTTGACCCCCTAGGAATGTTGTTGGGGTTATTAAAGGGTCCCGTGGGGAAAATAAAAAAAAAAATGATTTTTCACGGTAGAAGCGCTTCACGGGCCGCGAACTGGGCCGCAAACTGGTAGCGAAACGGGAATTCGCCATTTTGTGCTTCGTTAATTAAATTACTAGGTATAAGGGGGTGCGGGAGACGTATCCTAATCCCCTATGTTTCCTGAGGGTGGCTGAGGAGGCTCATATATGTTGATACATCTCTTCCAGCGGCTGTGCGTGAGCTTTTTTTTTTTTTTGCTGCGTGACAGTCCGGAGCGGCCGCCATCTTATCTCTCGGTAGGATCGAGAGAGAAGAAGAGGTGAAAAACGAAGGGGGAATTTAATGAAAGGGGGCAAGGTATCCCCCTCTTGACCCCCTAGGAATGTTGTTGGGGTTATTAAAGGGTCCCGTGGGGAAAATAAAAAAAAAAATGATTTTTCACGCTAGAAGCGCTTCACGGGCCGCGAACTGGGCCGCAAACTGGTAGCGAAACGGGAATTCGCCATTTTGTGCTTCGTTAATTAAATTACTAGGTATAAGGGGGTGCGGGAGACGTATCCTAATCCCCTATGTTTCCTGAGGGTGGCTGAGGAGGCTCATATATGTTGATACATCTCTTCCAGCGGCTGTGCGTGAGCTTTTTTTTTTTTTGCTGCGTGACAGTCCGGAGCGGCCGCCATCTTATCTCTCGGTAGGATCGAGAGAGAAGAAGAGGTGAAAAACGAAGGGGGAATTTAATGAAAGGGGGCAAGGTATCCCCCTCTTGACCCCCTAGGAATGTTGTTGGGGTTATTAAAGGGTCCCGTGGGGAAAATAAAAAAAAAAATGATTTTTCACGGTAGAAGCGCTTCACGGGCCGCGAACTGGGCCGCAAACTGGTAGCGAAACGGGAATTCGCCATTTTGTGCTTCGTTAATTAAATTACTAGGTATAAGGGGGTGCGGGAGACGTATCCTAATCCCCTATGTTTCCTGAGGGTGGCTGAGGAGGCTCATATATGTTGATACATCTCTTCCAGCGGCTGCGCCATCTTGCCTTTTTTCCAATGCCACAATTTTGTCGTGCACGGCAGCCATTTTAGATGCCAGGCTGGTCCCAGGCTATCACCTACCCCTGCG
Source organism: Lissotriton vulgaris (assembly GCF_964263255.1). NCBI lineage: Eukaryota > Metazoa > Chordata > Amphibia > Caudata > Salamandridae > Lissotriton > Lissotriton vulgaris. Next base: position 86,603 of record NW_028251340.1, on the reverse strand, counting down.
GATGTAGTTTATGGCCCCAGCTGTAGAGAATTCAGACATGCCAACCATCCCGATTCAGGCATGAGACTACTGATTTCAGTGCTAGTCTCCCGCCTCCCGATTTCTGCAAGCAAAAACCCGGGGGCATATTACGAACAACTAGCGATAATTTTTGTCTCTAACTTGTTTAGAGACAAAAATTATCGCCGCACATCGGCGATTTTTATCGCAGATAAACCTTGCTATTATCGCAGAAAAGTCAGCGATATTCATGTATTATCGAGCAAATGCTCTTAGCCATGTTATCCACCTCCCATTGGATAACATGGCTAAGAACTGCTCAGGGCAGGTGTTAGATTTTGGAGATATTCGCGCTTAGCGCGAATATCTCCAAAAGTTGGTAATAGGAGATAGCGATGTTAGGGACTGTTTCCAGTCGCTAACATCTTGGCACGCCACTTTGCATGTCATTAGTGATAAGTATCACTGACATGCAAAGCGGGGCCCAAGATGGTCGCTATCTCCTTTTAGCTGTCACTAACTGGTGTTAGCGACAGCTTGGTAATAGGGAGATAATTTTATCTCCGCTTTCATGGCTTTTAAAGCCAAAAAAGCGGAGATAAACCCCCTTGATAATATGCCCCACGATTCCTTGGGGGTTTCAGCTGACAGGGCTTGGTATTGTGTTACATGGTAATTTTTCCTGGAAACGTCAGAGGGTCGATGCAGGGGTTCTAGAAGAGGTGATAAACCATTTAAGCCTCATGAACAAGCGCATGGTCTTTTAAAGATTTGTGAAGTACTCGGGGCGGCGGTGTGTGTGTGCCCTCTTTCAGGAGCGGGCGGGGGGGCACTGCCAGCAACTTGCCAGGTCAGGTAGTGTTCAACACGTGCATCACCCTTTCTCTGCCTGCTATTGCGCTCCATGCTTCGGAAAGGTAAGAAAAAGAACGTGCATTTGAGTTTGAAATGTCCGATCCTGCAGCAGCACACTTCCAAAGCCCACACATGACAATAACCCGATTCAAGGCCCCATTCACCCGTTTTTAAAAAAATAGATAACACTCCAACAAAGTAAGATTATAAAACTTTATTAACTTTTAACTATAATGAACGGAACAAAAACTGTAAAAACATTTAAACATTTTTCACCCAAAAAGCAACAATGGTCAGAAGCTGTCTTTTGTGCGAATAGTCCCAAGGCAGCACAACGTGCAGAGTTCTGGACGGCACCCAGGTGATGTCGCCTGGGTGCCGCACTGGTTTTGGGATCCTACAATGCTGCTCCGAAAATTGGTGTGGGGCGTCCCGGGTGGTGCGGGGGGAGGCCTCGTCAGTAGCGGTCTGTTGTGCGAATAGTCCCAAGGCAGCAGAACGCGCTGAGATGTTGATGGCACCCAGGTGATGTCCAGTAAACTGCCGCACTGGTTTTGGTATCCTACAATGCTGCTCCGAAAATTGGCGTGCGGCGGCCCGGGGGGGGGGGGGGGGGGCGTGGGGGAGGCGGCGTGAACGGGCCTCCCCAGGTGGCGGCCATCCAGCTGAGTTGCGCCCGCTCTTGCGGCTACAGCGTCTCGCTCACCATGTTGTTGAGTTGCTCCCACTCTTGCAGTGCAGCGATAGGCGGCTGCAACATGACTCTTAAAATGGCGGACGGCTCTTCGGTTTTGGGCCTGGTCCACTGAAATGGCCCTGGGACACCTTGGAACTCGGACGCTTGCCTGCTAGGGCTTGGGCTCCATTCTCGAAAAGCGTCCCCTCAGCCGTGAAGATTCTACAAAAGTCTTGGGGGCCCCCGACTCCCGCAGGCTTCCGGAGCGGCTGCCATGATTGCTCGCGGAATGACCACGACGGAGCCACGAGATGGTGGTGCTCTCATGCTGACGCCAGCTTCAGTCTGAATGATCCAGAAACAAGGTGGGGCTTTTATCGTTTTCGAAAAAAAATGTTCTAAACCAATGAAAAGTGTTATTTTTAGGTCATATGACCAAGCCTTCCATCTTTAGGAAACCAAAAGTAAAATGAACCAATGAAAAGTTTTATAAACAAGTCACATGACCTGTTATGCGGCATAGGGCTACAAAAAGCGTAGAAAATCTGTTGGCACGTGAGGCGGCGTCAGTAGCGGACCGATGTGCGAATAGGCCGAAGGCAGCACAACGCGTCGAGATCCGGATGGCACCGAGGTGGTGTCCAGCAAATTGCCGCACTGGTGTGGCCATCCTACAATGCTGCGCCGAAAGACGGCGTGTCCAGCTGAGTTGCGGTCACTCTTGCGGTAGAGTGACTCGAACGCGCCGAGATCCGGATGGCACCGAGGTGGTGTCCAGCAAATTGCCGCACTGGTGTGGCCATCCTACAATGCTGCGCCGAAAGACGGCGTGTCCAGCTGAGTTGCGGTCACTCTTGCGGTACAGTGAGTCGAACGCGCCGAGATCCGGATGGCCCCGAGGTTGTGTCCAGCAAGTTGCCGCACTGGTGTGGCCATCCTACAATGCTGCGCCGAAAGTCGGCGTGGGGTGCCCCGTTGGCTTATGAGGTGATGTCAGTAGTGGACCGATGTGTGAATAGGTCGGAACCAGCACAAGGCGCCAAGATCCGAATGGCAAGTCCTGGATGTTGAGTGCCTCAGTTGAGAGTTCTGAGCAGTGCTTGTAAGACTGTCTGAAGCTTATTTGCACCTGCTGCAGCTTCACTATTGCCCTGGTGTGGCCAAAGGTCGCACATGACATAGGCGGCCGGCTCCCGAGGTCCGGCGGAACTTTTTTCCTTTTCCTTTCTGCTTCTTTTCCTACAATCCGTTTCATCTGAAGACACGACCAGGTCCCTGAATGTGTGCAGGGGGACGCTATTGATTGAATGAAAATGGCGGCTTGACACAAAGCTGACTCAAGCGTTGCTGTTGATGCTATACAGACAAAAATTGGTTTTCAGTTTGTACATTCTTCAGGATTTTTTTTTCCATCCAAGTCTGATTGAGAGTTTGTAGAAAAATGGCTTCAGATTTTCCACATACTACTCTTCAACATTCTTCCTAAATGTAACAATGTGAAACTCACTAGGAGAACGGCTGTTTCTGTTTCCTTTCAAAATGCTGCCAACAATATTTTCTGAATGGAAGACACCATCTTGTAGCATAAAGGGCCGAAAGGGGTTCTGGTCTGGCCGATGGTTGGTGGAGACATTTTGACTATATCTTGGACCTGCCCGGCCTCGCCCAAAATGGCGCCGGTATAAATGGGACTCGTAACTCCTTGCCCGCAAATGTATATCTAGAAAATGTTATTGTAAGTGGCCCTGTCTTATTTTAATTACAAAATGTACGTCCACCGATTCCGCAACTGTTAGACACCTTTGTTCTTGCAACCTAATGGCCCGCTCGTTACGTTCCTCTACAGTGTAAATGTCTCCTCATCATATACGATTTCAGTTTGCTCCGTGGCCGGCCCACGTGGTTATAGCCCCGTATTTGTATACTGACATTTTCACAATAAAGGTTTTTAAAACAAAACACGGTAGTAGTATTTACATTGGTAAAGTTTTTACTTTTAGTCACTGTTTTCGAATCAGTAAAAGGCAAGTGAAATAAAGCAGTCCAATTACATGACGGATAAAAGGTATAATATGTAGGAACGCAGTAAAGATAAATGGTCAAGGGCAGTTGTGTTTTTCATGTCTGCAACATAAAGTGATCGATAAGAATCTGATAATCAGGCGTATCGGCGACTAAGACAGCAGGCCGAATCTCTTTTACTCAACGGCTCCGTCATGGAAGGAAGAAACGCCCTTTTTCTCGAAAAAGGAATATATTTTACTTGCAAGACAGTTGTAAATTTTCCGGGAAAGTACATTAGCCTGGAATATTATAACATATGTTTAAAAAAAAATAATGTTCGAAAACAATAAAAAGCGTAATTTGTAGGTCATATGACCAAGCTTTTCATCATTAAATTAACAAAAGTAAAATGAACCAATGAAAAGTTTTATTAACAAGTCATATGACCTGTTATGCTTACGTTACGCGCTGCGCGCCGCGCCTCGGATCACTTCCGGGTGCGCTAACGCGGCGTGTCATATCACGCATTACGCGACAACGTAGGTCAAGAATATAGTCAAAATGTCTCCACCAACCAGCGTTCGGAACACAACCCCTTTCAGCAGTCCAAAAAGTTCTGTTAAATGACAACAGAGGGGACAGGCAACAAGAACCATCAGTCAAAGAGGGGAGGGCAAGTTCTTCTCTTCCGGGTCATGTTGGGGCGCTACCGGAACTGATCGAATTGGTAGTCTACAGTGTTTCTGGATGTTTCAGACTAAAGCTGGCGTCAGCATTAGAGCACTACCATCTCGTAGCTCCGTCGTGGCCATTCCACGAGCAATCATGGCAGCCGCTCCCCACCAGAAGCCTGCGGGAGTCAGAGGCCCCCAAGACTTTTGTAGAATCTTCACGGCTGAGGGGACGCTTTCGAGAATGGGACCCAAGCCCTATCAGGGAAGCGTCCGAGTTCAAAGGTGTCCCAGGGCCATTTTAGTGGACCAGGCCCAAAACCGAAGAGCCGGCCGCCATTTTGAGAGTCCTGTGGCAGCCGCCTATCGCTGCACCGCAAGAGCGGGAGCAACTCAACTACATGATGAGCGAGACGCTGTAGTCGCAAGAGCGGGCGGTAAACAGCTGAATGGCGGAAGAGGCACAGTGTAGCAAAAGCGGGCGGAATGGCAACTGAAACGGTAAAGGGGCGCCCCACTACAGCGTGTCTTCAGGTCAAACGGATTGTGGGACAAGGTTCAGAATTGAAGAGTCATCAAAAGGCAAAAAGTTCCGCCGGACCCCGGGAGCTGGCCGCCTATGTCGGGGGCGATCTCAGGCTACACCAGTGCTATAAGACTTGGGGAGGGTGTCGGAGCCAAGCGTCTTCTCCGAGTCCATGGCCATCACACCGCCCCTCAGGGGCCTCCGTCAAGCTGTTTAGGAAGGTAACATATCACATTGTTTTCTAATGTAGTCAGGTCCACAAACGACACTCACTTACTTTGAGAATAGTGAAGCTGCAATAGGTGGAAATAAGCTTCAGACAGTGTTACAAGCACTGCTCAGAACTCTTAACTATGGCACCCAACATCCAGAACTTATGCCATTTGAGAATGGCAGTGACATTGAAGCAACTCAGGGACCAAAACCATTAACGTACTTTCACGTATGAAAATCTTACTTGGGGAGGGGGCAGGAGCGAAGCGCCCCCTCCCAGTCCGCGCCACCACACCGTATGTTGAAAATCTGAAGCCATCGTTCTACAAAGTCAACCAACCTTGGATTGAAAAATCTAGAAAAATGTACAAACTGAAAACCAGTTTTGGTCTGCATAGCATCAGTAGCAACGCTTGCTATCAGAGTGCATGAGTTTCATGCTCGATCGATTGAGCTAGCCGGATCGGGCAATAAAAAGTATAAAATAGTTATGTAAATAGTTATTTAATAAAATGTTTTACCCTGTTTCTTTGCTGGTGTGTTGTCTATATTTTTAATATTTGCATAGGGTTTGTCGTTATTTTGGGCGGGGTGGGTGACGGAGTCGAGCTGTCTTGCAGCCCTCATGGTGTGGAGCTCAGTTCATCTCACTATTTTCGTATTTCTCATGAAGGGTTGTTCCTAATATTTCTATTTTAGCAAGGTCAAAAAGAGATCCAATTAGTGGCCTACTGATTTTGCTCGATTACTTTTATTTTTTTACACAATTTTTCACTATCTGCAAAGACTAAACAGAGTATTGCGACTTTGTGCTTGTTTGTAAATAGAGAATGATCCAAAGAGAACCAATTCTAAAACAGTAAATGCTTGGACAACAATCAATCAAATGGAGAGACAAGCAGGCACGACGGATTACAACGGGGGCAAAGGCCTGCGTTAACTACCGTTCACTATCTGCAAAGAGAGAGTACTACTAAGACAAAAGAGGGGAGGGGGGGGGGGGGTGCAGCGTTCAAAGCACATCAGCGTGCATAAATACGAAAATGTTTTTATCTATCACGTACTTGACATTTTAAAGCTTTTCATATTTGCTATTAAAAAACCAATAAAATTCACAGAAAAAACCATAGGTTATAGTGGATATATAGTTAGGAATTTGCATTTACAAAACCTTGAAAATTCAATGAAAAAACCATTGGTTTTAGGCCATATATAGTTAGGGATTTGCATTTACAAAACCTTATTTTACTCGCATAAAACCATTGAAATTCCATATATAGTTAGATGCGCTAACTATATATCGCGCACCCGCAATCCACTGCTGATGATGTCACATATTACATCATTCATGACATGGTCAGTGACATCACTGATGACATCACTGATGACATCTCAAATGACATCACTGATGACATCACTGATGACATCTCTTTTGACATTACTGATCACATCACTGATGATATCATTCATGTGATAATACGATGAACCTCTTCAGACTCTAATATAACCTTAGATACAATCAGTGTAAACAGACACTCACAGACTGTCACTCATCCATGGAGTTACTCACACACCTAGTCAGTCATGCAAAGAATCAATCACACCTCCATTTCCTCAACTATACAGTTATACAAACTTTACTTATTCAAACATATACTAACACATATTTACTCTCTTATACAATCCCTGATACAAGTTCACAATGATCCATACAGCCACTCACACATTCACTGGCTCTTATGCACAGTTATTTATATATGTCAACTCTCACATGTACTGTGTTTTACATATGTACTTACTTTGACATGTAGCACTGAGATATCCATTCACTCACCAATACACTCATGCACACAGTCAACCGCCCATACAGCTGTTTCCACATGCACTTTTGAAACCATACATCTAGTGAATCAACTGCTCACACATCTATGCACAGAGTCATACACCTCCCAGCCACCCACACACACACTCAGTCTCCCATACAAATACTTGGGCAACCAATCAATAACCCATATAGTTACTCATATAGCTACTTATCAACACATGCAACAGTTTACAGAACAACAGACATAATGATGCACAAATTAAGACAGTTTAGTCACTAACCCATGCACTCAGTGAGACACATTTAATCACTCACTCATACAGTCAGTCATGCACCTACTAAATCCTTCATCCAGACACTTATACATCCACTCATTCTTCAATATGTAAGACATATTTTAACTTTACAGAAACATACAGTCACTGGATGTTGTCATCAGTGATGTCATCAGTGATGTCATTTGAGATGTCATCAGTGATGTCATCAGTGATGTCACTGACCATGTCATGAATGATGTAATATGTGACATCATCAGCAGTGGATTGCGGGTGCGCGATATATAGTTAGCGCATCTAACTATATATGGAATTTCAATGGTTTTATGCGAGTAAAATAAGGTTTTGTAAATGCAAATCCCTAACTATATATGGCCTAAAACCAATGGTTTTTTCATTGAATTTTCAAGGTTTTGTAAATGCAAATTCCTAACTATATATCCACTATAACCTATGGTTTTTTCTGTGAATATATATATATATATATATATATATATATATATATATATATATATATTCACTGAAAAAACCATAGGTTATAGACCATATATAGTTAGGAATTATCATTTACAAAACCTTATTTCACTCACACAAAACCATTGAAATTTCATATATAGTTAGTTGCACTAACTATATATCGCGCACCCGCAATCCACTGCTGATCATGTCACATATTACATCATTCATGACATGATCAGTGACATCACTGATGACATCACTGATGACATCTCAAATGACATCACTGATGACATCACTGTTGACATCTCATTTGCCATTACTGATCACATCTCTGATGACATCATTCATGTGATAATACGGTGAACCTCTTCAGACTCTAATATAATCTTAGATACACTCAGAGTAAATAGACGCTCACAGACTGTCACTCATCCATGGAGTTACTCACACACCTAGTCAGTCATGTAAAGAATCAATCACACTTCCATTTCCTCAACTATACAGTTATACACACCTTACTTATTCAAACATATACTAACACATATTTACTCTGTTATACAATCCCTGATACAAGTTCACAATGATCCATACAGCCACTCACACATTCACTGGCTCTTATGCACAGTTATTTATATATGTCAACTCTCACATGTACTGTATTTTACATATGTACTTACTTTGACATGTAGCACTGAGATATCCATTCACTCAACCATCAATACAGCTGTTTCCACATACAGTTTGGAACCCATACATCTAGTGAATCAACTGCTCACACATCTATGCACATAGTCACACACCTCACAGCCACCCACACACACACTCACTCTCTCATACAAATACTTGGGCAACCTATCATTAACCCATATACTTAATCATTATGCTACTGATCAACACATGCAGCAGTTTACAGAACAACAGATATAATGATGCACAAATTAAGACAGTTTAGTCACTAACCCATGCACTTAGTGACACACATTTAATCACTCACTCATACAGTCAGTCATGCACCTACTAAATCCTTCATCCAGACACTTATACATCCACTCATTCTTCAATATGTAAGACATATTTTGACTTTTCAGAAACACACAGTCACTGGATGTTGTCATCAGTGATGTCATCAGTGATGTCATTTGAGATGTCATCAGTGATGTCATCAGTGATGTCACTGATCATGTCATGAATGATGTAATATGTGACATGATCAGCAGTGGATTGCGGGTGCGCGATATATAGTTAGTGCAACTAACTATATATGAAATTTCAATGGTTTTGTGTGAGTAAAATAAGGTTTTGTAAATGCTAATTCCTAACTATATATGGTCTATAACCTATGGTTTTTTCAGTGAATTTCATTGGTTTTTTAAAAGCTAATATCTATAGCTGTAAAATGTATTTTTCTTTAAATCCAAAAATATATTTTATATGTTTATGATTAATTTTTTTTAAATTTTTTTTTTGTTCGCTCCCGGTTCGCGAACCGGGAAGCTTTCCGTTAGCTCGATTTCATGCCGCGACCTGGTCCGCTAACCGGTAAACGTTCAGTTTGCGTAACTGCCACGTCAGAAATCAACATTGTGACGCGTCGCGGAAGCGCGACATATCACGTTGCCGCATAATGCGTCTTATGACGCGCCCCGTTAGCGCACCCGGAAGTGCTCCGGACCGCGAACGAGGCGCAAAACGCAGGTTTCCGGAAGCGAACCGGAGCGCGGCGCGCATCGCGTAACGTAAGCGGAACAGGTCATGTGACTTGTTCATAAAACTTTTCATTGGTTAATTTCACTTTTGGTTTCCTAATGATGTAAGACTAGGTCATGTGACCTAAAAATAAGACTTTTCATTGGTTTAGAACTATTTTTTTTCCCAAATGATGAAAGCCCCCACCTTTTTTCTCACTCTGACTTACAACTTTGAGAAAGGAAGACCTATTTTGGAAAATGGCTTCACTAGTTGCTTCAGCTGCTGGATCCCCACCACCACCACCACCACCTCCTCACAAGAGAGGACCACCTCCACAGTTCCTGGGAAACCCAGAGGAGGAAAATGATGAAGAAGAAGAAGAAGAGGAAGATCAGGCACCACAATTTTTAAAAGAGTTGCCCCAGGTATCTTAAAAAAAAACTAGTTTTATTTGGCAGTTTTTTCTATTCCAGCAGGAAAGAAAAAAGTGAATGCACGTTATGTGACGTGCCTAATTTGCAAGGATGAATTATCTAGAGGCACTGAAAAGAAATATAGTTATGGGAACCACACTATGCATCGTCATGTGCAGAGGTGGCATCCTCTGAATTATAGCCGGGCAGAGATGTGAGGTAATTGGAATTTTTATGGTCAATTGTGTCCCCTAACGTAGACCCCAACGGCTCCATGTACGAGTTTCAAGTACATGTAATTTCCCTCCACAACCGAATCTGAAGACGCAAATACATTTGCGTCCAACGTTAACATGTCCTCTATCAGATCCACCATGAATGGATCGATAATTCCGTTCCTAAGTATACCGTGCCACCGTCTTTATGTGGTGCACTTTCACGTTTTCCCGGCTCTGCCGAGCTAGGCCCTGATTCCTGTCTTCAAGCCATTTCTGCCTCTGTCTCTGAAAGCTGCAGCCTGGAGACGCATCCCTGACCTCTGCCTTACTTCCTGCCCTTCGAGCGGTGCCCGGCTCGGCCTGGTCTGCCTGCCAAAAACAGTATTTTGCCTTCAAGTTATCAGCATAGCCAGCTCAGCTCCTCGAAAACACATTCCTGTCTAGTGAAATACGAAAACATATCCCGACTGCAGAGCAAGGGCCAAGCCTTCCTGTCCTCCCTCATGCAATTCATTGCTCCTGTTGCCATGGTAGGCCCCTGTCTTCGAGCATCTACACCTAGACACGCATACATTCAGTATAGAATAGCCTCTGCCCGAAAGACCTTTTACTCCAGATTAAACATCCTCCAAACACCAGATATCAGATATGTTTAGGAACAGGTCGATCTGACATGCCCGACTTATGTCTCTTCTACTCGTGTCAAAAGTCAGACTCTTAGCTTCCTCCAGATACACGTCAATCACACGTCATATCAGCTGCGCGCGCATCCAGGCCTTAGGTTTCAGCTGACTCTGCAAGAATTGTCTAAGCATCCACCCACTTTATTATTATTATTATTATTATTATTATTATTATTATTATTAAAAAGGATTTGGTACCGCGCACATACACCAATTGGTTTCTTGGCGCTCGAGACCGGGTGGGAGGAGAACATTCAGGGGCAGGGCCGCTAGCCATGCGCCAGACGGAACAGGTAAGTTTTTAGAGAATTTCGAAAGCAACGATAATCAGTAGACAGACGAATGGCAAGACACTTTTCCGTGACGTTTCTAGTTCACGTCTCTGTGTACACCCATATTCACACCTCTTTGCTACGCACATGTGTTCTTATCATATACATTTCACTTGTCACGCCTACTGTATTCAATGCTATTGTGTCATTTTACTATATATGTCATGTACTGTGAATAAATCGTTGACATCTTTTCCTGCCATCATTGCATACCCGAACCCTTGTATTGATGGACGAGATCTCCATTGACTCGAGTCATTTAGTCATTTATGATTAAAGCCCTTAAGACTCAGACACCCCGGACTCTGCCTCTCATTTTATTGAGCTATTCTTTTTTAACCTGTCTGCAATTATATGGAAAAAGGTATACAGTAAAATATTTACCACATAATTTGGCGCCCGAATAGGCAACCCTCCCCCACCCCACGCGCCGGTGATGCGTCGCAGACTTTGCCCCCGACTACAGCTGTGACTGACCCCATGCGCATCTGCAGGATTTCCTGTGTCTCCCTCAGGCCTACGGAGGTGACGGAGACTGCGGCCGACATCCAGACGAGGCGGTGAGGAGTGCGAAGGATCCCGACCAGAGCCCAGCCGAGAGAGCAGTGTCCGAGGTATCGAGAGGCCCACCGGTAGAGTCGAGGCGCATGCGTAGTGCGCGGCAGAAGCAGTGACGACAGTCCAGTCCAGTCCAGTCGAGTTTCCGAGGCCTTCCGTTCCGTGCTTCCCGGTGAGTACCGTTGCTGGGAACGCATCTAGACGGGTGCATTAATTTGTGTCCGGTCAAGACGGGTTTGGGTACACAGACCCGGTCTGCACTGTTTTAGCAGTGTATCTGTACTGTTTAGCAGTGCATCTAGTATATAATTACGGTGTTTTTGTTGTTCGTTTTGAAATCTATCAATGTGTTTTAATGTTGTGGTATGAGTGATTGTTCGCATTTATTCTTACTGTGTTTATTGTGTATAGTGTCTAGATCGAGGCAGCAATGCCTTTATTCTCGAAATTACGTCAGATAGGAACTAGAAAAGGGATACTTGAGGAAGCTGTTCCCATCCCACCCAGGGACACTCCTGGTCACTTTAAGTACCACAAGCACGGCATAGATGCCATATTATATCTCGACTTGTGGGTGGATTACACGAAGGACTTAGCAGAGAATCAGAGATGGCCCGTTACAGGGACATGGGATGCCGAGTGCATCATAAGAGTAGAAGAAGCGTTGTGGAAAAAGAAAGCCACACAGTCACAGAAAGATGCCATTGTTTTATGGCGTAAAGAAGCACACAGACGGACAGAGAAAGCAGAGAAAAGTAGAGAGGATTCTGAAAAAGCCAAAGAAAAAGAACTACTAGAAGAAGGAGAACGAGTTAGAATGGAACAACACGACAGACAGAGTAATGCTATTTTGACAGGACTGTATCCAGTCCTGGCCGAGGGCCTGCCCAAGGCGACCCCGGAAATACCGAAAGATCTGCCCCCTCCATTGGTTCCGACTAAATTACGTCATAAGACCGCAGCAGACATTTTCCTTTCTTCCTATTTAGACGATGTAGCTCCCGCATATACCAATGTACCTGCCCGTGTACCACCTGCTGACAATAACCTGCCCCATGATCATCAGCCCCCAGGTCCGCAACAGCAGACCCCTCCCAGACCGCTTCCCCCCGGTCCGCTTCCTCCACCCTTACCCGTTGTTCCCCCTACTATTCATCCGCTTAATCCTTTTGGGACTGGCACTGTCCAGATTCCAACCCAGTTACAGCAGATACCGACCCTACAGCCAGGTTATGCTCAAGCCTCCACCTCAGGAGGTGCTACAGGAGGTTATCAGACCCCGCCCCCGTTACATCGAGTGACAATGAGAGAATTCGCGATGGCGCGGACACCTAAAGGTTCCCCCGGCCGAACAGCTTAGAGAACAACTTACAGATTGCAGATATGACACAGTGCCTGGTAAAACAGGACCCATGTTGTTAGCGTCCCTACGTTTAAGACGTGTTACGGAGTATTTGCTATTACTACCAGAAATGCCAGACCATCTAGACAAATTGTATCATTTTATTAGAACAGGAGAAAGACCGGAGAGTGTTGGTGAAGCCATGTCACGTCAGAAAGTTGAGAACAAAGGTTTAATCATGCGATTTTTGGTTAATTGTTTGATAAGAGAACAAGATCAGGCAGGTTTTCCACAAAATGAGATGGATAGATTGAACAGATGGAGCCAGAATATTGCGGAGGGTAAACATGATAAAGAGAAATGTGTACATGCTATGGTTAGAAAGATCCGTAAAGAAATAATAGATATACATGCCCGTCGAGAACCTGAAGAGCCACTCGAATCAGACGACCCAACCTCCTCGCAGGAGGAGGATGAATCAGAGGATCTAGCAGAAACCTCGCAACAGACAGATAAAAAAGTGATAGCATATGTAGGTAGAGAGAAACTCCCTAGACCGTATCCTTTTGATAGGCCCTTCGATAGACCCATTCGTAAACAAGAAACGTTCGAAAACAAGAAACGTTACCTTTGTCCGATACCAGAGCGATGTACCCTTGAGCACGTATTCCAAATGACTGACAAAGTACTAAAAGAAAGGATAGGTTATCAAGAACTCAATACCTTACGTGATCAGGAACTAGCCCGGTCCGCAGTACAGTGGGCCGGAGATGACAGTATATATAAAGATGATTCAGTAGTGCAAACGTTTTTAAGTCTTACTCCAGAAGAACAGCGACTAGCTGGTATATACATGACACAACACCTCATCATACAGTATGAAAACCAAGCATCCGATCCAGGTCCGTTATATAATTTACTGCAAGACTTACTCCTGAGACAATGGAGAGGTCTAGGTACCGATCTAATTGAAACAATTTTAGAACAACGTCACAAATACAGAACCTTCTTGACTCCACATCTTGTTTCCGTTCCACCCCCAGTCAGGCAATCATATAACTTTGATAAACAGAATCCCTTACGAGAAGTACATCCAGTCAGGAATACTGATGATACCCGTACACGTGTGTATGTATACACGCCCATAATTAAAATGGAATTATTGGAAATGAAGAAAATAGTGCCCAGCCATGATAAAGACCCTGCAGGTTTTCACCGTGAAATAAAAGACATGTTACTCATGGGAGATTACACCTATCTCGACATTATGAAAATATTGAAAGTATTATTGCCTGCCGGTATTTACGAGAAACTCAAAGAAAAAGAATGGGAGGTGGGAGACCAAAAGATTGATTGGGCTGCATTACAAACCGAAGAAACGACTCGAACCCCAGGTTTAGGTCTTGGGGATAAAACTAAAGCATTACCAGGATTGTTAGTACAGGTTTTGCCACGATTGTTAGCAACTAAAAAGGAGGACTGGGATGCAATCTCAGCCTGCAAACAGAAACCCGATGAAGACACTAGTGATTTCTATTCCCGATTTGAGAAATGTTTTATTATTAATAGTGGCCTGAAAGCAAGTAGCGAGTCATACCCACACCTTTTTGTATCCAAATTAGTCGAGAATTCATTGCCCCAGGTTAAGAACCGTGTACTGAAAGTCGAGAGCACATGGCAAGCTAATTCGCCTTCACAAATGTTACAAATGTTACAGTATCACCAGAACAGAATCAGGGAAGAACATGATCACGAACAGAGACGTATGAAAGACACGAAAATGAAAATGCTAGTTGCTCAGTCAGTTCCAGGTGACGGTCATAAAAGGGGTACGACACAATCACAGTCCAATACTTCAGCAGCTCCTGTTAAGGGGACATGCAACTATTGTAAACAGCCAGGTTACTATGTTAACGATTGTGCAGTTTTGAAACACAACATATCCACAGGTAAAACTAAAGAGAGACCGCGTCCTCCTAGACAGGACCAGGTCCAACAACACGTTCCACAGAATATACAGCCTATGCAGGTTCCACAACAGACCGTAGCGGTACCACAGCCACAGCCCATTGCCGCAACACAACATGTCACACAGTAGATGTACCAGTATGCACAATCCGACTACCCCGATTACCAGCAATACACATGAAACAGCCTATAGAGGGAGGTTGGCTTGCCTCTTATTGAGGTTCCTGTAGATCAAGAGGGTCCTTATGTACATAGTCAGGTATTAGTGAAAGATAGAAGGTTTTTGATTGACACAGGGGCAAGCAGGACAACTATCAGTCACGACGAGGTTCCAGGGGCACCCCTCTCAGGCTCACAGAATGTTTCCCTTGGATTTTCAGGAAAGCCTATTGTTAATGAAGTATCGAAACCAGTTCCCCTTGCAGTTGGTCCATTGTCCCGCACTACAGATTTATTGCTCACGAAATCATGTCCAGAAAACTTACTTGGTATTAAGACTCTGAAAGCTCTAGGAGCTGTAATTTGTTGTTCTCCGGAAGGAGTAAGGTTGTTCCTTCGTGATTTTAAGGGACATTATGTATTGAGAGATTTTGACCCCAGGTTACAGAATGTTCCTGCACACTTATGGGCGAAAGGCCCCACTGATGTAGGTTGTATGCACATTACTCCATATCGTGTCACACTCAAGCTAGGAGTAGTACTACCACGCATTCGACAATACAAGTTACCACCAGATGCTGTAGTGGCTTTACTGAAAATCATTGACGAGCTCATTACACAAGGAGTGGTTGTAGAAACCGACTCCAATGTTTGTAATTCCCCTATCATTCCAATTCTTAAACGTACAGATCCAAATGCACCTCCAGTGTATCGATTAGTTATCGATTTACGAGAATTGAATAAATGCATTGTACCACAATATCCCGTGGTCCCCGACATTTCGTACTTATTGACTGCTATTGATTCCGAAGCGACGTTCTTCACTGTAATCGATCTCAAGAACGCCTTCTTTAGTGTTCCTATTGACCCGGAAAGCCAATACCTCTTCGGATTCTGTTTAAATGGCCGAAGCTTCAAATTTGCACGCGCACCTCAAGGATTCACAGAGAGCCCCAGCATCTACAGCCAAGCATTAAAACGACAACTAGACAGTATTCACATGCCACCTAACACTGCCCTACTTCAATACGTCGATGATCTATTGATCACCGCCCGTAGCGAACCTGAATGTGAGCAAGCATCACTGACAGTCTTGCTTTTCTTGGCGGACAAGGGACACAAGGTGTCTCCTTCGAAGCTACAATTCTGTGCTCAGCAAGTGGTGTACCTTGGGCACTTGCTGACCAAGTGGGGTAGGCAGCTGACACCTGAACGCATTCAGTTAATTGCACATCTTCCGCAACCCAAGACACAGAAAGAAGTACGAGCCTTTATTGGACTCACTTCCTATTGCAGACAATGGATTCCACAATATGCATTTCTAGCTAAACCACTCATTCAGTTGACAACACAGGAGGCAGCGTCTTCGACTGTCCTCCCTTGGCCTCAGGAACATACACAAGCTTTTGACGAATTAAAGAAAGCCTTATGTCAAGCACCAGTTTTAGCAACACCGTGTTACAGCAAACCTTTTACACTTTTTGTCACAGAACGCGATGGCACAGCGTTGTCGGTTCTCACTCAGTTACAAGCAGACAAACACAGACCGTGTGCTTATTTTTCGAGTACATTGGATCCAGTAGCCCAGGCCTTGCCTGCGTGCTTAAAGTCAGTTGCAGCTACAGCTCTAGCAATCAGGCAAAGTGACTCCATTGTATTAGGACATCAATTGACAGTACAAGTTCCACACTCTGTAGAGGTTCTTTTAAACAGAACCCAGACTCAACATTTGACTA
Source organism: Lissotriton vulgaris (assembly GCF_964263255.1). Taxonomy (NCBI): domain Eukaryota; kingdom Metazoa; phylum Chordata; class Amphibia; order Caudata; family Salamandridae; genus Lissotriton; species Lissotriton vulgaris. Next base: position 70,001 of record NW_028251340.1, on the reverse strand, counting down.
TAGCACGACTGACAGGTTATGAATTGACGTTATTCCAACCACACATAGAGATTAGACGCTGTAATACACTGAATCCTGCTACACTGTTACCATCGAGCACAGCAGATCCCACTCCACATGACTGCGTGGATGTAATTGACACCGTTACGAAACCCAGACAAGACTTGACAGATGTTGCATTACCCGATCCAGACCTGACACTTTATGTGGATGGTTCATGTTTAAGAACAAGTACAGGAGAGTTAGTGGCCGCGTATGCAGTGACCACTGAAACTGAAGTCATAGAAACACATCGCATTGACACCCTGTCGGCCCAAGCAGCAGAGCTCATTGCTCTGACCCAAGCCTGTATTCGAGCCAAGAACCTGAAAGTAAACATATACACAGATTCACGTTATGCATTCGGAGTCGTTCACGTGTCCTCTGGCAGGAAAGAGGTTTTTTGACCTCTCATGGAGCCAAGATACAACATGGTCCCCTCATTCAAGCCCTACTGGAAGCAATACATTTGCCTACAGCCATAGCCATCATGAAGTGCAAGGCACATACAAAAGTCACAGACAAGATTTCTCAGGGCAACGACTTTGCAGACCGCACAGCGAAATATACAGCACTGACTCATACTCAAACGACGGACATGACAAAGACTGATGCAACATCACAGACACATTGCATGACAGTCAGGGACCCCACACTAGATGTCATCGACATACAGACACATGCAACTCCAGATGAAATAAAGAAATGGGCTGAACTAGGAGGGGTCCAGACAGACCAAGGATGGATGACGAGGGGAAAGACCACATGGTTTCTCCCCGACTCTATGGTTCAAGTTATTATTAACACAGCACATAGTCCAGCACATTTAGGAGAAAAAGCCATGTTAGACAGTGTACAGAACCTTTGGTTCAACAAGCATTTACGAGCAGCAGCAAAACAGAAAGTGCGTACCTGTATGATCTGTTGTCAGTTCAATCCAGGAAAAGGGATTCCCGTAGAACAAGGTGGATTCCATCCTCCCGACTATCCTTTTTAAGTCCTCCAGATGGATTATATCCAGATGGACAGATGCCGAGGATTTAAGTATGTCCTCGTAGTCGTATGTGCCCTATCCCGATGGACAGAAGCATATCCCGTCCCAGATTACACTGCCCCGACCACTGCCAGGCAGTTGGTTCGCGAGTTTTTCCCTCGATATGGTTTGCCCCGTGTCATATATTCAGATAACGGTCAGCCATTCTCATCTGAACTCATGAAGCAGGTCTCTCTTCTATTGGGGTACCAGTGGAAGTTTCACTGTGTCCGGCATCTGGAGGCAGCAGGTCTCGTGGAGCGACACAATCAGACTCTGAAAACTCGCCTTGCAAAAGTGTGTAAAGAGAAGGGAGTGGATTGGATTGTAGCATTACCAGTTGCACTTTTCTATATGTGAATGGTAGCCCATTCCAGAACAGGGCTATCACCGTATGAGGTGGTCTTCGGTAGACCTCCTAATATGTGGGGGATGCCTCTGCCGCGAAAGATTACTGATGTTGAAAGTACTATGTTGACAGATTACCTTGCTTCCTTGATGTCTGCACTACAATCATGTCGTTCACAGGTCGCGGCAGCCTTCCCAGACAACACCGAGGTGAAGCCACACAAAATCGTCCCTGGTGATCTCGTATACATCCGCAACTTTGATCGGAAGAGTCCGCTGGAGCCCCGCTGGAAGGAGCCGAAGCTTGTTTTGTTAACTACAAGGACTGCCGTCAAGTTGGAGGGCCGTAAGGGCTGGCTCCACTCAAGTCAAATAAAAAGACATTATGGACTTCCGCCAAACTCTGAATCCCAGAACCCCCACGTACCAGTGACTGATACCAAACTCCCCTTTCGAGAGAAAACTCCCCAAGAGGAGTACAGGCTAAAGTTGAGGTCTAGTAAGTCAGACAGTTTAATTGTTTAAGTCCCCCCCTGGGTGAAGCGGTTAGGCAGTTCTGACAATGTTTAAGTTAGACCCAAATAGAGAGAGAGATAGACAGGAGACCAAGAAGCAAAAGTACCGTAAAAGTCTCCGGAGTCGATGTGTCTGCACATTAATTATTATGCTTTTTCTGAGTCTTACGATAATTGTTTTGAGTTGGATGCTTTATATGTATTTTCCTCCTGCACCTTCTTATTCTAATAACACTGCAGAGCACACGTTTAGTACTCTACCCCCACACGAATTGTCCTACCGACTTGCGCTGCGCAATAACACATTCATTCGTATGTTACATCATTCTCACCAGACCAGCAATGCTACTAATTGTTGGATATGTGGCCGACTCCCTCCCTACCAGAACTACAAGGGAGCTCTGCCTCTCTTTCCTTACCCGTTTACACATAATGGTTCCTGTGGTGCCTGGTTTAGTTTAATTTCTTCTATAAACACTGACTCTAAGGTTTCCCAAGGCAATTGGATATGGGGAAATCTGAACACCGTCATGAACAAAGCCTGTTTCCCGAATGAAGAAGGTCTTCCACAAATGACAGGGACAGATCTAGAAAATGAAGTGTATGGATTAGGCAATTTCACACTTAACCTCATGATTCTAAATGTCCAGTCAGAAACCAGTCCAGACTTGCCATCCATATCAGTTCTACCCGCAAAAGGTGTATTATGTGTAAGAAAACATGGTTCAGTACATCTAGGTCACAGTGTCTGTACTACTGTGGTCGAATTCAGTGATCAAGGCAAGTCTACATTCAAAGCTTCCCGACATTCCTATTTTATATGTGGCCAGACAGCTTATGTCCGTTTACCTCCAGACTGGGATGGTACTTGTTTCATTGCATTCTTATTGCCACCAGTATTCCTAGCCCCATCTGACTATCATAGAAATTCCCGCCTTAATATTGTTAGACACAGAAGAGACCTCCCAATAGTTGATCAGACTGAAACTACATGGGAACAATATACCGATTTTAATAAAGGATTCTTTCCCTATCTAGGAACTGTCTCCAATAGTAAACTGATACGCAAATTAACCAGAATACTCGAAGCAGTAGTGAATGAGACTACCTCAGCTTTGGGCAACTTAACAGAGGAGCAGTCTGCTATGAGACTTGTTGTTCTTCAGAACCGCCTTGTCCTTGACGTCATCCTGGCCGATAGGGGCGGGGCTTGTAGAGTCATCGGATCCAGTTGCTGCGTATTTATTCCAAATAATGCGCCATCAGTCTATAAAGCCATTACCAGACTTCACGAGATTGCTCATCTGATACACCAGAATCCAGGCTCCTGGACTTGGTCCGGTTGGCTCTGGAGTGTAGTATCGGCCTGGGGATGGAAGCTACTGTCATTCCTAGGAATCATATTGGCCATAGTATTCAGTTGTTGCCTTTGTTTACAATGTGGGCCAGCGATTTGCGGCTTGTGCGCCACAGCTTGTATTCCACATTCAAGTGCACGTTCCCATTCCAGAAGAAGGAAAGAAAAGCAAATGATGTTATATGAACAAATCGATGGTCTCATGAACATCGACATATCATGAAGGGTCCGTAGGGGACAAGGAGGGAATGAGGTAATTGGAATTTTTATGGTCAATTGTGTCCCCTAACGTAGACCCCAACGGCTCCATGTACGAGTTTCAAGTACATGTAATTTCCCTCCACAACCGAATCTGAAGACGCAAATACATTTGCGTCCAACGTTAACATGTCCTCTATCAGATCCACCATGAATGGATCGATAATTCCGTTCCTAAGTATACCGTGCCACCGTCTTTATGTGGTGCACTTTCACGTTTTCCCGGCTCTGCCGAGCTAGGCCCTGATTCCTGTCTTCAAGCCATTTCTGCCTCTGTCTCTGAAAGCTGCAGCCTGGAGACGCATCCCTGACCTCTGCCTTACTTCCTGCCCTTCGAGCGGTGCCCGGCTCGGCCTGGTCTGCCTGCCAAAAACAGTATTTTGCCTTCAAGTTATCAGCATAGCCAGCTCAGCTCCTCGAAAACACATTCCTGTCTAGTGAAATACGAAAACATATCCCGACTGCAGAGCAAGGGCCAAGCCTTCCTGTCCTCCCTCATGCAATTCATTGCTCCCGTTGCCATGGTAGGCCCCTGTCTTCGAGCATCTACACCTAGACACGCATACATTCAGTATAGAATAGCCTCTGCCCGAAAGACCTTTTACTCCAGATTAAACATCCTCCAAACACCAGATATCAGATATGTTTAGGAACAGGTCGATCTGACATGCCCGACTTATGTCTCTTCTACTCGTGTCAAAAGTCAGACTCTTAGCTTCCTCCAGATACACGTCAATCACACGTCATATCAGCTGCGCGCGCATCCAGGCCTTAGGTTTCAGCTGACTCTGCAAGAATTGTCTAAGCATCCACCCACTTGTGACACTTTTCCGTGACGTTTCTAGTTCACGCCTCTGTGCACACCCATATTCACACCTCTTTGCTACGCACATGTGTTCTTATCATATACATTTCACTTGTCACGCCTACTGTATTCAATGCTATTGTGTCATTTTACTATATATGTCATGTACTGTGAATAAATCGTTGACATCTTTTCCTGCCATCATTGCATACCCGAACCCTTGTATTGATGGACGAGATCTCCATTGACTCGAGTCATTTAGTCATTTATGATTAAAGCCCTTAAGACTCAGACACCCCGGACTCTGCCTCTCATTTTATTGAGCTATTCTTTTTTAACCTGTCTGCAATTATATGGAAAAAGGTATACGGTAAAATATTTACCACAGATGCGTGACCTGCAGGATAATCCTCCACCTTCTGCGGCCAGGACATCATCTGAAATATCACTGTCGGTTGCAGAAGAACGAGATACAGTGCCAAATATTCAAACAAAATTTGTACATATGAAAATTGTTTGCTTATATTGTGGCGCATTATTTTCATGTGCGAATATGAGTGTTAAATTAGTTAATTTAGCATATGAAAAACGCCAATGCCCTAAACGACAGAAGAAAGAATTTTTTTTTTTTGCTCTTGTTGAGACGTTTTTAATACCTGTTTTTTGTTCTTTCCCTTTAAAAAAAAACAAAAAAAACATAAAATTGTTCAAAAAATACAAAAAAAACAAATAATGTTCAAAAAAGAAAAAATATATAAAACAACAAAAACATTAAAAAAAAAGTTATTTTCAGAACTACCTCCCCTTAATACAAAAATTGCTAGAAAGTGTAACACTCTGGCAAGCTGTTTTTTTTTAGTTCGCTTTCCGGTTCGCTCGCCGGTACGCGAACTGGGAGCTAACCCCAAATTTAAAAAAAAAAAAAATAAAGGAGTAAGTACAAGGGAAGTAAACAGAGAGTAATGTTAAAAGAAAGACAGCTATAGGGACTAAACTAGAGATGCTGTTTAATAGATTTATTTACCGAAGAAAAGATGGAAGAGGATATAATTGTGGAAAACAAAATAGATAATGAAGTGAAAGAATCAAGCATTGAAAATGCAATAGGTCACACAATATAAGAGTTTGTCCTTTTGGTTTTGCAAATGGATGAGTGGCGTTGCGTGGATAAGTGGCATTGCGTGGATGATTGGCATTGCGTGGATGATTGGCGTTGCGTGGATGAGTGGCGTTGCGTGGATTAGTGGCGTTGCGTGGATGAGTTGCGTGTGTGAGTGGCGTTGCGTGTGTGAGTGGCGTTGCGTGTGTGAGTGGCGTTGCGTGTGTGAGTGGCGTTGCGTGTGTGAGTGGCGTTGCGTGTGTGAGTGGCGTTGCGTGTGTGAGTGGTGTTGCGTATGTGAGTGGCATTAGTGTGGGGAGGGGGGGGACGAGAAATGCACACGGCGGACAGGGGAGGGGACGGAGCGGGGAGAGCAGAATGAGGGTGTAAAGCAGCTGGGGCCTTTGAAGTGAAGCTAATCTTCACTTCAAAGGTGTGGGAGGAGTGCGGCTGAGGGAACAGACAGCGATTTGGTAATGTGCACACGCATTTTAGGTCAATGCACTTGCGCATTGACCTAAAAGCCACGGGCACAGCTCCAAATTTCCACATTTAGTTAAACTTTGTTTAAAGCTCTATAGTCTGAAGCCCTATAGTAGGTGAATGTGATAGAAATGTAACGAAAAGAGTAGAAAACATTTACCTTATAATTCTTGTTAACTTATTCACTTTTTTTTCATACTTTCAATCTCTGAAAGAGAGAACAAACATTTGAAAAATATTAAAACATGAATTTAAAAACTTAGAAAAGACAAGGGAAAAGGTTGAAGGACAAACAGTTTTTCAACAACTTTGACATTTACAGAAGCCTCTGCTTCTCTAGGCCCCCTACACAGTCCTAAAGATATATATTTTAAACTAACAGTATCTTGATGCTGATGAAGTGAAGCCTATTTTGGAACATGGTGCATCTTTTGCACTGCTGATGTCTCACAACAGTGATGCAATGGCAGCGCAAAAGAGATGTAAAGCCATCATAAAATTGTCCCTAACATTTTGAATGATTGTTTCAGGATGCAAATAAGATGTGTCCTTTCCAGAGGTTTGTTTGAGGTGAGGCCTACTCAGGTTTCAAAATAAAACAGTACCCAGAAGTGCAGCACTGTATGCATTAACTTTGACACTTACAGAAGCCTCAGTTTCTCCATGTCTACCTCACATTTCTAAATGTATATCATAAGTACAAAAAGTAGAGAATTTATTATACATGTTAAATGGTTTATTTTTGCTGTTCTCAGAATGTATCAAATTTCACTAAAATCAGTGACTTGAAGGTATTCATCATGTAACAGCGGGGAAAAAAAACACAATCAAAATGATTGTGTTTAAAAAACCCATACAACATAAGAAATCAGAATTCAAAACTCCTTAAAATGAACTTACTTTCCATGACGTCGAAGGATGTCCTATGAACAGTTTACACTCTGTTGTGCTGTTGTATATTTTCAGCGAGCCACTTTCTGAAAGAAAACCTCCATCGTTTTGAAAAATATGTTACATACGATAAAAGACTTCTCACATTCTACCACATGTTTCCACATGTCCAAATCATGTTAGAGCGATTTACAACTCTTGGAATTCTTGTAAGCAAATCCTGTCATTTTCTATTTTCGCAACTTTCAGAAAGAAAACGTTTAAGATTACTTTCACAATACTGGACTATTAATATCTTACCCTTGTTGCTCACTCGTGTTCTACATTTCCTATGACACTGATACTGCTTACTATGAAGCAGAGTTACTTGCATCAGGTTTATATTTTTGAATTTTTAAAATGACATTATGATCAAAAGTTTGGATAAATAATCTAGACAGCATTGCAGACTTACATTCCCTCTACTCCATGAACCTCTTGAAATTGCTCAGAACAAATCCCGAGATTCTGTCCCTAAAATTTTGGTTTTAAAAACACCAGGTAAGAATTTTTAAGGTCAAAAGGCAATTTCTTTTTGAAAGTTAAAGCAGAATCGTTGCAGAATGACCAGCCATTTCTGGACTTTAAATAAGTTGTGTAATGTCCTGATGTTGTTGTAGGACCATCATGAAATATAATTGCTGCAGTTACAAAAGTCCTTCCTGATATTGACAACTGCGAAGCAACACATTTTTTTATTAAAGTTGTCAATTTTGTTCCATCAGTCCTACATCGTTGGAACATTAAAATGACATACAAGCCATATCTTCGTAAAAATAAGGTTGACATCATTTCAGATTTACATTGGCTACACTCCATGTTGTGATCAGCTGCTTTTACTAGCTTATTAAAGGAGACTGATTTACTGTCAGGCAAAGTTAAATATATAAATCTTTCAGAATCTACACTAGTAGTACTTGATAGCCTACAATTCTCGCAGTCATGCTGCCATTGATAAGAAAGGCCAAATAGATAATCTACATCTACACCCTCATCTTGCAATACATCAAGCATATACATTAAAAACTCCTGACAATCCTGCTGAATATTTTCAGAGAATTCTGTTTGACCTGAACATTCGTCTAACAGAAAACGAATTTCAGACACACTTTCTACTCTCGTTTTATCAGCACTACATTTCTCTAACACAGAATTCAACAAACAGCATAAACTTTGTTCCGAATTGATCACAATCTGTTCTTTGAAAGTCTCTAGTGAAAAGAGAACATTAACCACTACATTAGCATAGCAGTTGACACCAGAACTATTTTCAAATTTAAAACCAACAACATCTTCAACAGAATCCATTTCATTTTCTTTCTGCTTATAATTTCAGGTTCATCAACTTTTCGTCTTTTTGGTATAACCTCCCTACTATTGGTCACATTTCTTCGTTTCCGGCCTACCACACGTTTCTCAAACAAAGGATATTGAGGCAAATGTGGCGCATACTCTCTTCTTAACCTATTGTATTCCTTAACACAATCTAGATCTGCACAAATGTTTGTGACATCACAGTCAATCAAGTACAATCCCGATAAAGTTCTAACTCGTGACAATGCCACATATGCCATACCCTCCTTGAACACAGAACTGCCAATATTCACTAAAGCACTATCTACACTTAAACCTTGCGATGTATGGATTGTCACCGCATATGCCAAGCAAACAGGAAACTGCTTACGGCGCACATATAAGTCTTTTACAAGCAAAAATCTAGCAGAAGAACGACCAATTAGCTGTACTTCCTCAATGCCATCAAATGTAATTCTTAAAAATTCAATACCATCTCTATTTCTGTATTTTTCAAAATCAACAACATTACCCATTGATCCATTTACCAGACCCCTTTCAACATGTAAATTCCTTCTCAAAATGATACGACAGTTTAAATACACATTCAGAGTCTTTTCAAAACCCGCAGTTTTAGATATAGTCTTCTCTAATGAATCCAATTTAGATTTCCAATTTTCAGACAAAATAATTGTTGGTCCCATATGCTCTATTTTGTCAATAGCTTCAAGTTTCACAATCTCTTGTTTTTCTAAATTCAACATTTTGTTGTTGAAGATGGCACATTCTGCAAGAGTTGGCATCAAACATATTCCAGATTTCTTCTCAGTAATTTTCTTAAAAATATTCTCAGGCACAATGTCTTGTTCTGGATATAAATTTGACAGTAATCGTGCATGTAAAGCTTCTTTCGCATACTCGGTCACTTTTCCAATTCTAACATCTTGTAAAATATTCTTGTAATCTTCATCCTTCGCCTGACGCATATTTTCATGCAGTTCAGCATAATTGAAGTTTAACCATATATTGACATTGCCAATGCTCCCTATGCACTTCCTGGTATCTTCATGCGTGAGTATTTTGAACACAGGTTGTCCTTTCACTGGAGTTAGCTGCAGAAGATCTCCGAAAACAATGATGTGTTTGCCACCAAATAACACATCATACTCTTTTTTAAGAACTTCTTGCATTCTCAAATGCACAAAGGCAAGCATGAGATTTGAAACCATGCTTACTTCGTCAATGATAAGAAGTTTCATTTTCCTCAAGACTCTTGAAACTTCACAACAAGCATCTCCAGATAACTTGTGGTATTGTCATTTGTTGTCATGCTCCACTGGCAACATCAGTAAACGATGCAAAGTAATACCTTTAATGTTATGTGCTGCCAGTCCAGTTGGAGCGGTGACAACACAAGACAGCGATGACTCAGTCCTTTCCTGCAAATAACAAGAAATTGCTTTAATGAGGAAACTTTTTCCAGTTCCCGCTTCTCCACTCACGTACAATCGGACAGGCTTCAACGACGTACATGAGCACTCTTTCTTCTCATGATTTAATCCATGCTCAATTTCCTTGGTAACTTCGTCATATATTTTCCTCTGCTCAACGTTGAGTTGTCTTTCCAAGTCTTGTAAGTTAACCACATCCTCCTGAGCATGTGCCATGGCTCTTTCTACTTCATTCATGGCAGTGGCGGCTTCATTTTCGATAACAGGTCCTCCTAGTGGATCATGACTCAATGAAACAGTACTCTGACTGTCCTGAGAACTGTCTCTAGCAATCTCGGCTGCAATCGTTGCTTCCTGCTCGATTTCCAAAGTCAACATTTCTAGATATTTGGGAAAAGCAGAACATTCTATGGTTTCCTTGGCGGCATTGAAAGAGTCTTCGTAACAAAGAAAATCTCCAAGCAGTTCTTCTTCTGCACGCCAAGGCTTGAAAAGTTGCAAGAGTGCTAAATAGAAAAACTCTTTTTTTTCTGGAGATTCGCCACTCAATTTTCGATGGTTTACCAAGTGGCAATTTCTTTGCTTGACCAGACATCCCTCACTTCCAATTACAGCATACACTCCTTTCTCAATATCTTCTTTGATGTTCCTCTTGAATATGTAATTTTGAAGAACCTCATATAGACAGACATTCTCGAGGTGACTGCTTCGATTTGGATAATATGTATCCAACATGTTGGTCTTCAAAATGTCGGTACTGTTTGGCTCCTTTTCCGCCAAATACTCAATTTCCCGAACAGGTTTTAGAACTCGATTTCACGTTGCAGCAAGACCAAGACTCGCCCAAACGATACTCCTGGATTTGGCATAGAGACTTGCTGAAGACAAGCGGTCAGAACATTCGTAAGCTCCGATTTCTCGATGCGACAACATCTTCAAACTGAAACTGTACAACTTCTTGCTGAGGCTCTTTTCATGGGAAATATCCTCCCACATATCCTTCAATTCTGTCTTTTCTTTGTTGGTGATGTAAGATGTCACATACCGAGCCACAGCCATACAGTTGTCAGCCACAAACTGTATATCCATGTTAGCATTCCACATGGACAAAATCACAGGGTTGTAGTCGTTAATGTACTTGGACTCTTCGTTTCTTTTCAAATTGTATGTGTTTTTGGGTGATTTCCTCTTCACATTATGTCGCAGTGAAGACATCAAACTGTTTACTCTTCCTTTAGAAATCACCGGTCGTGGAAAGTTGAAACGACATTTGGTGTAGAACTTGTCCTTGTTTCTGAATTTACGACGACAGTACTTTCCACAACGAAGGCTTTGGAAACGTAGAACTTGTTCTCTTAGGCTTTTCTTCTCCTTTGCGTTTGGAACAGCACACGTAGAATACTGTTCTATGAAACTCATCACTAAGTCATCCGGATCTGTTCCAAATTTAGGTGCATCCTTGATCCATAGCAGCATATGTATATGAGGAGCACCTCTTGCTTGGTACTCCTTTCTCCAGAAAAAATCCAACACCTCTCCAAGAGGTGGATTCTTCTTATTCATGATGAAAGACATCATAGCTTCAATTCTATGATTGAAGTACCTGCATACATTCACTGCATCCAAAGAGCACAGTGCTCCGGGTGTCTTGAATTCAATATTTTCAATGTTTCCATTTGCCTCTCGTAGAAATTCAAGTAAGTCTTCCCAGCTATACTCGGCACAGCTGAGAGTGAGGAACCATGTCAGAGTTCCTAAGTTCCTCAGCATACATTTTAAATCACCATGACGACGGTACCAGTACTCATTAGTACCACGCTGACACGCCATGAGATTAATTAGGTGAGAATCCAAAATACTGTCTTGGACATTGACTTTATCCATAAAGTCCCTTGCCGAGATGTTTCGCATCTGTATACCACTTTTCAAGATGTGGTTCACTGCATATGACAGTCCTGACAGATCGCTTTCAAACAGGAGATGAAACAAATAGGGAATGCATTGTCGAAACCTAGCATCTTCTGCATACAATCGTAAAGTCCGGTATTCTGAAGCAGGAATTTGAACAGGTCGCTCATCATATCGTCCTCCTCGACCTGTGGGAAATAGCTGTGGGAAACACCGAGCTTCCAAACTTTCCTCCCAAACACTAATGGGACTCCCTTTGGCTTGTTTCATTTGAAACAACTCAATAGCATTCACCATAGCTTCCTTGGAATGCAAAGGATGAACACTAGAGAAGTAGTGTGGCTCACTGGTTAGAGGCGGCAGACCCGAGAGCAGAGGGCGGCCCGGGACCAGGGTTCGATTACCGGCGCGGCAGGTTTCTGGACCAGGGTCAGCGGACTCGATAATTCTCTCGCCTCGGTGCCCACTCTGATCAGCGATCACACTCGGCAACTCTGGGCATTAGCTTGCCTCATCTTCACTAACGGCCCCATCAGACCGCCGGGGATGCCTGGTCTCACCCTGGAGATACCCATTAAGGGACCATCTCTCAGGGAAGCCAGGAAGGGTTTCGCAGCGGTCGAAGCGCCTTGGGACCCTACGGGTAAGTAGTGCGCTATATAAATGCCAATACATTTACATTTACATTTACATATAATGTTCATAAATTTCTTTTTAGAGGCTTCTACTTTTTCAATTTGACCAGCACACAAATCGCTATGCTCTTCCTCACTTACTTCCTCTTCTGCAACATATACATTCTTATAGTACTTATTATTTTTTTTTATTACAATGTTGCATTTTTTACTTTCCTAACATCCACTAAATCTTGCCATATTTTCTTACTCTTTGTTGGAACACCATTAACTATGATAACTAGAGGTTCCTCTTCCACTTTCTCTACTCCAATTGTGTTAATGTTTTTGTTCAAATCTAGAGGCAAATGAACAACTCTTCCCTTTAATCCTCTCTGTAAATCTGATGGAGGCAACTTCCCTGTCTTTGGCTCCATTCTTACAATAGCTTGAAAGGGATGCACACTTTGAATCAAAATAGATTCATAAGTATTTAAATCCTTCAATTCAGAAGGAATCTCTACCAATTCCAGATTATTATGAACCGCCCTAGCTGGCATTTGGTTTTGGTTTAATTTGTTACAACAATAAGTACACACACGTTGATCCGATCCCAAATCAAAACAATTTTCTACCATCAAGTATGTTGCGAAATCCTTCCATTCACTATTATTTTCCCTTTCACTTTTTGCATATAAATCCACTAACTTAGTCTGATTCTTATAATAAGTCCGTCGACAACACACACAAGTGAAATTAGGCCTCTCACTTGATTTCACCTGAAATGTGGCAATTTCTTTCTGAAAATTATCTGTACTGGAAACCTGTACATTATCTTCAACATTACCCTCTTCTTCTGGGTCAATTTGAACATTCTCCTCTTTACTTCCAAAGTAACAAAACTCAATTTCTTCACAAATATTCTTCACATCTATTTCAGAACCATGGAAAAGAGCAGCACATAATTGTTTGAGCATAATTGCTGGACTCTTAGCATAATACAACATTCTAATTGATTTCCTCACTTTATTATGATGCACTGCTAGCATCCTAAAATGATGAAAAACACTCTGGCATACTCTCCTGGAAAGACAAGCCAGTGAATGACCATGCAAACCTGTCACTTCTCTCACTCTGCAAGGATCTAATTCTTGCAACAACTTCATTTTCTGCTTCAAACTTTTCTTATTAAATGTCCGTACAAAATCACAAAGCAAATCGATTGAATCCTGTCGCGCACTGCAAATACTACTACACTTCCAGGTGTACACAGGACCCTTAGGACGTCTTCCTAAAACATCATTACCTAACACCTCTTCTGTCTCTGTTGTTACAAGTTTTTCTTTTTCAACTGGACATCCATCTTTCACTTCATAAGCTCGACCACTGGTGTCAACTGCATGCACCAAATCATTATCCTGGAAATAACTCTCCTCATTAAAAAATGCCTCAGAACTTGAACTATGCATCCAGTCTCCTGAAAAAACATCACAAAAATTACTACGATTAATTATTCTCTTCCATCTACTATTAGTTTTGAAATCATAAATTACCTTGTTTACCTTCCTAATTCTGTTGACTATCAAAATAAATAACTTTCGTTTAATTTCAAAAGCTTGATCAATAACTTTCTCAATTTTTTTTTTCTCTTATAAAAAACAACTTTCTGTTGACCTTTGTTAATATTTTTTAACAAATTGCCAATTATCCTGTTGCGGAACATTCGTTTACGAATGTCCCTAAACTGTTCTTTCCTTCTGCTATCATGCACAGAGTTATCTCTTGCTCTAGCAGTAACATTTTTGATTAGCCCTTCCTTTCTGTTTAAATTGCTTCTCTTTTTCTGGACTGAAACATTTTCTGTAGAAATACTTTTTTTACTACAAATTTTTCTTATGAATGCTTTCGTGGTCTTACCCGGTGCTTTCTTGGTGCCTTGACAATTTTTTTTGTAGAGGACTGCTGCAGTAATTGATGGACCTGATGTCTTTGACGTCTTGTAGCCTTTCTAATTCAATTCTTAGTTGGCATTTTCAAATTTTGAAATAATCTGCAGTTGAATCTGTGCTAAAATATAATAAAAAATGTTATTAATCACTATTACCAAACAGTAAATCAATAACAGTCATCAAAAACTTAACACCCTGCTTGTTATTTTAACATAGAATAATTTTTAGTGCATTGGCAAATTTAGAAATCACAAATAGTAGCAATTGCTAATTGTTTTACCTGTGTTGTTTTATATGTGAATCTGAACTAATTTTACGTGCATATTTGATTATTTTAATAAAGACACTACACACATACTATTTTTGAACTATTGTTTAATTTTGAATGAAATGGTTTACATTTTTACTACATAGGCTCAAGCAGATTGTAGTGTAGTTCCTAGTTTCCCATTAGGCCCTGCGCATTGGAATAACATAAACAGTAGTATCGACGTGGAACTGCGGATATTCCAGGCCTCCACTGACTATGCTAAACTTAATTGGGTTGTGTTACCAACTAGCTCAGAGGTCACTGGAAACTTTCTTCTCTGCATAGGAAGTGATCAGCTTCCTTGGCACAGACAAGAAGGGATTCAGTTTTCCAACAACCGTGCAACATGACAACTTTGCTCCTCAGATCAAGAGTCAATCTCTAGGGTCGTGTGAAACAATAGACATGTATTTCACTCAGTCAGTCTAGTGCAGTTTACTTTCACGAGATGTAGAGAATAGAGAGACGGGCGTGTATCAATAAAGGGTTAACATTTATTGAACAGTCTTTCTTCTCGTACAAGAGAAATGTATTGCCACAATTGCAATAATTGTTATTATAAAAAGTACGTACAGTAAGATAAGTATTGCGAAATAGAACTGTAAAAGCATTGATATGGTTTCTTAGCCATACAATGGTTTAAAAGTAATAAAACATATATACAGTCATATATACATTAGGCTAACATACTCAACTGGTGCTTCTAACTAAGCCTACCCCAGTGTGCCTGACCTAAGCCTAACACGTGAAAGGGGAGTAAGTAAGTAGCTTTAAGTTAAGTTGGTTTTGCCAAGGTTTGTTTCAAGAATTCTCGTCTAAGGGTTTAGTCAACACCATACCTCTGAATAGAATGATGGAGGATTGGTATCTCCTTCAGGGGTCTCTCTCGATATCCCAGTCACCCGCGAGGGTAAACCGGAAGCGCCGGGACTGGATTTCTCTGCACGAGAAAGGCAGCGGCTTCTCTTCAGCGCGTCGAGGAAGGAGGGGGGACAGCGTCCGCGGGCAGCTGGAATCTGCTGGATGTCTTCGCAGAGGGACGTCTGTTCAGCTCCTTAAGCGTACTGCACCATAGTTCGCGCTGTAGCGGCGATAATGGTATCAGCAGCTTCACCACCACAGGATAGCAGGCTGCAGCGACAGAGTGCTAGATTTACCAACACAGGGTCATGCGGGCAGCCAGCATCAGTAGCTCGCAGCTCACAACAGCTCCTTTTGCTTAAGGCAACGTTGGTAATATTTATACCTGACAGGTGCCGGGTTTGACGCAAGTTTGCTGGACATAAGACGTCAATTAAAGATGTCACTAGGAAGTGATAGTTATCAGTTGCTCATTAGAGTTCCATTACTAATCAAAACATAGCGAGCGGGGATTTCCAGGTTTGCTAAGTTTTTATCTTGTTGAAGAACTCGGAGTGTTATCTAGGAATATCAGATAGTGACTACTGCTCTGTCATTGCACTAATTGGTCGCAAAGGAAGTGGCAGAAGGAACTATGCTGGAATGTGGCTCTGTTCGTGTGAGGCCAGAGATGACTTTTCAGAAAATCGCACTTGAACGGTTATGCCAATATAGGGAATAAAGGGTTTTATAGCCGAATAGGGGCATAAGGTCACAGTATCTATCAGGAACCTAGATAAACACGCAACAAGATCTGCTTCCCACCCTATATCATACAATTCTGACAAATCAGCATTCTCATCATATTCTTCATCATCCTCAGGATTTAAATGATCTACTTCCACTGACGTTTCAATGACAAGTTCAACGATAAGATCGAGATCAACTGATTGCTCATTATCACTCATGCTTGATGTTGTCGTTATCTTTAAAAAAAGAGAACAACAATGAGATGTTGGAGACTAAGACACAAATTACAGAGGCTAGAATAGTAAAATTGTTTAACAAGAGAATCATATTGCAGCTATTATTTAGCCATGTCCAGCGATGCTGAAGAGGTGAGGCCTATGTCTAAGTCTTCAGTAAACAGGACTCATCTCTTCTTAACCTAGGATAAGCCTCACCGACTCTGTGTCCCCTACACATACTTAAATGTATAGGGACAGATTTATATTAACTAACACATCCCCAGGAAGGCACCAGTTAATGTGCACCACTGCTCTGCTACTCATGGTGTGGCACATTTACATTTGGAACACCACTGAATAAAAACAGCACAGATGCGTCACACATCGGTGCCACAAAAGCAACACATTGCACAAGTCACGTCGTAAACACGACATGTCTACTGCAATGCACAGGAGGAAGCCACACATTGCATGGTGCTTCACTCCTTATGCCTGTTTCAAACAGCCATAAGGATTTGATTCAGGAATGCTATAAAGCTGACTCAGTGAAATCTTCTAAATTTCACTGTGTTACTTTTACAGGGCTTTCATGCAAATGAATGCCCACCCTGCAACAAAACACCTATATGAAACCTGACGCAAGTTTCATGTGGCACAGGACTTTACAGCATGACACATCTGTCTAGATGCATCAAGTTGAAAATATGTCGGCACATAGCAAATCTTTTGCACCTCCGCTGCAGAGTACAGAGGAGATAATACATGTGAAGGCCTACCAATGAAGTAAGGCATGTCCACTTCACTCTTGAACAAAGGCCAGACCTCTTTTGTGTCCATGGACAGACCTAAACTTCAATTGCACAATGTTATTCATAAACTTACGAAACACAGGTGATGTAATTGAAAAATGTGGAGTTTCTTTTCCTCATTGCACAATCACATCACCTGTGTTTCCTCAGTGACTTAAAATGCCCTAAGACACATGAAAGTGTTTTTTAAAGCCTTTGCACCATTTTTGGATCACTTTTAACATGGCTATGTAAGTCAAATAATCAAAATCTAAATTTGCCAAGCACAGATGGAAGCATATTTACAAGGAACGTGCACCACGGGGAAAGGTCTTAAATTAAAATGGGAAAAATAACATAAGAGATACTTAAATGCCTTATAAATATGCCCCAAACAACCTATGAAGCTCTAGCAGTACATATCCAGAAATGTAATTGATTTGAAAAAAAGTTTTTAAACACAACATATAAATCAATTGTATACCTACATTCAAGAGGAAATGACTTAAAATGTCCTTAAGACACATGAAAGGAGTTTTTGATTGCCCTTGCACCATTTTTTGGGACACTTTAAACATGGCTATGTAACTCAGAGAATCAAAATCTAAATTTGCCAAGCACAGGTGGGAGCATATTTACAAGGAACAAGCCACACAGCGTAAGCTCTTAATTTAAAATGGGAAAAATAACATCAGAGATACTCAAATGCCTTATAAAGAAACAGACACCATTTTTTCCTTGTGATAAATTTTAAAAACATTCCTTTTCCTCAAAAACGACAGCATGACACAACTGTCTAGATGCATCAAGTTGTAAATATGTCGTCACATAGCAAATCTTTTGCACCGCCGCTCCAGAATACAGAGGAGATAATACATGTGAAGGCCTACTAATGAAGTAAATCATGTCCACTTGACTCTTGAACAAAGGCCAGACCTCTTTTGTGTCCGTGGACAGACCTAAACTTCATCTGCACAATGTTATTCATAAACTTAGGAAACACAGGTGATGTAATTGAAAAATTTGCAGTTTCTTTTCCTCATTGCACAATCACATCACCTTTGTTTCCTCAGTGACTTAAAATGCCCCAAGACACATGAAAGTGTTTTTTAAAGCCTTTGCACCATTTTTGGATCACTTTTAACATGGCTATGTAAGTCAAATAATCAAAATCTAAATTTACCTAGCACAGGTGGGAGCATATTTACAAGGGACTTGCACCACAGGGAAAGGTGTTAAATTAAAATGGGAAAAATAACTTCAGAGACACTTAAATGCCTTATAAATATGCCCCAAACAACCTATGAAGCTCTAGCAGTACATATCCAGAAATGTAATTGATTTAAAAAAAAACGTTTTTAAACACAACATATAAATCAATTGTATACCTACATTCAAGAGGAAATGACTTAAAATGTCCTTAAGACACATGAAAGGGGTTTTTGATTGCCCATGCACCATTTTTTGGGACACTTTTAACATGGCTATGTAACTCAGAGAATCAAAATCTAAATTTGCCAAGCACAGGTGGGAGCATATTTACAAGGAACTTGCCCCACGGAGAAAGCTCTTCAATTAAAATGGGAAAAATAACATCAGAGACACTCAAATGCCTTATAAAGAAGCAGACACCATTTTTTCCTTGTGATAAATTTTAAAAGCATTCCTTTTCCTCAAAAACGATTTTCAAGTAATAATTTGAAAACACTGCACAGCTCCTATGTACAAAAACACCCTGACAGTGCTAATACTTCACATTATTTTCAATTACAATTTCTCAAAGAAACAAAATCTATTTGTAAAACACTTTAGACAAAGCAACATTTTAAAAACACAGCTTTATTCATAATTTTGTCCTTAAAGCATACTATAGTCTATCTAAATTAAATAAATCTTTTCTCACCTTAGCAAATTCTTTATGAGTTTCAAAACAGTCTCAGAAATACACCAAATTGTCTTCAGCAGAACAAAGAGTATGCACTCCAGAGGCTGCAGCTATAGAAAGCACAGAAATGCAGATATTCATTACACATATCTCTCATATTAGCCAATCAAAACTCTTCCCTCACTTTTTTTCAAATCAAAACCCTTCCCCCCTCTGCCCTCTCTGCCTTTTTTGCATAGCAACCACCTCCTGAAAGACCTCTGATGTTTGCAAGTTCACACAACAATGTTTCAATTGAACTCTGAACTCTCAGTGCACCTGTGTATCCAGTGCAATCTTTCATTAAATGTTTTTTCCTTGACCATTCAAATTACATCTTTCAAAGAACACATCCATGCACCCTAACTTTCTATTTTCAGAAATGGAAATCCACCAATCACTGCTAGTGAATCATTAGCACTGAAACTCCACAGTTTTTTTTTTCTTTACAAACTCCTACTGTTTCATCTGCCATTTCATTACCACACTACATCTGACTACACCAGAAACTTCTCTCACCATGTTTACTGTCTGGATTGTTGGACATAGTTACATCTACTGGGCTCAAAGGTATGCTGAGACCAGAAATTTACCTAACCTCAATTTACAAGATGTGGAAATTAAGTGGTTTGGCCACAGAGGATTAAAATGTCACCAATTGATACCATTGGTGAAAACCTTTATGCATTTGCCAAAACCTGACCTGTTAATTGTGCACTGTGGAGGTAATGATTTGCGCACTTTGACTGGGGTAGGTCTGGAAATGCTTTTAAAGGACACCTTTGAGCAATTAATGACACTTTTTCCTCAAACTGCCTTGGTATATTCAAATATATGCCAAAGACAGAAATGGAGGTGGTCGAACCAATTTTGTCCACAAATTGAGAAGTCGAGGAAGCATGTAAACAAATCTGTTTCAGCTTACATGAGAGACCATGGAATGGGCTCCATGTACAACAATAACTTGCGTTACTGCATGCAAGATATCTACAGAGGAGATGGAGTTCACTTCTCAGATGAAGGCAACAGAATTTTCATTTTGAATTTAAGACTGTGCATTGGTACCTACTTATAAGTACCTAAATGTACCATAAACCCAAAAGCTCTTCTCAGAGCTACCCTACATCTGATCACTCACAATTAATATTTTACTCTAACTTTTTTCACTATTTTTCAACAAACTACGCTCCCCGGAGTGCTACCCGGTACGCGAACCAGAAGCTAACCGCGCAAAATTTGTAAAAAAAATGTTTTTTTCCCGCACATATGGGCCTTCTCAGCCACCCTCAGAAAACCTAGGAGGTCAAGATACGTCTACCGTGCCCCCTTCTACCCATTCTCAACATTATTTGCCCTCCATCTTGTATCTTAATTCGACTGAAACACAAAATGGTGGACTCCCGTAACGCTGCTGGTTCGCGAACCGGGACGCTCCCCGGGAAGCGGTCCAATAAAAAAGGTGGGAAAGTAATTTACAGAAAAACGACTGGAAACACTTTCACCAAATATAGATTAGCTCATACTACATTCCAATCCCTACCATTTTCATAAATTTGTTTGGAATTACATTTAGCCATTTAGCCTGTAGACCTCTCTAAATACCCTGAGGTAAATTACTTCACAAAACACATCTGAAGTGTTGGAATTGACAACCAATGAAAATGTTACTTTCATTTTCAATTTTTTTTACCTGACATTTGATTGGTTATGTACCTGAATATATATAAAGAAAGAGAGGGAAACACAGCAATTTCCACTACTACTTCCTGAACTACATTTCAAGAACATTTTCACCTCCCTGTAAAGTAAATTGATAATTTGTAAGGGGCACTTTAAATTAATTTCTAAAAACGTTTTTTTATAATTATTTAGTGTCCCCCTGCTATAGTTATAGCTACAGATAGGCTCCTCTGTTATATTTATTGATTGACTTACACTTCTCTGCTATAATTATGAATTTACTTACTTTAACTTCACTGTTAAAAAAACAGAACTACCTGTCTGAACTTAAACCCAACAGTGCCGAAACTCTTCTAATATAATTATTTTTTTATGCAATTTACAGCAAAAAAATGGAAGGGGGGCACGAAAATATCAATGTTTCCTTCGACATTACAACAGAAGAGATTTTAAATGAAGAATTTTTAGATGAAGATTTTATGGATCAGTCTTTTGATGAACAATTTATTGAATGCTTACAAGACATAGAAACATGCATGTTTGAGGAGATTCCAGATGAAGTAATGCTGGAAGTTTTATTGAACTATGAAAATTCTGAACAATACATTTTTATTTAATAATTAAAAATAGTTTGAGACATTATTCATTGTTATATCTAATTCATGAAGTACAACCAAAATAAATAAATAATAAAAAAAAACAACAAAACGAACAATCAATAAACATACAATAAGTTGAAAGTCAATCATTCTTTTTTCCTTATAGTACGCTCCCCGAACCGCTTTCCGGTGCGCGAACCGGGAGCTTCCCACGCAAAAAATAAAAAAATAAAAAAAAATGTTTTGCCCCGCGGGGCCCTTTTAAAACCTCCTCTTCAAACCTAGGGGGTCAGGGAGGATCTACTATGCCCCCTTATGATCATTTCCCCCTTCGTTTTGGCCTCCTCTTGTCTCTCGATCCCACTGAGAGACAAGATGGCGACCGCTCCGGACTCTTTAGAATGTTGACAGACACCAGAGAGCCAATCAGCTTCGCTTCGCAAAGCTCCGTTATGCTAAAAGTACGCGAACCGGAGCGCTACCAGGAGCGCTGTCACAGATATATATATTTTTTTGAACGTTAATTTCTCAAAATCCACTGGAGCACATATATTGAGACCTAGCAAAGGCACATCGGGCTAACAGTCCCTACAATTTTGCCAAGTTTCATTCAAATCCATTCAGCCGTTTGAGCTAAAAGTGAGGCCAACCACCCTATGGAAATTAACATGGGAAAAACGCGTTTTGGGACCCCCCTTTTTTCTCGGCCCCCCCTTGACGAACACTCCCCAAATTTTCCGGGGCTGCTCAGAAACAAAATGTGCCATTTTCCTGAAAATTTCAGCCAATTCCGTCCACAAACGCCAAAGTTATTAGACATAGAATTTTCAAAAATCCCATAGGGAAAAAATCCTAACTATATATACCTCCTGGCGACCGCCAGTAGGTAATATATATTATATATTATATATATATATATATATATATATATATATATATATATATATATATTACCTACTGGCGGTCGCCAGTAGGTAGTTATAGTTAGGATTTTTTTCAATGTTATTTCTCAAAATTCTATTTGGAATAACTTTGGCGCCGGTTGACGAATCTGCCAGAAAATTTCCTGAACTTGGCCTTGTCGAGCTACGGTCCTTCCCTGAAAGTTTGGGGGGGATACGTCAAGTGGGGGCCGAGATAAAAGGGGGGTCCCAAAACGCGTTTTCCCCATGTTAATTTCCATAGGGCGGTCGATTTCACTTTTAGCCCGAACGGCTGAATGGATTTCCACCAAACTTGGCAAAATTGTAGGGACTGGTAGCCCGATGTGCCTTTGATATGTCTCAAGATATGTGCTCCAGTGGATTTTGAGTAATTAAGGTTCAAAAAAATATATATATCTATAGCCGCGCTCCGGTACGTGCACCGGTACGCTCACCGGGCGCGTCACGCGACTTGCGCACGGAAAGCTGATTGGCTGTCGGCTGTCTGTAAACATTCTAAACAGTCCGGAGCGGCCGCCATCTTGTGTCTCGGTAGGATCGAGACATGAGAGGTGGCCAAAACAAAGGGGTAAAAGACTATTAGGGGGCAGAGTAGACACCCCCTGTCCCCCTAGGTTTGATGTGGGGGCCATTAAAGGGCCCCTCGGGGTCTCAAATTTTTTTTCGATTTTCCCGGGGAAAGCGCCCGGTACGCGCACCGGGGAGCGGACCTGTGAGCGTACTATGGGAAAAAATCACTTACATTTTTTTTATGTTTATTAATTGTTTTTTTTGTTGTTTTTTTAATTTTATTGATTTTTTAAATGTTTTTTATTTAAAATTATTAAATATAAATGTATTCCTCTGATTCGTTTTCATAATTTAATAAAACTTGTAACATAATATTGTCCGGTATTTCCTCATAATTATAAGTACATGATTCCATTTGTTCCAAACATTCTATGAACTGTTTATCTAAAGAATCATCCATGAAATCAACTTCATCTTTTTGCTCTTCTGGTTTTCCACCTTTACTTCGATAGAAGTAACATTTGCTTGATTTTCACCTTCCATTTTCTTTCTGAAAATTGCATACAAATTAACTATATTAGTAGAGTTAGGGTACTGTATACCAGAGAAGCCTAATTCAATCCATAACTATTACAGAGAAGTCTATCTCAATCTATAACTATTACAGAGGGATAGTATATAACTAAAAGAATATTTTTTCTTAAATTAACTTAAAGTGTACAATATACTTCCAAAATAACAACTTACCTTGGAGAAATCAGTTGAAGTTGTCAGTGTTATTTGTTTTCAAATGTACTTCTGGAAGCAGTAGTCAAAATGTCTGTGTTTCCCTCTCTTCTTTTATATATATTCTTGTACTTAATCAATCAAACGTCAGGAAATAATAGTAGACAATGAAAGAAACTTTTTAATTGGTTGTAAATTCTCACACTTCATATGTGTTTTTGTCATGTAATTTACCTCAGGATATTTAGACAGGCCTGTAGCCTAAATGTCTCAATGGAATTCCACCACATTTGGGCAAATGGTAGGGACTGCTATGTAGTAGGATGTATTCTATATTAGATAAAAGTGTCTCCAGTGGTTTTTCTGAAAATTACTTTCCCACCTTTTTTTATCGAGCGCTTACCAGTGCGCGCTCCGATACGCGCACCGGCAGCGTAACGGAAGTCCTCCATTTTGTGTTTTGGTACAATCGAGACACAAGATTGAGGGCAAACAATGTTCGGTATGGCTAGAAGGGGGCACGGTAGAGACTTCTTGACCCTCTACGTTTTCTGAGGGGGGCTTTGGAGGCTCATAAACGTAAAAAAAAAAAAATCTTTAATTTTCCACGGGGGAAGCGCCTGGTACGCGCACCGTTAAGCGTACCGGAAAGCGTACTTTGGTGAAAAATAGTGAAAAAAGTTAGAAAAAGATAAACGTTTTGAATGATCAGAGGTAGGGTAGCTCTGAAAAGAGCTTTTGGGTTCTGTGGCTGATTTAGTTACCTACAAGTAGGTTCCAATGCACAGTCTTAAATTCAGGAGGAATATTCTATTTCCTTCATCTGAGAAGTGCACACCATCTCCTCTGTAGATGTCTTGCATGTTGTAACGCAAGTTATTATTGTATATTTAACCCATTCCATAGACTCTCATGTAAGCAGAAACAGATTTATTCACATGTTTCCGTGCTTTCTCAAATTGTGGACAAAATTGGTTGGACCAGTTCCATTTCTGTCTTTGGCATATATTTGAATATACCAAGGCAGTTTGTGGAAAAAGTATCATCAATTGATGAAAGGTGTCCTTTAAGAGCATTTCCAGACCAACCCCAGTCATAGTGCCCAAATCATTTCCATCACAGTGCACTATTAAGAGGTCTGGGCTTGGCAGATGCAAAAAGGTTTTCACTAATGGTATCAATTGATGACATTTTAATCCTCTCTGGCCAATCCACTTGATTTCCACATTTGATAAATCAAGGTTGTGATAATTTCTGCTTGTTGCATACCTTTGAGCCCAGTGGATGTAGCTATGTCCTATAATCCATACAGTATACATGATGTGAGAAGGTTCTGGTGCAGTCAGATGAAGTGTAGGAATGAAATGGCAGTTGGAACAGTAGGAGTTTACAAAAAAATAATTGTGGAGTTTCACTGCTCTTGAATCACAAGCAATGATTGGTGGATTCAGATAGTTGAAAACTGAAAGTTAGGGTGCATGGTTGTGTTGTGTTAAAGAAGCAATTTGAATGGTTAAAAAAAGTAACTAAAAGCTAAAATACCCTGGATAGGCTGGTGTATTGAGAGGTCAAACATCCTTGCTGAGTTAATTTGCAACATTGTACAATAAACTTTTGAACCTGAGAGTTCAGTTAGGAGGGAGTTGCTATGGTAACAGATAGAAAGATCTGAGAGGGGGAAGGGTGTTGGTTTGAAAATAGTGAGGGAAGACTTTTGATTGGTTGAATTAAGGCATATGTGTACAAAGTTAGAGATTTTCTATGCCAGTCTTGGTTTTAGTGTATTGAGTGCACACTTTTTGCTCTGCTAAAGAGAAATTGGTGTGTGTGTCTGACACTGTTTTCAATCTCCCAAAGCATTTGTAAAGGTAAGTAATGATTTATTTAATTTAGATAGAGACTTGTTTGCTCCTTGGAGAATATTTAGAAGCAGATAGTTATGTTTCAGAAGTCAAATTGTATGCTAGTATATAAGTCCTGTGTTGTGTTTCTTATATGTTATTCAAAAAACGATTTTGGGTGAAAATGAATGGTATTTGCATTTGGCCCTTTTTTATGAATGCCTTGTGCAACTGGTGCATCACTTTAAACATGGGTAATAAGTGACGCACTGGTGGCGCAAGGCCTTCATAAATAAGGCTCTGACTTTGTTTGCTGTTGATTTGTTTTTGGATTTTTGATAATGCTTGATATCAACATTTGAAAGATAGAGGATTTGTCTTTGGGGAAACAGTGACGTTTCAAAAGTGATATTCTGTGCGTGTACATAGGTTCTGCTCAGTGTTTTTTAAATGTTATTCAAAAAACGATTTTGGGTGCAAATCAATGGTATTTTCATTTGGCCCTTTTTTATGATTGCCTTGTGCAGCTGGTGCATCACTTTATACATGGGAAATAAGTGGCACTCTTGTGGCGCAAGACCTTCATAAATAAGGCCCTGCCTTTGTTTGCTGATATTGAGTGGTTGTACATAGGTTCTGCGCAGTGTTTTTTACATGTTATTCAA
Source organism: Lissotriton vulgaris (assembly GCF_964263255.1). NCBI lineage: Eukaryota > Metazoa > Chordata > Amphibia > Caudata > Salamandridae > Lissotriton > Lissotriton vulgaris. Next base: position 44,124 of record NW_028251340.1, on the reverse strand, counting down.
AAAACGATTTTTGGGTGCAATTGATTGGTATTTGCATTTGGCCCTTTTTTATGATTGCCTTGTGCAGCTGATGCATCACTTTAAACATGGGTAATAAGTGACGCACTGGTGGCGCAAGGCCTTCATAAATAAGGCTCTGACTTTGTTTGCTGTTGATTTGATTTTGGATTTTTGATAATGCTTGATATCAACATTTGAAAGATAGAGGATTTGTATTTGGGGAAACAGTGACGTTTCAAAAGTGATATTCTGTGCTTGTACATAGGTTCTGCGCAGTGTTTCTTATATGTTATTTAAAAAACGATTTTGGGTGCAAATGAATGGTATTTGCATTTGACCCTTATTTATGATTGCCTTATGCAACTGGTACATCACTTTATACATGGGAAATAAGTGACACTCTTGTGGCGCAAGACCTTCATAAATAAGGCCCTGACTTTGTTTGCTGATATTGAGTGGTTGTACATAGGTTCTGCGCAGTGTTTCTTACATGTTATTCAAAAAACGATTTTTGGGTGCAATTGATTGGTATTTGCATTTGGCCCTTTTTTATGATTGCCTTGTGCAGCTGATGCATCACTTTAAACATGGGTAATAAGTTACGCACTGGTGGCCCAAGGCCTTCATAAATAAGGCCCTGACTTTGTTTGCTGTTGATTTGTTTTTGGATTTTTGATAATGCTTGATATCAACATTTCAAAGATAGAGGATTTGTATTTGGGGAAACAGTGACGTTTCAAAAGTGATATTCTGTGCTTGTACATAGGTTGTGCGCAGTGTTTTTTAAATGTTATTCAAAAAACGATTTTGGGTGCAAATGAATGGTATTTTCATTTGACCCTTATTTATGATTGCCTTATGCAACTGGTGCATCACTTTATACATGGGAAATAAGTGACACTCTTGTGGCGCAAGACCTTCATAAATAAGGCCCTGACTTTGTTTGCTGATATTGAGTGGTTGTACAAAGGTTCTGCGCAGTGTTTCTTACATGTTATTTAAAAAACGATTTTTGTGTGCAATTGATTGGTATTTGCATTTGGCCCTTTTTTATGATTGCCTTGTGCAGCTGATGCATCACTTTAAACATGGGTAATAAGTGACACACTGGTGGCGCAAGGCCTTCATAAATAAGGCCCTGACTTTGTTTGCTGTTGATTTGTTTTTGGATTTTTGATAATGCTTGATATCAACATTTGAAAGATAGAGGATTTGTATTTGGGGAAACAGTGACGTTTCAAAAGTGATATTCTGTGCTTGTACATAGGTTCTGCGCAGTGTTTTTTAAATGTTATTCAAAAAACGATTTTGGGTGCAAATGAATGGTATTTCATTTGGCCCTTATTTATGATTGCCTTATGCAACTGGTGCATCACTTTATACATGGGAAATAAGTGACACTCTTGTGGCGCAAGACCTTCATAATTAAGGCCCTGACTTTGTTTGCTGATATTGAGTGGTTGTACATAGGTTCTGCGCAGTGTTTCTTATATGTTATTCAAAAAGCGATTTTTGGGTGCAATTGATTGGTATTTGCATTTGGACCTTTTTTATGATTGCCTTGTGCAACTGATGCATCACTTTAAACATGGGTAATAAGTGACGCACTGGTGGCGCAAGGCCTTCATAAATAAGGTCCTGACTTTGTTTGCTGTTGATTTGTTTTTGGATTTTTGATAATGCTTGATATCAACATTTGAAAGACAGAGGATTTGTATTTGGGGAAACAGTGACGTTTCAAAAGTGATATTCTGTGCTTGTACATAGGTTCTGCGCAGTGTTTTTTAAATGTTATTCAAAAAACGATTTTGGGTGCAAATGAATGGTATTTTCATTTGGCCCTTACTTATGATTGCCTTATGCAACTGGTGCATCACTTTATACATGGGAAATAAGTGACACTCTTGTGGCGCAAGACCTTCATAAATAAGGCCCTGACTTCGTTTGCTGATATTGAGTGGTTGTACATAGGTTCTGCGCAGTGTTTCTTACATGTTATTCAAAAAACGATTTTTGGGTGCAATTGATTGGTATTTGTGTGCCCGACCCGCCTCCCAGCTGAGACGCCCTCGCCCCTCCCCCTCCACTATCCATATATGACAGTAGTTCCGCGTGCAGCGTTCACGCGCAGCGACCGCGCCCCATTCGCGCCGAAGGTGCGCCAAAGGTAAGCCCGTCTACGCCCGTCCGCGCCTGGACCGCGCCCAGCGCCATACCCCCTGCCCCTCGCGCTGCCCAGCCCTCCCGCATCACCTACGATGCCGCCACCCTCCTAGCCCTCAACCCCGGTCGCGCCCCCAACTGCGTCCAAGCCGCTCCTGGACACACTCATGGACCTTTCTCCTGCTACTCCTGCAAATTCAGCGGCACCAACTGCATCTCCGCTACGACCACACCACAGATTCCCGACCCCAACCACCTACAATGCATCTTGCTCAACACCCGCTCGGTCCACAGGCACGCCATTGACCTATGGAACCTACTAGACACCATCTCTCCAGACGTCGCCTTCCTAACGGAAACATGGATGAACGCTTCCTCCGCCCCAGACATCACCATTGCCATCCCTGAAGAATATAAGATCACACGCAAGGACCGTACCAGCCACACAGGAGGAGGCATTGCTATCGTCCATAAGAAATCTATCCGCATCTCAACCAGCTCTGACGCCAACCTCGCCAACTCCGAACACCTTCACTTCCAGATCCACATCGACCCCAAAACCACACTCAGAGGCACCCTCCTCTACAGACCACCAGGACCCCGCGCAAAATTCAGTGAAGACATCACGGACTTCATCACCCCACACGCGCTCCCCTCCAAAGATTACATCCTTCTGGGAGACCTCAACTTTCACCTTGAAAAGAACAACGACCACAACTCCACCACCCTGCTGGACAACCTCGCCAACCTCGGACTTAAGCAACTAGTCACTTCCCCCACCCACATCGCAGGTCTCACACTCGACCCCATCTTCACCTCCAGCAACCATTTCTCCTTCAGCCACACTACGGATCTCCTCTGGACTGACCACAGCTGCGTTCACTTCACCTACAACAAGCCAAAACCCACCAACCACCTCCAACCAACTCTGCAAAGAAACTGGAACAAGATCACCACCGACCAGATCTCCGCATCGCTCCTTCTAAACACACCAGCCCACTCTTCTAACCCAAACCAAGCCGCCGCCAACCTCACCCTATGGCTATCCAACACCGCCGACACCCTAGCACCACTGAAAAAACGTCAAAGCAAACCTGGCAGCAAGAAGGCCTCATGGTTCAACGATGATCTTAAGAAGTCCAAGAAACTCTGCCGCTCCCTTGAAAAGGCCTGGAAAAAAGACCCATCCACTAGCACCAAGGACGCCTTCAAAAACGCCACCTGCACTCACCACCAACTAATCCGAAAGGCCAAGAAAACAGCATTCAAGGATCGACTTGACAACAACGCCCACAACAGCAAGGAACTTTTCAACATCGTCAAAGAATTTTCCAACCCCTCGGCCAACTCCAACGACATCACCCCCTCTCAAGCCCTCTGCGACTCCCTAGCCTCATTCTTCCACAACAAGATTGCAGACATCCACAACAGCTTCGACAACCAACCCGGAGACCAACCCACCCAACCATTTGCTGAACATTCTCCCCCCATGAACACCCTCAACGACTGGAACCCAATCTCCACTGAGGACACAATCCGCCTGATGAATTCCATCCACTCAGGATCCCCCACAGACCCTTGTCCTCATCACATTTTCAACAAAGCAGACTCCGTCATAGCACCGCACCTCCGAGACGTCATCAACTGCTCCTTCAACTCCGCCACCTTCCCGGAAAACTGGAAACACGCTGAACTCACCGCCCTTCTGAAAAAACCCACAGCGGACCCCACCGAACTCAAAAATTACCGCCCCATTTCGCTCCTTCCATTCCCGGCCAAAGTCATCGAGAAAGCCGTCAACAACCAGCTCGCTGCTTTCCTCGAAGCCAACAAATCCCTCGACTCCTCACAATCTGGCTTCTGAGCAAAACACAGCACTGAGACCGCCCTCATCGCAGCAACAGACGACATTCGAACTCTATTGGACAATGGAGACACAGTCGCCCTCATCCTCCTCGACCTCTCTGCAGCATTCGACACAGTCTGCCACAGCACCCTGTTACAACGCCTCAATAACATCGGAATACAAGGAAAAGCACTTGAATGGATCACCTCATTCCTCTCCGGAAGAACCCAGAGAGTCCGCCTCCCACCATTCAAGTCCGAAGCCACTGAAGTCATCTGTGGCGTACCTCAAGTATCCTCACTCAGCCCCACCCTCTTCAACGTTTACATGAGCCCCCTCGCGGCCATCGCCCGCCAACACAACCTCAACATCATCTCTTACGCGGATGACACTCAACTTATCCTTTCTCTCACCAATGACCCCTGCACCGCCAAAACTAACCTACACGAAGGAATGAAAGAAGTTGCCGAATGGATGAAACAAAGCCGTCTGAAACTGAACTCAGACAAAACAGAAGTCCTCATCTTAGGGACATCCCCCTCTGCATGAGACGTCTCCTGGTGGCTGGAAGCCCTTGGAAAAGCACCCACCCCGACAGACCACGCACGGAATCTAGGCGTCATCCTGGATTCTTCACTCTCAATGAACAGACAAGTCAGCGACATATCCTCTTCCTGCTTCAACATTCTTCGCATGCTCAGAAAAACATTTCGCTGGATCCCCACCGAAACAAGGAAAACAGTCACCCATGCTCTAGTCACGAGCCGACTGGACTACGGAAACACCCTCTACGCAGGTACTACCGCTAAACTCCAGAAGAAACTCCAACGAATCCAAAACGCCTCAGCCAGAATCATATTAGACATCCCGCGCAACGAACACATCTCCGGTCACCTGAAAGACCTCCACTGGCTGCCCGTCAATAAGAGAATCACCTTCCGACTGCTAACTCACGCACACAAATCACTCTACGACATCGGACCAGAATGCCTCAACTCACGACTGTCCTTCTACACCCCCTCACGCCAACTACGTTCTTCCAACCAAGCCCTCGCCACTGTACCTCGCATCAACAGGACCACCATGGGAGGCAGATCCTTCTCATACCTGGCTGCTAAAACATGGAACTCACTTCCCGCTTACCTTCGCCTCACCCAGAACCACCTAGCATTCAGAAAACAACTTAAAACGTGGATATTTGACAAGTAATGCTCCTCACCTTTCTAAGCGCCTTGAGACCCTCTGGGTAGGTAGTGCGCTATATAAATTCTCTGACTTGACTTGACTTGACTTTGGCCCTTTTTTATAATTGCCTTGTGTAGCTGATGCATCACTTTAAACATGGGTAATAAGTGACGCACTGGTGGCGCAAGGCCTTCATAAATAAGGCTCTGACTTTGTTTGCTGTTGATTTGATTTTGGATTTTTGATAATGCTTGATATCAACATTTGAAAGATAGAGGATTTGTCTTTGGGGAAACAGTGACGTTTCAAAAGTGATATTTTGTGCTTGTACATAGGTTGTGCGCAGTGTTTTTTAAATGTTATTCAAAAAACGATTTTGGGTGCAAATGAATGGTATTTTCATTTGGCCCTTATTTATGATTGCCTTATGCAACTGGTGCATCACTTTATACATTGGAAATAAGTGACACTCTTGTGGCGCAAGACCTTCATAAATAAGGCCCTGACTTTGTTTGCTGATATTGAGTGGTTGTACGTAGGTTCTGCGCAGTGTTTCTTACATGTTATTCAAAAAACGATTTTTGGGTGCAATTGATTGGTATTAAGCGTGGGCGGAAAATCCGTTCCGCTCGCGGATTTTGCGGATTTTCGGGAAATCCGCAATCCGCGAGATTTGCGGATTTCCCGCAAAATCCGCAAATTCGCACGCAGCGGATTTTTTTGGCGGCGCGCGGCGTTGGTGATACAATTTTTGCGGCGCGCGGCGTTTATCATCGTTTGCCGAGTTGTTTTTTTCGATAGTTTGCGAGTGCTGCGCCATTTTGGATCTTGCTGTGTGATCCCGCGGGAATTGGCGAGCGCGATTACGTCATCGCGGCTTGCCAGCGATAGTTTGTCAACGCGAGTACGACGAGATCACGTCTCGCGGTACTTCGCAATTGCGAGATTTGAGATGCGGCGCGCGAAAATATAAATTTGCAATTCTGCACAAGAAATCCACCAGCAAGCAGCATAAACCTTCTAGAAATGATGATTTTTATGTGAATAACTCCTTAGTTTGACATTTGCCTGCACTTTTTTAGCGAGGAGTCCATTTTGGGGAGGGGGGCAGGGGGGTGGGAGGAAGGAAGTGCCCCATAGTCTTCAACTTCCTGTTCCTGTTCAGCAGGCTCCTCCCAGTGCTTTGTCCATCTCCTGGTCACTTTTCATTCGGATGTGGACCTGGAAGGATTACCTTTTGTGGATGCTGCTGGATCTTTGGATTTGAGGCCTTTTTGACTTTCTTTGGATCACTGTTGTGTGGTAATATCGATTACCTATACTTAATTTGCTATCAATAATCAATAAGAATAACTCAGTGAAATAAGAGGCAAAATCCGGGATATTGAGGTTAACTCAAAAGGGTTTTATTCCTGTAAAAGGAATTGGGTTATTGGCTCGAGCCAAGGTGGCATAACCATTCCATTCACCACACAGGGTTCAGGAAGGGAAGACAGACAACATATTGTTTACAGAAGTACATATATATAGTCAATGCATTACAATGTATGAGCATACAGTAGGCGTAACAACTGGAAAAGTAGAGATAAAACATGTAAACGTCATCAAAATGTCACTAAAAAGGCGGTATAATAGGCGTTTATGAAGGCGTATACTTGAAACGTCATTAATCATGAGGTCACAAAATGGGTGGATACATAAGAGAATATTGCAATGTCAGCAGAAATATATGGCAGAGATGCGCGCGCAGCAGATTGACGTGAATCTGATGTATAACCAGAGGGTGAAAGGACTTGACATTTAGCACTACAAGTGTAGACATAAGTGTAGACATAAGTCTGGGATGTCAGATCAACCTAATCCCAAATCGTATCTGGTATCGTATGTTTAAGGAACAGTAGTGTCTGGAAGGGGAAAGGTCTCTCGGGCGGAGGCTACTCTATACTGTCTGCATGTATGCGTCTATGTGTTGGCATGCGGGGTGAGGGGGCATGGGCCTACCATGGCAACGGAGTCTATGAATTACTTGCACGGAGACAGAAGAACCGGCCCCTCTGCTCCTGCAGCTGGGAGAATGTTTACTTGAGCTACGAGACAGGAATGTGTTTTCGAGGAGTGGAGCAGATAATTCGAAGGTTGAAGACGGTCTTGGCAGGCAGAGGTTAGGCTATGCGCCGGAGCCGCGCAAGGAATAAGGTGGGGGCCACTGGTACAGAGGTAGCCTGGGCTGAGGCCCTCGGAGTCAGAAAGCAGGAGAGAATTCGAAAAAGGGCTCAATGGCATATTCTGGGCCTACCTCGCCAGAGCTGAAAAACGTGTAAAGTGTACCACAAAAAGACGTTGGCACAGCATATATAGAAACTGAATATTCAATCCGTTCATGGCGGATCTGAAAGAGGGCAAGTTAGAGATGGACGCAAATGTATTTGCGTCTTCGTAGCTGGCACAGGAGGGAAATAACATGCACTGCGAGCTAGTACATGGAGACGGTGGGGTACTCGCTGGGGAACACTACTCGATCAAAAATTATATTTCCTCATTCCCTCCTTGTTCCCCACGGACCCTTCATGATACATCGATTCTCATTAATTGATCGACTTGTTCACTTAACATCATTTGCTCTTCTTTCTTTAAGCGCTTTGAATGGGTACTTGAACTTGGAACACATGAAGTGGCACACAGGCCGCAAATTGCCGGTCCACATTGGATACACAGGCAACAACTGAATACTACAAGAAAACCAATACCTAGGAGGGATAGAATCTTCCACCCCCAGGCTGACAACGTTGTCCAGAACCAACCGGACCAAGTCCAGGTGCCTGGAGTCTGATGAATTAAACTCGCAATTTTATGGAGACGTGTAATAGCTTTGTACACGGATGGCGCATTCTGTGGAATGAAAACACAGCAGCTTGACCCGATGACCTTACAAGCTCCACCCCTATCTGCCAAGATGACGTCAATAACAAGACGATTTTGAAGAACAACGACCCGCATAGCGGACTGCTCCTCCGTTAAGTTACCTAGAGCTGAAGTGGTCTCAAGTACCACCGCTTCGAGGGTTCTGGTTAATCTACGGATTAGTTTACTATTTGAAACAGTGCCTAGATAGGGGAAGAAACCTTTATTGAAATCTGTATATTGTTCCCATGTAGTTTCAGTATAATCGACAAGTGGGAGATCTCGTTGATATCGATGCTTAATCAGGTTGGAGTTTCTATGATAGTCAGGAGGGGCTAGGAAAACAGGTGGCAGAAGGAATGCAATATAACAGGTGCCATCCCAGTCTAAAGGTAAACGGACATATGCAGTATGACCACAAACAAAATAGGAATGACGTATAGCCCTAAACGTGGATCTACCATGATCAGTGAATTCAACTACAGTGGTACATTTACTATGACCTATATGTACAGAACCATTCTTGCGAACACATAGTTCACCAGTAACAGGCAATACCGCCATAGCAGGTAGAACAGGAGCAGCTTCGGATTCGACAGATAAAATCATGAAAGTGACTGTATAATTTCCTAACCCATATACTTCGTTTTCTAGATCAGTTCCAGTGTCAACGGGGAGTCCCTCCTTGTCAGGGTAACATACCTTAAGCAGGACTAAGTTCAGGTTTCCCCAAACCCAGTTACCTTCATAAATAGCAGCAGTAGATACTAGGGAATTGAGCATTTTAAACCATGCGGCACATGTGCCATTGTGAGTGAACGGGTACGGGAAAAGGGGCAAAACACCCTTGTTTTCTTGGTAAGGAGGGAGTCGACCACATATCCAACAATTTGTAGCATTGGTAGTCTGATGGGAGTGATGTAACATACTAATGAAAGTGTTGTTGCGCAGCACAAGTCTATATGATAATTCATGAGGAGGTAAGTCACTAAAAGAATGTTCAGTAGAAGCATTGTAAGTAGATTGTGCACGCCTGAATATAGGATAATAGATATGCAGAAGAATACCAGCAATGATAATCAGCAAACATATAAAAAACATAACAAGTAATGTCACTATACAGCGACTACGAAGTGATTTGCAATACGCCTTTTTCTTATGTTGTCTTTGTCTATCTGTCTCTCTATCTTGATCTAGGGGATACATGTCAGAAACTAATTTAACCGATTCACCTAGGGGAGGACTTAAACAATTAAACTGTCTGACTTACTAGATCGTAACTTTTGTCTGTAAAGTTCTGAAGCAGTTTTCTCAACCAAAGGGAGTTTTGTGTCAGTTTGTGGAGGAGGGCAGGGCTTAGTGTCCAAGTCCGAAGGAAGTCCAAAGTATTTTTTAATATGGCTGGAATGCAGCCATCCCTTCCTGCCCTCTATCTTAACAGCTGTCCTCGTCGTAAGCAGAACCAACTTCGGGGATTGCCAGCGGGGCTCCAGCGGACTCTTCCGATCAAAATTCCTCACGTATACGAAATCGCCAGGAACCACCTCATGAGGCTTCGTTTCGGTGTTGTCGGGAAAGGCTGCAGCTACCTGTGAACGACAAGATTGTAGTGCAGACATCAAGGAGGCAAGGTAATCTGTCAGCATAAGACAATCAACATCGGTTATTTTACGTGGAATGGGCGTCCCCCACATATTCGGTGGCCTACCGAAGACCACTTCATACGGGGATAGTCCAGAACGAGAATGGGCCACCATCCTCATATAGAAGAGGGCGACCGGCAAGGCAACTATCCAGTCTATACCTTTATCTCTACAGATCTTGGAAAGTCGGATTTTCAGTGTTTGATTATGGCGCTCCACGAGACCTGCTGCCTCGGGATGCCGGACACAATGGAACTTCCACTGGTAACCTAACAGAAGTGTAATGTGTTTCACTAGTTCGGATGAGAATGGCTGACCATTATCTGAGTACACGATACGGGGCAAACCATACCGCGGGAAGTATTCACGAACCAACTGCTTGGCAGTGGTCGGAGCAGTGTAATCGGGAACTGGGTATGCCTCTATCCATCGGGAAAGAGCACACACGACTACGAGAACATACTTGAATCCTCGACATCGTTCCATCTGGATATAATCCATCTGGAGGACTTCAAAAGGGTGATCGGGAGGCTGGAATCCACCTTGCTCTACGGGGACACTTTTACCTGGATTGAACTGACCACAAATCATGCAAGTACGCACTTTCTGTTTGGCTGCTGCCCGTAAGTTTTTATTGGACCATATGTGTTGAATACTGTCTAGCATTGCTTTCTCACCAAGGTGTGCAGGACTATGTATTGTATTAATGATGACTTGTACCATAGAATCGGGGAGAAACCATGTAGATTTTCCCTTCGTCATCCATCCCTGGTCTGTTTGGACCCCTCCTAGTTTAGTCCATTCCTTAATTTCATCTGGTGTTGCATGTGACTGTATGTCGATAACATCATGTGCGGGATCCCTAACTGTCATACAGTGTGCTGATACCTCTATTTTCGTCTGATCAGTTACATGAGTTCGATTTTGAGCTGTTTGCTTTGCTGTTCGGTCTGCCAGGTCGTTACCCTGGGAAATGACATCAGTAACCTTAGCGTGTGCTTTGCATTTCATGATAGAGATTGTAGTAGGTAGATGTATTGCGTCTAACAGAGCTTGAATAAGGGGACCATGTTGGATGTTGGCACCGTGAGAAGTTAAGTAACCTCTCTCTCGCCAGAGGACTCCAAAGTCGTGAACGACTCCGAATGCATAACGTGAATCAGTATATATGTTGACTCTCTTATTTCGAGCTTGAATACATGCTTGTGTCAGAGCAATAAGCTCTGCGGCTTGGGCTGACAAAGTGTCAATACGATTGGTTTCAATGACTTCCGTGTCTGTCGTGACGGCATAAGCTGCCACTAATTCACCTGTCCTTGTTCTCATACATGAACCATCCACATAAAGTGTCAGGTCCGGATCTGGTAACGGAACATCTGTTAAGTCTTGTCTGGGTTTTGTTGTGATAGTGATAACTTCGATGCAATCATGTGCCAATGGATCTATTCCATTTACTGGCAATAACGTGGCAGGATTCAATGTGCTGCAGCGTCTGATTTCGATGTGTGGCTGAAACAATGTCAATTCATAACCTGTTAATCTTGCTATGGTCAGGTGTTGGGTCTGAGTTCGATTCAAAAGGACTTCTACAGAATGTGGAACCTGTACTGTCAATGGATGTCCTAACACAATAGAATCACTCTGTCTAATTGCTAAAGCTGTCGCTGCAACAGATTTCAAACATGCTGGAAGGGCTTGTGCGACTGGGTCTAATGTACTGGAAAAATAAGCACAAGGCTTGTGTGAACCTGCTTGTTCCTGGGTAAGGACTGATAATGCAGTACCTTCACGTTCTGTGACAAAAAGTGTAAAAGGCTTACTGTAACATGGTGTTGCTAAAACAGGTGCTTGACATAAGGCTTTCTTTAAATCCTCAAAAGCTTGTGTATGTTCCTGAGTCCAAGGGAGGACAGACGAAGTCGCTGCCTCCTGTGTTGTTAACTGAATGAGTGGTTTTGCTAGAAATGCATATTGGGGAATCCATTGTCTACAGTATGAGGTGAGGCCTATGAAGGCCCGTACCTCCTTTTGGTTTCTGGGTGGTGACATGTTTGCGATTAACTGAATGCGGTCAGGTGTGAGCTGTCTCCCCACTTTGGACAGCAAGTGACCCAGGTACACAACTTGCTGAACACAGAATTGCAGCTTCGAAGGAGACACCTTGTGTCCCTTGTCAGCCAGGAAGTTCAAAACAATCAGAGATGCATTTTCGCATTCGGGTTCGCTTCGAGCGGTGATCAGCAGATCATCGACATACTGAAGCAGAGCAGTGTGAACTGGCATGTGGATACTGTCTAGTTGTTTTTTCAATGCTTGGCTATAGATACTGGGGCTTTCTGTGAATCCTTGAGGTGCACGGGCAAATTTAAAAGATCGTCCATTTAAACTGAATCCGAACAAATATTGGCTCTCCAGATCAATGGGGACACTGAAGAAAGCATTCTTGAGATCGATTACAGTAAAGAACGCTGCTTCGGAATCAATGGCTGTCAGTAATGAAGAGATATCTGGGACCACAGGGTACTGCGGTACAATGCATTTGTTCAATTCGCGCAAATCAATAACCAATCGATAAGCAGGTGGAGAATTCGGGTCCGTACGTTTGAGAACAGGAATGATAGGAGAATTACACACATTAGAGTCGGTTTCCACAACCACTCCTTGTGCGATTAGCTCGTCAATGATTCTCAGTAAAGCCACTACAGCGTCTGGAGGTAACTTGTATTGTCGAATTCGTGGTAGTACCACTCCTGCTTTAAGTGTGACTCGATACGGGGTAATGTGCATGCAACCTACATCAGTGGGGCCCTGCGCCCACAGGTGGGCAGGGACGTTCTGTAGTCGGGGATCCATATCTCTCAATACATAATGGCCTTTGAAATCTCGCAAAAATAATCGTACTCCCTCGGGAGAACAACAAATAATAGCTCCTAGAGCTTTCAGTGTTTTTATGCCTAATAGATTTTCTGGACATGATTTCGTGAGCAATAAATCTGTAGTCCGTGTCAGAGGACCTACTGCAAGAGGGAGGGGTTGTGATACTTCGTTAATAATGGGTTTTCCTGAAAATCCGAGGGACACGTTCTGTGAGCCTGAGAGGGGTGCCCCTGGTACTTCATTGTGACTTATCGTGGTTCTGCTTGCCCCTGTATCAATGAGAAACTTTCTGTCTTTCCCTAAAACTTGACTATGTACGTAAGGACCATTCTGATCTACAGGAACTTCAATAAGAGGCAAGCGGAATTCACTCTCTAGGCTGTCTCATGTGTATCGTTGGTAATCAGGGTAATCGTTCTGTGCATACTGATACATTTGCTGTGTCGTGGTTTGTGTAGCAGTAATGGGCTGTTGCTGAGGTATCGCTACTGTCTGTGAAGGAGCTGGCATGGGTGCGATCTGCTGTGTGTTCTGGGGTACTGGTTGTGAAGTCTGATCTTGTCTAGGAGGACGCGGTCTCTCTTTTGTTTTGCCCGTGGCAATATTATGTTTCAAAACGGCACATTCATTTATATAATGACCTGGCTGCTTGCAATAATTACATACCCCCTTTACGGGAGCTGCCGAATTACCAGATTGGTTCGCACCCTTTTTCTGACCATCAGCAGGAACTGACTGAGCAACTAACATTTTCATTTTCGTATCTTTCATACGTCTCTGTTCATGTTCTTGTTCTTCTCTAAGTCTATTCTGGTGATACTGTAACATTTGTAACATTTGCGAAGGGGTGTTAGCTTGCCAAGTACTTTCTACTTTCAGTACTCTGTTCTTGACCTGGGGTAAGGAATTCTCGACTAATTTCGTTACAAAAAGATGTGGATATGACTCGCTACTTGCTTTCAGACCACTGTTAATACCAAAACATTTCTCAAATCGTGTATAAAAATCACTAGTGTCTTCATCAGGTTTCTGTTTACATGCTGAAATTGCTCCCCAATCTTCCTTTTTCGTACTCAATAAACGTGGCAACACTTGCACTAATAAACCTGGTAACAGTTTAACTTTATCTCCAAGCCCTAGGCCTGGCACTCGGGTATTCTCTTCATCCTGCAATGCAGCCCAATCAATCTTTGCATCACCCACCTCCCACTCTTTTTCTTTGAGTTTTTCATATATGCCTGGAGGCAGTAATACTTTCAGAATTTTCATGAGGTCGGGATAAGTGTAATCGCCCATTAATAACATGTCTTTTATTTCGCGGTGAAAACCTGCAGGGTCTTAATCGTGACTGGGTACTAATTTCTTCATTTCCAATAATTCCATTTTAGTTACAGGTGTATATACAAACACGCGTCTAAGCGTGTGGTCTGCGTTCTGTACGGGGTGCACTTCTCGCAACGGATTCTGTCCATCCATGTAATACATGGTCTTTCGTTCCATAACGGGTGCTGCGTTAATCTGTGGACATAAGAATGTACTATACTTGTGACGGTGTTCTAGAATTACTTTAATCAGGTCAGTACTTAGACCTTTCCATCTATACGTGACCAGTTCTATTAGTATATCGCGCAGGGGACCTGGATCAGAACGTTGGCTCTTATATAATAAGAGCAGATGCTGTATCATGTACATACCAGCTAAACGCTGTTCACTCGGTGTCAAGTTCAGGAACGTATGCGCTAATGTATCATCACCATATTTCTCAGAACTGTCAGCCCATTGCACGGCTGACCTGGCTAATTCTTGTTCATCCATGGAATCGAGTACATGATACCCCAAGCGATCTTGGAGTGCTCGGTCGGTGGCTTGGAATAAGTGTTCGGGTGTTTTAGGATTACACATGGCTTCCTGATATATTCTTTTACATTCCGGGCGCACTGGGCGCACCGAATTATTAAACGGTCTACCCTTACCTACATACGCGACCATTTCTCTGACTGGCAACTGTGCTTGTGCTAGTGTCTCTGGTTCTTCCTCTGCCTCCTCCTCTGTGGATTCACGTTTATCTGCATCTGCTTCTAGTGCAGCCTGTCTTTTCTCGTGCATCTTAGTTATTGAAGTTCTGATTCTTCGGTACATGTTCTCTATACTGGCTTCTTTGTCATGCTGTCCATCGGCTATATGTCGGCCCCACTTGTGAAGCGCTTTCAAATCTTCCGGGTTCGCACCCGGCCTATCTGCTTCTCGAATAAAACAGTTCATTAGAAACCGTAATAACTTGGCTTTAGTATCTACTTTCTGATGATCCATGGCCTCTTTAATACTTTCAGGCCCTAATCCTGTCTGCACAAACTTATATATTCGATCCATATGTTCTGTCATTTCAGGTAGTGACATTAGGAAGTTCGTGACTCGTCGTAAACGTACTGATGCAAGTAACATGTCTACATCATTCTTTTTACCAGGTACAGGATCATATCTACAATCTGCAAGGCGATCTCCATAAAATGTAATATCTGTTCTAGGTGTACGCTGTTGCGCTATTTCTCTAAGACTCAAGCGATGCGTTGGTGGCGGAGTCTGGTAACCTGCCCCTCCGGACGCACCTCCTGAGGCACCGTCTCCGAAAGGGTTAGTCAGATCTGTATCAAGAGAAGTAGGAGGAGGATTCTGGGGAGGAGTAGCTTGTGGGGGCGGAAGAGCATAAGGGTTCAGACCGTTAGGCACAGGCACTGGCGCAGGCAAGGGGGCAGGTAATGGGGTATTAACATAGGTAGGAGCAACATCATCTAAGTAGGAAGAAAGGAAAACGTCCTTTGCTGTCCTCGGGTGCGTTTTAATCGGGAGCAATGGAGGTGGAAGGTCCTTCGGTGTTTCTGGAGAGGCCTTTGGCAGGCCTTTGGACAGGATGGGGAACATGCCATTCATAAGTGTATTTCGCTGTCTGTCTACTTGTTCTAATTTTACTCTGACACCTTCCTCAACTAATGCGTTTTCTCGAACCTTGTCGGGTTCCTCCTTATTCTTTTCTTCTAGTCTGCGAGCTTTTTCTGTGCGCCTATGCGACTCTTTACGCCATAACTCGATGGCATCTTTCTGTGACTGTCTGGCTTTCTTTTTCCATAATGCTTCTTCTACTCTCATGATGCAATCTGCATCCCATGTCCCTGCAGCGGGCCATCTCTGATTCTCTGACAGTTCTTTAGTGTAGTCCACCCATAAGTCGAGAAATAAAACAGCATCTAGGCCGTGCTTGTGGTACATAAAGTACCCTGGAGTGTCCCTAGGTGGAATGGGAACAGCTTCTTCTAGAACCCCTTTTCGGGTTTTTATTTGTCTTAGTTTAGAGAACAACGGCATTCTGAAATCTGGCTACTTGATTCTTACTCAGATATGAACACACTATACATAAGCACAACAATGAAAATCGAACATTCACTCATACCACGACATTTGAATGACACATTATAAACATTTCAGGAACAAAAACACATTTAATAGATAACAAGTGCAACAGGATGTACCGCTAAACGGCACAGATACACCCTACAGGTGCATACTAGATATACTGCTATACAGTACAGATACACTGCTTAACAGTGCAGAACAGGCTCGTGTACCCGAACCCGTCTAGACCGGCACAAACCAATGCGCACGTCAGGATGCGTCCCTAGCAACGGTACTCACCAGGAAGCACGGAAACAGAAGGCCTCGGAAACTCTGGACTGGACTCGGACTCGGACTGGATTCGGACTCGACGCAGATACTTCGGAACCTCGGATTCTGGTGGGCCTCGGTATACCCCGGATCTTGCTCTCTCAGCTAGGCTCAGGTCGGGATCCTCCGCACGCCTCACCGCCTCGTCTGGGTGTCGATCGCAGCCTCAGTCACCTCCGTTGGCCTGAGGGAGATACAGGAAATCCTGCGGATACGCGTAATTGTCCGTCCGGCTGTGGCAGGGGGCTAGGCCTGCAACGCACCGCCGGCGCGTGGGGTGGGGGAGGGGTCCCTATTCGGGCGCCAAAACTGTGGTAATATCGATTACCTATACTTAATTTGCTATCAATAATCAATAAGAATAACTCAGTGAAATAAGAGGCAAAATCCGGGATATTGAGGTTAACTCAAAAGGGTTTTATTCCTGTAAAAGGAATTGGGTTATTGGCTCGAGCCAAGGTGGCATAACCATTCCATTCACCACACAGGGTTCAGGAAGGGAAGACAGACAACATATTGTTTACAGAAGTACATATATATAGTCAATGCATTACAATGTATGAGCATACAGTAGGCGTAACAACTGGAAAAGTAGAGATAAAACATGTAAACGTCATCAAAATGTCACTAAAAAGGCGGTATAATAGGCGTTTATGAAGGCGTATACTTGAAACGTCATTAATCATGAGGTCACAAAATGGGTGGATACATAAGAGAATATTGCAATGTCAGCAGAAATATATGGCAGAGATGCGCGCGCAGCAGATTGACGTGAATCTGATGTATAACCAGAGGGTGAAAGGACTTGACATTTAGCACTACAAGTGTAGACATAAGTGTAGACATAAGTCTGGGATGTCAGATCAACCTAATCCCAAATCGTATCTGGTATCGTATGTTTAAGGAACAGTAGTGTCTGGAAGGGGAAAGGTCTCTCGGGCGGAGGCTACTCTATACTGTCTGCATGTATGCGTCTATGTGTTGGCATGCGGGGTGAGGGGGCATGGGCCTACCATGGCAACGGAGTCTATGAATTACTTGCACGGAGACAGAAGAACCGGCCCCTCTGCTCCTGCAGCTGGGAGAATGTTTACTTGAGCTACGAGACAGGAATGTGTTTTCGAGGAGTGGAGCAGATAATTCGAAGGTTGAAGACGGTCTTGGCAGGCAGAGGTTAGGCTATGCGCCGGAGCCGCGCAAGGAATAAGGTGGGGGCCACTGGTACAGAGGTAGCCTGGGCTGAGGCCCTCGGAGTCAGAAAGCAGGAGAGAATTCGAAAAAGGGCTCAATGGCATATTCTGGGCCTACCTCGCCAGAGCTGAAAAACGTGTAAAGTGTACCACAAAAAGACGTTGGCACAGCATATATAGAAACTGAATATTCAATCCGTTCATGGCGGATCTGAAAGAGGGCAAGTTAGAGATGGACGCAAATGTATTTGCGTCTTCGTAGCTGGCACAGGAGGGAAATAACATGCACTGCGAGCTAGTACATGGAGACGGTGGGGTACTCGCTGGGGAACACTACTCGATCAAAAATTATATTTCCTCAGTTGGATTAGAAATTTTACAAGTAAGTTTGTTTGGGGCATTACAGTTGCTGCAACTAAAATTTTGGGATTTTCGATTTTTGGGCTGTTTTGGGGCCTTTTCCCAGGGGTACTCAGTGGTGGGTGGACTGATTCTTTCTGTGGGTTGTCTTGAATTTAAACATCATGGAGGCCATAGATGAATTGGGATTGTGCTGATTTTTCTGTGTTTTTCGATTTTTTTTTTTTGTAAAATTTTGTGTTTTTCGATTTTTGACCTGTTGTTGGGGCCTTGACCAGGGGTAGTGAGTGGTGCATGGGGCCTAGTCTTTCTGTGGGCTGTCTTGAATTTAAACATCATGGATGGAATGGGATTGTGCTGATTTTGCAGTGTTTTTCGATTTTTGGGGGTGTTCATGGGGAGGGACATGCCATGTGGCTGGTGGCCATTTTGAGTGCAGCTACAGGCACTGGCCATGTGCTGGCAGGCAAGTGGCCATTTTGAATGCAGGCTTTGTTGTTAGGCCTCCAACCATTTTGCCTACTTTTCAACCTTTATTTATGCCAGGGGTAGTGAGTCTTGCATGGGCCTAGTATTTCTGTGGGTTGTCTTGAATTTAAACATCATGGAGGCCATGGATGGAATGGGATTGTGCTGATTTTGCAGTGTTTTTCGATTTTTGGGGGTGTTCATGGGGAGGGACATGCCATGTGGCTGGTGGCCATTTTGAGTGCAGCTACAGGCACTTGCCATGTGCTGGCAGGCAAGTGGCCATTTTGAATGCAGGCTTTGTTGTTAGGCCTCCAACCATTTTGCCTACTTTTCAACCTTTATTTATGCCAGGGGTAGTGAGTCTTGCATGGGCCTAGTATTTCTGTGGGTTGTCTTGAATTTAAACATCATGGAGGCCATAGATGAATTGGGATTGTGCTGATTTTTCTGTGTTTTTCGATTTTTTTTTTTTGTAAAATTTTGTGTTTTTCGATTTTTGACCTGTTGTTGGGGCCTTTTCACCAGGGGTATTTGAGTCTAGCATGGGCCTAGTCTTTCTGTGGGCTGTCTTGAATTTAAACATCATGGAGGCCATGGATGGAATAGGATTGTGCTGATTTTGCAGTGTTTTTCGATTTTTGGGGGTGTTCATGGGGAGGGACATGCCATGTGGCTGGTGGCCATTTTGAGTGCAGCTACAGGCACTGGCCATGTGCTGGCAGGCAAGTGGCCATTTTGAATGCAGGCTTTGTTGTTAGGCCTCCAACCATTTTGCCTACTTTTCAACCTTTATTTATGCCAGGGGTAGTGAGTCTTGCATGGGCCTAGTATTTCTGTGGGTTGTCTTGAATTTAAACATCATGGAGGCCATAGATGAATTGGGATTGTGCTGATTTTTCTGTGTTTTTCGATTTTTTTTTTTTGTAAAATTTTGTGTTTTTCGATTTTTGACCTGTTGTTGGGGCCTTGACCAGGGGTAGTGAGTGGTGCATGGGGCCTAGTCTTTCTGTGGGCTGTCTTGAATTTAAACATCATGGATGGAATGGGATTGTGCTGATTTTGCAGTGTTTTTCGATTTTTGGGGGTGTTCATGGGGAGGGACATGCCATGTGGCTGGTGGCCATTTTGAGTGCAGCTACAGGCACTGGCCATGTGCTGGCAGGCAAGTGGCCATTTTGAATGCAGGCTTTGTTGTTAGGCCTCCAACCATTTTGCCTACTTTTCAACCTTTATTTATGCCAGGGGTAGTGAGTCTTGCATGGGCCTAGTATTTCTGTGGGTTGTCTTGAATTTAAACATCATGGAGGCCATAGATGAATTGGGATTGTGCTGATTTTTCTGTGTTTTTCGATTTTTTTTTTTTGTAAAATTTTGTGTTTTTCGATTTTTGACCTGTTGTTGGGGCCTTGACCAGGGGTAGTGAGTGGTGCATGGGGCCTAGTCTTTCTGTGGGCTGTCTTGAATTTAAACATCATGGATGGAATGGGATTGTGCTGATTTTGCAGTGTTTTTCGATTTTTGGGGGTGTTCATGGGGAGGGACATGCCATGTGGCTGGTGGCCATTTTGAGTGCAGCTACAGGCACTGGCCATGTGCTGGCAGGCAAGTGGCCATTTTGAATGCAGGCTTTGTTGTTAGGCCTCCAACCATTTTGCCTACTTTTCAACCTTTATTTATGCCAGGGGTAGTGAGTCTTGCATGGGCCTAGTATTTCTGTGGGTTGTCTTGAATTTAAACATCATGGAGGCCATGGATGGAATGGGATTGTGCTGATTTTGCAGTGTTTTTCGATTTTTGGGGGTGTTCATGGGGAGGGACATGCCATGTGGCTGGTGGCCATTTTGAGTGCAGCTACAGGCACTTGCCATGTGCTGGCAGGCAAGTGGCCATTTTGAATGCAGGCTTTGTTGTTAGGCCTCCAACCATTTTGCCTACTTTTCAACCTTTATTTATGCCAGGGGTAGTGAGTCTTGCATGGGCCTAGTATTTCTGTGGGTTGTCTTGAATTTAAACATCATGGAGGCCATAGATGAATTGGGATTGTGCTGATTTTTCTGTGTTTTTCGATTTTTTTTTTTTGTAAAATTTTGTGTTTTTCGATTTTTGACCTGTTGTTGGGGCCTTTTCACCAGGGGTATTTGAGTCTAGCATGGGCCTAGTCTTTCTGTGGGCTGTCTTGAATTTAAACATCATGGAGGCCATGGATGGAATAGGATTGTGCTGATTTTGCAGTGTTTTTCGATTTTTGGGGGTGTTCATGGGGAGGGACATGCCATGTGGCTGGTGGCCATTTTGAGTGCAGCTACAGGCACTGGCCATGTGCTGGCAGGCAAGTGGCCATTTTGAATGCAGGCTTTGTTGTTAGGCCTCCAACCATTTTGCCTACTTTTCAACCTTTATTTATGCCAGGGGTAGTGAGTCTTGCATGGGCCTAGTATTTCTGTGGGTTGTCTTGAATTTAAACATCATGGAGGCCATAGATGAATTGGGATTGTGCTGATTTTTCTGTGTTTTTCGATTTTTTTTATTTGTAAAATTTTGTGTTTTTCGATTTTTGACCTGTTGTTGGGGCCTTTTCACCAGGGGTATTTGAGTCTAGCATGGGCCTAGTCTTTCTGTGGGCTGTCTTGAATTTAAACATCATGGAGGCCATGGATGGAATAGGATTGTGCTGATTTTGCAGTGTTTTTCGATTTTTGGGGGTGTTCATGGGGAGGGACATGCCATGTGGCTGGTGGCCATTTTGAGTGCAGCTACAGGCACTGGCCATGTGCTTGGCAGGCAAGTGGCCATTTTGAATGCAGGCTTTGTTGTTAGGCCTCCAACCATTTTGCCTACTTTTCAACCTTTATTTATGCCCAGGGGTAGTGAGTCTTGCATGGGCCTAGTCTTTCTGTGGGTTGTCTTGAATTTAAACATTATGGAGGGCATGGATGGATTGGGATTGTGCTGATTTTGCAGTGTTTTTCGATTTTTTTGTGCTCTATAACTGAACTGATGTTCCTCTGTCTTCCATTTTTTTTAGGTGCACAAGACTCAAGAGAACCACCAGTGCCAGGAAGAAGTCCTGCAGCGGTGTGTGTGTGCAGCATAACGTCACGCGACGTCACGTCTGGCCTCAGACAACTCTACAATTCGTGCAACTGCGGCCTGCTGTCTGACCTGCTCTGAAGAAGATGGCCCCAAAGAAAGTTCTCCGTAGCTCCTCTAGCAAGAAAGTTGCTAGTAAGGAGCAGAAGAAGCAAGTTACCAAGGAGGCTGGTGTGCCACCCGCCACTTTTTTTGGGAGCAAAAAAAAAAGTACGCCTGCAGCAGCAGGATCTGCTGGGGACCAACCTGAGAGCAGCACCCCTGCTCCATTGGGTTCAGTGCCTCCACCACCACGCCAACTTAAGTCAAAGCCCTTGAGTGCTTCAGAGGCAGTCAGTGTACTTCTCCAATCACCATCGACCAGTGATGTTGGCTCATCGCAAGAAAGTAGCAGCAATGTCCCTGAATCAACACAGGTTGTTGTAACTCATCTGACAAGTGTTGAACAACCACAGCCGCAACAACAACACCATGTGCAAGTACACGCCCAAGTACATGTGGAAGGAGAGGCAGCAAAAGGAGATGCGCAAGCAAAGGTGCATGGACGTTCACAAGTGCCCACAATAGTTGTTCCTCCCGAAGTAGGGGCACATTTGGAAATCGACAATGAAGCTGAGGTATCATTGGAAGCCACTCCTCCTGATGATCATTCATTGTCTTCCACATCCCTAGCAAGGAAAAGATCAAGGGGGGTGTCTACATCTTCTTCAAGCCCACCTCGTTCTGGTGCAAGTGATCTGTCTTGGGAACCACGACAACTGCGGTCTGACAGTGAGGCAGAGGCACACCATGATCTGCCACCGGTACCTAAGCGTAAAAGGAAGGTCGTCCAAAAACTCAAACCTATGGAGTGTGATGAGGCTCAACAAGAAGTGACAGATACTGCTGGTGATGAAGCCTCTCACGATGACGACGAGGCAGTCATCACAAAGGTCACTGCAGCCCCACCGGGCATGCAGCAAAGAGACATTTTGACCCTATCCCGAGAAGCTGCTGAGCGTGATGATGATGTCGGCGAGGAGGCAATGGAAATGGAATCATTAGATTTGGAGTTAAGTAGTACACCAAAACCTACCGCTTCCATATTTCTTCCTCGCAAGAAGGTACCCACCTCGTCCTCGACCTCAATTCGTGGTGGTGAAAGTGCAAAACGTACTGAAGTTCGGCAATCCACATCCTCCACTTCATCTGTCATTAGCAGCAGGACCACCACCACCAGTATCGCCGCCTCCTCCGGCCCCCGAAGACATTTCAAGTCTCCAGTTTGGGACTTCTTTAGTGTTTGCCCAAAAAAGGAAAACGTAGCCATTTGTAGCCTTTGTAAGCTTCGATTTAGTCGTGGTAAGCTTGGTTCTAACTATGGTACCGGAGGCCAGAGAGGTCATCTTGAGAGAAGGCACCCTGTCGAATGGTTTCCGCACCTAGAGGCGGTCAAGAAAGCCGGAATTGCACGTAATGAAAACGTTGATTTGTCATCTGCTGATGACGAGGAGGTAGAAGACGATTCAAACACTTCACTTACACCCAGTTCCCATGTCAGCAGCACACCCCATGGGAGCCACACTAAGAGTGTGGGAGAGAGTGAGACATCAATGCGGAAAAGTTCATCAGCGAGCGTAACTGGGTCGAAGAGATCATCATCATCCCGTAAATCATTGGTCCAGGGCAACATTAAAAAGATGTTGTTTACAGAAGCGCAATATGAACGCAACCACCCAATGACCCGTCTGTATAACACTAAGCTGGCTAAAATGCTAGCTCTGGACCTTCTCCCTTTTTCTTTTGTAGAAGGGGTTGGTTTTCTAGAATTAGTGACAGTGCTCTGCCCTAAATGGAAGGTTCCTAGCCGGTTCTATTTTGCCCGAGTTGCGGTTCCAGCACTACATGAAGATGTTCTGAAGGTGATTGGGGCAGCTTTGCAGAAGAGTGCTGTTCACACTATACATCTGACAACAGACATGTGGACCAGTGGCGCAGGCGCTGATTACATGTGCATCACTGCACACTGGGTCTCTTTTTCAGGGGCTAAAGCAAAGCTAAACTCAGGTGTTGACACTAACATTGTTTTTAAAGGTGCTCGGAAACATGCAACACTAGCCATGTTTGGTTTGGAGAAACGTCACACAGCAGAAAACATTTTGGATGTCTTTAACACAAAGGTCCTTAACTGTCTGTCCCCACTAAAACGCAAGGTTGGTTATGTTTCCACAGACAATGGCTCCAATATAGTTAAGGCCATGAGGGACGGTTACTATTTCAGAGTGCCGTGTTTGGCGCACTGTATAAACCTGGTTGTCCAAAAATTCTTGGGTAATAAACGCAGTGCAGCGTACAGTGTATTGGAGAACTGCCGAAAAATTTGCAAGCATTTCAGGCATTCTTTTAAGGCCCGCAAGCAGCTGAGGAGCATGCTATATCAAAGTCAAATGCCAGTGAAAGCACTCATCCAGGAGGTGGTAACACGTTGGAACTCAACCTTCTACATGCTTGAGCGTCTGTATGAGCAGTATACGCAACTCGATCAATATTTCTTGAAAGAGGGTATAGAGGAGCTGAGGATGGGTGGGCCGCAATGGAACATAGTTGAAAGCCTAACACGCATGCTTCGTCCTTTTGAGGTCTTCACACGTGCAGTCAGCAAGGAGGACTCTAATTTGGGAAAAGCTATCCCATTGTTGTACATGCTGGAGGACCAACTGAAGGAGGTGTGTTCTGTGTTTCGAAAAGATGACAAAAAGAAAGACTCTTTGCTTCTGGCTGAGAAATTATTAGAGCTCCTACAAGGTGATGAACGTCTTCAAAAGATCCACTCAGAACAGCATTACATTTGTGCTACTATTCTGGATCCACGCTACAAAAAGGCGCTGGCAGGCAGAGCATTCTTTCCTTTTGCTGATGAAGATGTTACAAAGTACAAACGTTGGCTAGCCTTGTCAGCCAAGAAGTTTGAAACAGAACGGCTGGAAATTGAAGGAAATGGCAGTACATCAGCAGGCCATCCCCAGTCAAAACAATCCACTTCTGCACCTGTGGCTGTGGCACAAGTGACCTCTCAGCCGTTAAAGACACCGGCAACAGCATCATCTGCACGAAAGACAGCAGAAACATTGGAGGCTGAAGAGGATTGGCTAGCTCTGCGTGGGTTTGGTTCTCAAAAGGCCAGAGGCACAGCAAGAGCTACGCAAAGTGGAGGAACCTTGGAGGACCTTGAGTCGATGGTGAAGGACTATCTGAATGACTCCACAGAGGTCTATGTTAATTCTGACCCATTGGCGTATTGGCATGGGAAAAAAGAATTGTGGCCACAGCTCACCAACCTGGCTTTAAACTACTTGTCTTGCCCACTCGCAAGTGTGTCTTCTGAACGGGTTTTCAGTGCGGCTGGTGGGATTGTAACTCCCAAACGGAGCCGCCTCTCGCCCAAAAATGTGGAGAGGTTAACAATGATCAAGATGAATCAGCACCTCATACCACCAGATATAAGAGTACGAGAGAGCGTGCCGGATGAAGAGGAGGTGGCCAGCACCATAGATGAGGGAATTTCTACTCTGTCAGGTGGCACTGACCTCACCCGGGCTGAATTCGCAGAGTATGATGACGAAGCCTTATTCTTATTCCTGGACCGTGATTCCGACTTCGAGCCCTGAAAATGAGACAACGAATCAATAACTTTCTTTTTCATCCTTATTCACTTTTATTCCTGTGTGTCTGTCTTTCTTTGTTGTGCACAGTTAATATAATTCAAACTTTAATCAGATAATCACAAAGACAAGCCCATCAGCAGAACTGTCTTCACTTGTTTGCTAATTTATTTGAAGGTGCCGCAGTCTGCATTCCTCAGGTTCACAAGTTCAGAAGAACATGCTCCTCTATCCTCCTCCTCCAGACTCCTATTTCCATCAAAGCAGAGGGCTGGTTTACGCCCAATGAAGAAAGACTCAGCACTTGTGGGGGTGTTGTTCTACCTCTTTGCAGGTGAGTTGACGGGTCTGGGGCCATTGCTGGGAAGCACTAAAAGTGGTTTGTGCCAAATCCGAGGCGGAAATTTTTTTGTGTTTTTGATGACTTGCTTGCCTTTGAGGTGCTCTTAGGGGGGGTTCCGTCTGTTTGTGGGTGAGTTTCATGGTCTGAGAGCATTGCTGGGACACTCTAATCTTGATTGCATTTGCTTTTCAGGAAATCCGTCGTGCCAACCCCGACTTATGGCCCAGCTACGCAGCGCGTTTGGACCGAAGGCCCAGAAATATTGCAAGTATGAGAGTTTGCTTTTGGCCTGTTTGGGGGTGTTATACTTCTTGGCGGGTGGGTTGCCGGGTCTTGGGGCATTCCTGGGAAGGTCTAATACCGGGTAGAAGTGGTTGGGACTAAATCCAGGCCGATTTTTTTTTGGGCTATTTCTGACATTTTGCTCTATGTAGCGTTTTCGGGGGCCTGTTTGGGGGGCTTCCTGGTGTTTCTGGGTGAGTTTCGTGGTCTGGGAGCACTGCTGGGACACTCTAATCTTGATTGCATTTGCTTTTCAGGAAATCCGTCGTGCCAACCCCGACTTATGGCCCAGCTACGCAGCGCGTTTGGACCGAAGGCCCAGAAATATTGCAAGTATGAGAGTTTGCTTTTGGCCTGTTTGGGGGTGTTATACTTCTTGGCGGGTGGGTTGCCGGGTCTTGGGGCATTCCTGGGAAGGTCTAATACCGGGTAGAAGTGGTTGGGACAAAATCCAGGCCGATTTTTTTTTGGGCTATTTCAGACATTTTGCTCTATGTAGCGTTTTCGGGGGCCTGTTTGGGGGGCTTCCTGGTGTTTGCGGGTGAGTTTCGTGGTCTGGGAGCACTGCTGGGACACTCTAATCTTGATTGCATTTGCTTTTCAGGAAATCCGTCGTGCCAACCCCGACTTATGGCCTAGCTACGCAGCGCGTTTGGACCGAAGGCCCAGAAATATTGCAAGTATGAGATTTTGCTTTTGGCCTGTTTGGGGGTGTTATGCTTCTTGGCGGGTGGGTTGCCGGGTCTTGGGGCATTCCTGGGAAGGTCTAATACCGGGTAGAAGTGGTTGGGACAAAATCCAGGCCGATTTTTTTTGGGCTATTTCAGACATTTTGCTCTATGTAGCGTTTTCGGGGGCCTGTTTGGGGGGCTTCCTGGTGTTTGCGGGTGAGTTTCGTGGTCTGGGAGCACTGCTGGGACACTCTAATCTTGATTGCATTTGCTTTTCAGGAAATCCGTCGTGCCAACCCCGACTTATGGCCTAGCTACGCAGCGCGTTTGGACCGAAGGCCCAGAAATATTGCAAGTATGAGATTTTGCTTTTGGCCTGTTTGGGGGTGTTATGCTTCTTGGCGGGTGGGTTGCCGGGTCTTGGGGCATTCCTGGGAAGGTCTAATACCGGGTAGAAGTGGTTGGGACAAAATCCAGGCCGATTTTTTTTGGGCTATTTCAGACATTTTGCTCTATGTAGCGTTTTCGGGGGCCTGTTTGGGGGGCTTCCTGGTGTTTGCGGGTGAGTTTCGTGGTCTGGGAGCACTGCTGGGACACTCTAATCTTGATTGCATTTGCTTTTCAGGAAATCCGTCGTGCCAACCCCGACTTATGGCCTAGCTACGCAGCGCGTTTGGACCGAAGGCCCAGAAATATTGCAAGTATGAGATTTTGCTTTTGGCCTGTTTGGGGGTGTTATGCTTCTTGGCGGGTGGGTTGCCGGGTCTTGGGGCATTCCTGGGAAGGTCTAATACCGGGTAGAAGTGGTTGGGACAAAATCCAGGCCGATTTTTTTTTGGGCTATTTCTGACATTTTGCTCTATGTAGCGTTTTCGGGGGCCTGTTTGGGGGGCTTCCTGGTGTTTGCGGGTGAGTTTCGTGGTGTGGGAGCACTGCTGGGACACTCTAATCTTGATTGCATTTGCTTTTCAGGAAATCCGTCGTGCCAACCCCGACTTATGGCCTAGCTACGCAGCGCGTTTGGACCGAAGGCCCAGAAATATTGCAAGTATGAGATTTTGCTTTTGGCCTGTTTGGGGGTGTTATGCTTCTTGGCGGGTGGGTTGCCGGGTCTTGGGGCATTCCTGGGAAGGTCTAATACCGGGTAGAAGTGGTTGGGACAAAATCCAGGCCGATTTTTTTTGGGCTATTTCAGACATTTTGCTCTATGTAGCGTTTTCGGGGGCCTGTTTGGGGGGCTTCCTGGTGTTTGCGGGTGAGTTTCGTGGTCTGGGAGCACTGCTGGGACACTCTAATCTTGATTGCATTTGCTTTTCAGGAAATCCGTCGTGCCAACCCCGACTTATGGCCTAGCTACGCAGCGCGTTTGGACCGAAGGCCCAGAAATATTGCAAGTATGAGATTTTGCTTTTGGCCTGTTTGGGGGTGTTATGCTTCTTGGCGGGTGGGTTGCCGGGTCTTGGGGCATTCCTGGGAAGGTCTAATACCGGGTAGAAGTGGTTGGGACAAAATCCAGGCCGATTTTTTTTGGGCTATTTCAGACATTTTGCTCTATGTAGCGTTTTCGGGGGCCTGTTTGGGGGGCTTCCTGGTGTTTGCGGGTGAGTTTCGTGGTCTGGGAGCACTGCTGGGACACTCTAATCTTGATTGCATTTGCTTTTCAGGAAATCCGTCGTGCCAACCCCGACTTATGGCCTAGCTACGCAGCGCGTTTGGACCGAAGGCCCAGAAATATTGCAAGTATGAGATTTTGCTTTTGGCCTGTTTGGGGGTGTTATGCTTCTTGGCGGGTGGGTTGCCGGGTCTTGGGGCATTCCTGGGAAGGTCTAATACCGGGTAGAAGTGGTTGGGACAAAATCCAGGCCGATTTTTTTTGGGGCTATTTCTGACATTTTGCTCTATGTAGCGTTTTCGGGGGCCTGTTTGGGGGGCTTCCTGGTGTTTGCGGGTGAGTTTCGTGGTGTGGGAGCACTGCTGGGACACTCTAATCTTGATTGCATTTGCTTTTCAGGAAATCCGTCGTGCCAACCCCGACTTATGGCCTAGCTACGCAGCGCGTTTGGACCGAAGGCCCAGAAATATTGCAAGTATGAGATTTTGCTTTTGGCCTGTTTGGGGGTGTTATGCTTCTTGGCGGGTGGGTTGCCGGGTCTTGGGGCATTCCTGGGAAGGTCTAATACCGGGTAGAAGTGGTTGGGACAAAATCCAGGCCGATTTTTTTTTGGGCTATTTCTGACATTTTGCTCTATGTAGCGTTTTCGGGGGCCTGTTTGGGGGGCTTCCTGGTGTTTGCGGGTGAGTTTCGTGGTGTGGGAGCACTGCTGGCTATATATACTTTACTTTGCAAGAGGTTTGAAGCAAATCCATGGTGGCTGAGGGGACTTAGGGCCTAGCTGCAGAGCGCGCGCGGAGTGATTTGGGAAATTTGTGAAAAAGTGACTAAGTCCCCATTTTTGTACTTTTGCTCTTTGGCTGTTTGGGGGTCTTCTACTCGTTTTCTCCTGGGTTGACGGCTCTGGGGCCATTGCTGGGAAGCTCTAATACCGGATAAAAGTGTTTTGGACCAAATCCCAGGCGGAATTTTTTTTGTGTTTTTGATGACTTGCTTGCCTTTGAGGTGCTCTTAGGGGGGGTTCCGTCTGTTTGCGGGTGAGTTTCGTGGTCTGGGAGCACTGCTGGGACACTCTAATCTTGATTGCATTTGCTTTTCAGGAAATCCGTCGTGCCAACCCCGACTTATGGCCTAGCTACGCAGCGCGTTTGGACCGAAGGCCCAGAAATATTGCAAGTATGAGATTTTGCTTTTGGCCTGTTTGGGGGTGTTACGCTTCTTGGCGGGTGGGTTGCCGGGTCTTGGGGCATTCCTGGGAAGGTCTAATACCGGGTAGAAGTGGTTGGGACAAAATCCGCGCGGAAAAGCCTTTAGTTTTGGCACTTTTTGTAACTTAGGGTTCGTTAGGGTTAGCCCTAGCAGCAGGATTGCATGTGTTTCGGGGTGTTCTAGATTTTTCAAACTGAGTTCTGGGGTCTTAGAGCACTCGTGAGAATGTGTAATTTTGGTTGCAAGTCATTTGAAGAAAATCCATGGTGGGAAAGGGGGGATTTGGCATAGTTAAAGAAAGCCTTTGCCACTATTCTTAACTTAGGGTTCGTTAGGGTTAGCAGTATTTCTATTGCATGTGTTTGAGTGGGGGGGATTTCGAGTCTTGGAGCGATGCTGGCTATGGCTACTTTTGCTTGGTTGCTTGCAAGTGGTTTGAATGCAATCCACGGTGGGTAATGGGTAATTAGGGTACTTCGGCCTACTTTTACTTTCAAAGTAAGTTTTGTCACCAGTTTTCTGCTAGGCCTCGTTTTTTGAGATTTGATTGGGGGTCTTCTACATTTTTGCGACTGGCTTTAGTAAGGGTCTGGGTGGGAGCACTGCTAGGAAGATCTAATTTTGTTCTAAAACACAGTTTACAGTACACCTAGCTTGAGGGGCAAGATCCGATACATTAATTTGCCCATACATCCTTCAAAAGGTGACTCAGAGTACGCACTTTCAAAAACATTGTACTGTCTACTAGGAAAAACAAATTGTGACTTTTTGCACTCCACAGCCTACATGCCTTATATTTATTTATCAGTGGTGTTGTAATATTATATCACTTCCTGTTTTTCGTTGAATAATTACAGGCCGGGTTTCAGTCTCTGCAATGGGGAAAAAAGGATGGAGTCAGGCTTCACAGTAGCGAGCCACAATTCAGCATCAGGCAGGCAGTGGACAGGGTGTCTTCTGGTGACCAACATCGATGGACGAAGCGTCGGCTGCAATGGAGGAGTGCCGCTAATAGGAGGATTTTTTTTCTGCGGGCAACTTACTTACCACTTCCAACAGGACCACTACAACCACATAGATACAGTATCCCTTGCCTTTTTCTCTGACTGTGACTGCATTTCTTGGCTCTCTCT
Organism: Lissotriton vulgaris; assembly: GCF_964263255.1. NCBI lineage: Eukaryota > Metazoa > Chordata > Amphibia > Caudata > Salamandridae > Lissotriton > Lissotriton vulgaris. Next base: position 13,790 of record NW_028251340.1, on the reverse strand, counting down.
CTGCTTCTACATTGATCCCTTAACACATCACTTAGTCCACTCCACTATCACATCTGCACCACACATAGTCATTTGTAAGTGCTCCTACGTAATTCGCAAGTCGCAGCACGCCCCAGGCCGTAGAGGACTGGGATGGCCCCAATGATGAAGCATGTCACCAAGGGGCAACCCTGGTGAGTGAGGGGACACCTAGAAAAAAAGCAATTTCTCCTTTTCTATCTACTATACCTTCTGTCAGGTTACGCAGCCCCTAAGCGCCTACCGTACTATGAAACTACATTTCCCATGAGTAGGCGGGAGACTTGCAGACTATTTAGTGAGACTATATGAGAGTACCCTTGTATGTTAGGACAGCACTTCACTGATGCCTGTCTTGTCTTCTGTTACAGGTATCCTTTCCCTGCTGACCCTACCTTTACCCATCCCACATTTTTTATTTTAGTTTGTTATTTTTCTCCCCCGCCTAATGCCTCGAACACCCTGTGTTTACACTTCTGGGTGTTGGTGACATTTGGAGGTGGAACCATATTTGCATCGACTGGATCACGGGGAGTAAACCTGACACCTTCCAGACCAACCCCATTGAGTGTTGTTGTGAATGGATTTATAGTGACCAGCAAGGCTCTCAGGTATCTGGCTACAGAGACCTTATGTTGAATATAGTTATCAATATTTCCACCCACGCCCTGTACTGTCGCATTCTTTCTTCCACAGTTGTCGAAAGTACTAATTACTTTTAACTGACATGCATGCAGTTACAGTAGTGTATGCACTTTCAAAGATTGAGGGATAGGTTTGTACCCAAAGATTTGTTTATGTTCACAATTGTTCGTCCATGCTGTGCTACTTTTTCTTGTCTCCCAAAACCTTTCCCAAAAACCCCCGTACCCATCCATTTTTCAAACCCTAACCCTCTTCCCCCGGGCTGTGTGGTTTTGATTGATGTGTGACTAAATTACAGCAATAAATCCACACACTTGCTGGGGAGGATAAGGTGATAGCAACAGGCTGGTGAAGAAATCCGAGGATATATTCTTACTCTGCTTGACAAAGACCCATGGCTAATGTCAAAGAACTTCAACCGAATTAGTTATACTTTAACATTTGTTAGGCTACAACGTGGCACTGTTCTAGTGTACTTCTGTCACCTGCTATATTCTGTATTGTACCTTTGTATTGCTCAGGAGGACAAACCAGATTTCATTTTCTTTTTTTCATAGGCAAGCAACTGCCACTGTGTCACACCAGTAGTACCACCGCTATGAGGAAATTTTATCCGCCCAGGATTGCCAACCTTATTTGCTGTTTCCCGTGGAGCCAGCCCTGGGCCTAGCCCTACTTGCAAACAGAAATTACAGGTAAGATAGGCGTTTGGTTGGAGGTAGTATAATGGAGTATTAGGAGAGACGAGCGATTTGATTGACGGTAGTACTACTAAAGTCCTAGGACTATTCAGGAAAACAAACTTACTGTTATGTTAAACCCCCACCCACCAGACTCAAAAGCAGTAAAAAACAGGTATGGTCAGATAAAGTTTCAAAAAGTATATTTTTATAGCCCTAACAAAAGAATCTCCCGCAAGACCCTCCCTAACCCCAACGATTGTCCTTCAAAAGTCCCCAAAAATCACAACTCCCAATTCCCACCCCCCAAAAGTCTCTAAAAAAGGGGCAAGGGACACTATGGCAGGGTGCTGTTGGAATTAGCAGCCAGGGCATCATGCTCCTTGCGGAGGGTGGCAAGTTCGAAGCGGAGGCCCTCCACCACGTTCTTATAATTATGGACCTCCTGCTCCAGGTAGGACAGTCTGAGGGATAAGCGGCGCCGGTGTGCCTTGCAAATCCTGTGAGGGGCAGCTGCTTTCTTTGCTGCTGGGCGGTGGCGTTTGGCTTTGGTAGCCCGGCTCCGTACCGCTGGAGCACTGCGCTGGCTGGCAGCCCGCACGGAGGAGGAGGCAGCTGTCCCAGTGGACGTTGTTGTTGTTCCAGACTGCGTCTCCTCCTCCTCCAGGGCCACCAGCCGCCGATATTCAGCAACAGTGGCATCCAGCCTCCGTTGCCGGGCCATTCGAGCCTGCTCCTTCCTCCTTGATGGTGTCTTGGATTTGGAAGGAGCAACTACATGAAAAAAGAAAGACATAGTCTGTAACCAATGCTCCTTAAGATTAACACAAAATGATTGAGCAGAAAGTTGTCACAGTACAAGTAGCAAATTGAAAGCACAGTGCATAACTATTGAGGACAGTATCTATGTAACCTCCGACTTCTTCATCCTTGCTCTAACATTAGTGGGAGTTTAAGGAACAAATTCTATGGACTTCTATTACAGTCGACTATGACAGTACACCACTCTTATTCTTCTTCTTCTCTCTTGTTTAGGACAATTGGTACGTTATCTTATGCAAGCCGGCATAATGCCAGCGCAGTGAACTTGCACCCGAGAAAAACAGACGCACACCATGGTGAGTGAGACAGACTTGCGTTACTGTACCGGTCCAGTACATGCAGGTGGTGAAGCTCTTACTTTTCTATTACGGGTGGCACTGAGAATACTCTGTTAAAAGGGCTACTGCTTAATTAATTTAGCTTTCACCCTACAGTGCAAATGAGTATTAGAAAAGGAAAATGAAGAAGCTAAATTATCTGATTATCTATCACTTCACATGGGATGTATTTGATGACATATGGGATGACTTTAGGTGCTTTGCTTATTATTGAGTGAACAGTGATACCCCCACACATGAATGACGTACTACTACTAAACTAAAGTTATTAAGGGAGGTAGGGAGTGCCCACCGTAATAACTGGATATATGCTGTGCTTGCAGTTGCAATACAAACTACTGCTACTATTCATGGTAGTCTTTGGACAACGTTACAACTTCTTTTCCTTGCCTTTCCTACACTGGAACGGACGTGCGGGTGCGGTGTTACATGCTCTTCAAAGTAACACATAGTTCATCCAGTGACCGTCTACTCTCTCTAGATTCACATATGCTATCTAAGAGTCAGATAGTACCATGAATGATCCAGGCATCCATCCATTCAAAGTATATTGCACACATACAGTTTCTGTCTCACCCACCCAGGCTGTTCTCCTTCCACCCATCCTTGCTTCATCATTCACCCAGCCATGCACCATACCATTTTCTTACCTTCCCAGCCACCTCGGGGACCAAGCAAACACATATCATTCTTCTTTGCCAGTCATCATTACATTTCTCGTGCTTCCACACTTACTTACACCCTTCTTTCGCTTTTCGTTCATCCCATCCATCAAGTTCACCTCAGATCTGATTGGGATTCTTCTCGCCAAAAACTTCACAGCTAAGTCGAAGTACATTTAGAGGAGGCTACTACCTGCTTTTTTTATAATACACCCGTGCAGAAAGCACACTCTGCAGTCTTCAATCTCAATGACTAAGGAATGTATAGCTTACCTCTGCCCGCCACCACCGTGTGAACCCTCACAGGCATGTCCTTTTCCGGCACTTGCACCGCCTCCTCCCCAGAGTTGTCCTCCTCGTCCAATGCCACCACCTCCGCGCTGGCCCCGTCTCCAGATGTTCCACCTACAAAGTACATTTAATAATGTTAGAATACACCACTCACTACTATATAATATTTGGTCTAGGAGGAAGAAAGAAATGTGAAAAAAAGTGTACAATTTAATAATTTTTGACTGTGTACTCTAGAGTAAAAAGGTCCCTTTTTCCAGGGAAGGCTGTTGTCTTGCTGCACTTTTTGGCACAACTGATGAATGTTTGCTTTTTACTTTTTAACACGCACCACTTTTTCTCCTAACAGACAGAACCTTGACTTCTAAGAACACGAGCAGGATCAAGTTCAAACCAGGTGAGAGCTCGGCTCGACCACAAGAAATGTGTCCAATTAATCGTCAGCACTAAGCACTTTTCCATTTTCAGTTACACGTTCACTTTTATGACAAACTTGAATTTAATAAATGTGTTTACTTTTAATAAAGCTTTTAAACTTAAATAGAGTCTGTGGTTTTTGGTCCTCCAGACTAGAGTGGATGAGCTAAAGGTTTTCGAATTTTTGCAAGCATGAGTCCGTGCCTCTGCCATCGGTGACTTTGGGAGCTAAATGACTCTGCCACACTATCTAGTCAGTAAGGAGATTGGGGCCGGGGTTCAACTACAAAGTCTGTTATCACTGAGGTATGTGGAAAGTCTAACAGTTACAGAACCTATTATAATTGATAAGCTAAGCGATGCATTATTTAGTGTCCATAGTTCTGTTTGTGCAGATTTGTCCCTGCAACAGTAGTAGAATGGATTGTCCTATCCAAACCAAAAGTAAAGTAGTATCTTATTATTTCTTGGTGGTGGTCATTCACCTTTTTATTGTTGGCAATGGTCAAAGCATAAACATTTAGAATACTTGAAAAGACAATATGGACAATCCCAGAGGACTACACTCAGTGCATAGAGCTATTGCTGACTAGAATGGGAGTCCAATGGAAATGCCAAATGTGCAATCTTAGTTAGCTACACAGACAGACTAATAAGAATAATCTAGTAATACCACACGGAGTCATAGGGATAAGAATTTAGATCCTGTCTACAAGAAGATCAAAGACGATTTAGAAAAAATCGAATGAGGAACGCTAGGAAAAAATAAGTACTCTATATTAAAATTAAAACTTACTGGGGCCAGCAAAGGAGCCCTCGACTGCCCGGTCCTGGCCTGCATCGACAACAGCACCCTCCTCCTCCTCCTCCTGTGTCCTCCTCTTGCCCCTGGGGGAAGCTGATGTACAACATGAAAGAAAGAAAAACAGAAAACATGGATGATATGTATTTCTCAACCAAATCAAACATTTAAAAAAGAACTAACAAAGTAACAAAATATTTTTGCGAAATAGCAAATAGGGAACGACTCCACGGGATATATTATTGACCAATCTCATGTGGTCGACTACGTCATTACTTTAGTATTGCTTGATTTGCGGACCGTCGAATTGGAAACTACCCTATGTAACTCACTAAACAAAGTACTAAAAAGGTTTGCCTAGGATTGGCAGGCAGCAGTCCGCAGCACGCAAAGTGACAGCCAAAGTCCATCGTGATTGAAGATCAGCGACAACACTAAAGTTTCCTACTACATTCACCAGTCATTAAAATACTCAAACTATTAATCCACCACCACTATTTCTTCTTATCGCCATGTGTACAAAGGAAGGACTGGACTTGAGTCTGTAGGGGCTGATTTATAAGGCCCTTGCGGCTCTTTTGCTCCATTGTTGCGTGACTTTTGTGACGCAGCGACAGCACATAAGAGGCGCAATGGTGCGGCGTATATTAACAACGTGACGCATCTGGGAGATGCATCACGTTGTAAAGCCCTGCGCCAATAGGGGTGCTCCGGCGCAAGGGAGGGCGTTCCTGCGCAGGAACGCATCCTAAAAGTGGCTGAGGGAAATCTACAAGATTTCAATCAGTCACTTTGAGGACAATGATGCGTGACTCAAACCCTGCGCCTGCTTGAAGCAGACGTACGGCTTGACGCAGCATTGGGGAGATAGGGCACCCCAGAGAATTGATGGAGCTGCACCATCGTTGCGACGCAACTCCAGCAATGCGCCACCTTTACGGCACAGATGCGTAACGCTTTGGTGACGTTTTGGGCCCATGGCGCGCCGCATTGTAATACGGCGCACCATGGGTGATGGTGGCGTGACGCACAATTACTGGCGCATCCCTGCAACTTTGCAGGGATGCGCCGGTAATTAAAAATCTGAACCTTAGTGTGTAGCATTGCGCAGTTCTTTCAACTACACTCATACATAATTTCACAGGCCAATGAAATGAACACAAAATCTAAAACAAATAAGCATAGTAGCAACACTACTGAGAAGGAGAGCAGTGTACCTGAAATGCACAGAAGATTTTGAAATAAAATGTACCTACAATGTAATGAGCAGCATTATTGCTCTTGTAAAAAAAACAAAAATTTGCAATATAATAACACAGCAGGAGAAAACATAGTAGTAAAGACATAGCTACTACTACTCACCAAGCCCGGGGATCTCAAGGCCAAGGAGGTCGAGCAGATCTCGCTCACGGGTCAGGACATCCGTCCAGCGGTGGGTGGCCTGGTTGTAGGTGCGCCAGACCCGAGAGTGGTGGTAAATGGCCTGGCACACCTTCTCCCACCGCTTCCGGCGCTCCCGGGCCCCGTACCCGGCACTGATCTTGCCGCCTCCCATGATGGTCCTGGGGAGGCGGCGCTGAACATAAAAAATGAGTTGGCCCACCTCCTCCGGGGTAAAGATCTCCCGTGGCATCACTAGCTCCCCCCTCAAACGCCCGCACGGGAGCCGGACACGGGGTGCGGGACCCTTCCCCTTCTCGGGATGCTTCCCGGCTCCCTTCACCATGGTCTGGGCGGAAAGGAATAAAGAAAATAGAATAGGGAAGAGAAGAAAAGAAAAGAGTTTACAAAAGTAGTTTAAAATTAACCAAAAGTAGCAGTAAACACAAAAATATAGGGCTAGAAAAATAGAGGGATAGATAATAAGTAAAATAGATAAAAAAAAACTTCAAACAAGCAAAGGATGGCAGAGATTGACAGAGGATACAAAGACCATGCCCAGAACCATAGCAATGAATGAGAAACAAGATGGCCGCGCCCGTTCACGACCGCGCGGGTAAGTTCGCGCGAGATTTTCCTTGCGAACACGCGCGAGACTGTACTGGCAAACCGCGGACTTTGCGAGATTACACTTCGCGCCCGGAAACGGAAATACGTCAGGCAAACAAGATGGCTGCGCCCTTGCACGACCGCGAGGGTAACTTCGCGTCTTGCGCTACGAGCGGCTCGCAAAAACGCACAAAACCTTGCCAACTAACACGCTGCAAAAAAACCAAATTGCATATTCGCACGAATTTGCGGCTTCCGAATCCGATCTTGCGCGTGTTCGCACCCCGCGAACCCCGCGAAATTGCAGAAAAACGAGTTTTTCAAAAGTGAAAGCACTCGGCAGGGGCAAGAGTTCAAACTCATCATTAGTAACAATTCCCGGTAGTGCTTCCTGACTGGGGCCCCTCCAGAATTCAGTTGCTAGTTGCAACAATTGTATGACCCTGCTCTGACCCTCACAGCAGGCTCATACAATAGCTACAAGTAGGCCACAAAGAAGGTCCTGGGGAAAAAAAATGCACTGCAACAGAAAGCAAAATTACAGATAAGGAAGCAGGTGCCAGACTGGAATTTTAAAACAGTGACACATTAATAAACTAACCCCAAATTAATTCATCTGAGTTGAAGCAGGGATGGTGTGCTTGCTTTTCCCCCCCATAATCTACAGTAATGATGAACCAGAGGGTGGCATTGATGTAACAGAGGGTTGCAGTGGTGAAACAGAGGGTGCTGGGAACCTGTGATGATGAACCAGACGTAGAAACAACATAATTCGCGACCGTTGCGCGACGAAATGTAAGTTCGCAATTGCGAACTGGTACGAAACCCTCGCGAACTGGCAGAAATCCTTGCGAACACAAAAAAAAAAAAAATCCGCAAATTCGCAAGAATTCGCGGATTTTGCGGATTGCGAGTTCAAAAATCCGCAAATTCGCGAACGCGAGATCCGCAAAATTCGCCCATGCTTAATTGGTATTTGCATTTGGACCTTTTTTATGATTGCCTTGTGCAGCTGATGCATCACTTTAAACATGGGTAATAAGTGACGCACTGGTGGCACAAGGCCTTTATAAATAAAGCCCTGAGTTGCTATTGTATAAACTTAAATATGTTGCAATTTATTGTTTATATTGTTTGCTTTTTGACATTACTTTGTTGTTTGCTAATAGTGGTCTTTCATGTGTTTTTTTAACAGAACAACAGATTCAAATCAACTTCTGAAAAGCAAGCAAAAATGCCTTCAAGGCAAAGAATTATCAAAAATACCATACGGAAAAGGAGAACATCAACAACAGAGTTTATGGAATCCTCTACAACAACTACTTCAAAAAACACCAGAAAAGCTTCTGGTAAGCCAATTAAGTCTTTTCTTCGCAACATATGTCGTAGAAAAAAAAATGATATTGCTAATGTGAATATTCAGAAAAAGTCAACAAATCTAAAAAGGAAGGAGAGGCCCACAAAAAATGTCTAGATTGGAGCAGGAGAGAAGAGAATGGATAGCAATAGAAGGGTAAATCTTTTTAGGGACATTCGTAGGCGAATGTTTCGCAATAAGGTAGTTTTAAATTAAAATTTACTGCAATGATTCTCATTTAACTTATAAACAACGTTTGCCTTATGACTCTACAAATTCTTATCTAGTGTTTTTAAAACTAAAGTTTTAGTAAAGGGAATTGGCCTTTGAAGTTGGGAATAGATAATAAATGTTAGTTAGTTAGTTAGTTAGTTAATCTAATATTTTAAATTATTTATCTCATGTAGATACTTTAAGTGGATCTCAAAGTAAAAAATACTGATATATCTGACACAAATTGGCCGTGAGGAAAGTGTAAGGTATGATGTTCTTAGATATTTTTTCATAGGAAGTCGATGAAATGGAAGTTATAGAGCACAGCAGACTTTTTTTCCACCAAAAGGACCTTCACTATCTTCTATTTGGCCTCACGGAAAAGTAAGTGAATCAAAGATTAGTGTACATATATGAGATGTATGTTTGAATGTTTTTTTTAAACACAATCTTTTAGATTGTGTTTTTTTTTCCCGCTGTTATATGATGAAGACTTTGAACTCACTAATTTAAGTGAAATTCAATATATTCTGAGAACAGCAAAAATAAATAATGTAACATATTGTAGAAGTTATTGTGTAGTTTGAATTGTGTAATTTATATTGTGTTCACATTGTCTCATACTCATTTTCCTTTTTCACCCTTATTTACCTCTCTTTACTAATTTACACTCTTTTTTCATCGCTGTTTCTTTACTGCACTTCATTCACAACTTCTCAATCTAATAGGAACTGTCTGCATTTCCTCTGTTCCTTCCACCACTTTTTATCTTTTTCATATTCTCTTAGTACCACTGCTTTAGTTTCCTAACCCTCTCTTTCTTTTTCTCCATTTTTTTTTCTTTTGCACTCATTGTACTGTAGTTCACTTAGTTCTTCCCTTTGTTTTTCTGTGTACTTACTCTGTCACTCCTGTTTTATCCATCGTTCTAAAATAACCTCATTCCTTTCATCCCTTCACTCTGTGACTTCACTTCACTCACTCTCAATCATCTTCTATTCCTCTTTTTTATTTATAGTTTCTCAATCAGACTTCTCTCCTTTTCACTCATTTTTCTTTTACTTTCTTATCTTTACTGATTTTGTTTTGATATCTTACATTCTTTTAGTATCTTACTTACCTTTAGGAAATTGTTCTCTTTCTATTTCTTTTTCCTTTTTTTTCTCTTTGTACATTACTTTCTTTCTGTTTTTGTATCCTTCACTATTGCTTCATTGCTTAGTAAACTTTTGTAGATTTTTAAACCTCATGAACTGTTTCTTCTATTTTATTATATATTTTTAAGTAATTATAACGTGTTTTTTCTTTTATCTTTCACAGATACAAGTTTTCATTGATTTTATGGTAAGTGTGTTTACAAAATGTTTTTTTGTTATCACCTTTTGTTTTATTTTCAGTATTTTTCTCTCACCCTACCTCACCGCTGTTTCCTTACTTTGCTTCCCTCACTTATTCTTTTCTTCCATGTTTACTTCCTACCACATTCAACTTCTTTCAGTACCTCTGCCTATGCACACTCCTTCACTTACCTTTTTTACTGGTTCACTTAGTCCCTTTGTGACACTCCTTCTTTTACTCTCTCTCTTCTTTCTCTCTTTTACTCCCCATGTCTTACCCTTATTCACTTACATGTACCTTCTTTCACCCCTCTTTACTTATACTCACTGCTATTTACTTTCCCTCCGTCACTGCTATTCCTTTCCTCTGATTCCGTCACTACCTGTCATTCCCATACTTAACTGTCCTTCCTTTTACTTTCATCATCCATTCACATTCTCCCAGAACCTCTGCTTTAGTCTTCTTCCTATTTCTTCTCTTCTTTTGCTCCCTTATTCATTTACCTTTTCTCAGTTATTTCCTCTTATACCTTTTCTCTGTTTTACTATCTATTACACAGTCCCTCTGTGTTCCTCTCTCTAACTCTCTTTCTCTTAACACCACTTTCTCTATCCCCATTCCTCATAGTCACTCCTTCATACTTTTTTTTTTGGGTGCGCTAACGGAACACGCACCGGTACGCGCACCGGGAGCGCTCCTGCGTCACATATAAAAAAAAGTAAAATACAATTCAAAAACAAAAAAATTATCTAAATATACATTATAGTGTTCATTTTCATAAAAACATACCTTTTCAGCTATAGACATTTTTGAAAAAATAAGCATAGAAATGTACTAAAAAGTATATAGGTATGAAGCCCTATAAAAAGTTAAACATTAGCATTTAAAAAACCTTTGAAATTCACTGAAAAAACCATAGGTTTCACACCAGTTATAGTTAGGAATTAGCATTTAAAAAACCTTTGAAATTCACTGAAAAAAACAGAGGTTTCACACCAGTTATAGTTAGGAATTAGCATTTAAAAAACCTTTGAAATTCACTGAAAAAACCAGAGGTTTCACACCAGTTATAGTTAGGAATTAGCATTTAAAAAACCTATGAAATTCACTGAAAAAACCATAGGTTTCACACCAGTTATAGTTAGGAATTAGCATTTAAAAAACCTATTAAATTCAATGAAAAAACCATAGGTTTCACACCAGTTATAGTTAGCTGGAAATTTTACTGACATAAAACCATTGAAATTCCACGTTATAGTTAGTTGGACTCACTATAACTTGCGCGTGTAATGCACTGCTGATGACGTCACATATTACATCACTCATGACATGGTCAGTGACATCACTCATGACATCACTGATGACACCATCCTTATGACAGAGTGACAGACCTCCTTTCACTGTAAAGTAACCCTTGAAACATATATTCAAAAATAGAAACTAACATTTTCCAAAAAAGTGGTGATACCCATACCAGTTACAACAACCAATTCAGTAATACCACCATCTATATACACATCCACTCATTCACCAACAGTTCTACATAGTCACTCATACATATATTCACTCATCATATGTAGTGAAACACCTATACATCCTATTACACACCGACAGTCATCCAAAAGTTGCTCACACACATAATCACACATGCAAATAAACTATTGAGCATCCATTAATTTGCATATACAGCTATACACACACTACCACCTTACTTCTAAGGAAACTTACACATACTCACTCTCTTAAACAATCACTTATAGAAACACATACTTATTTAAACAGGAACTCTTACAATCTCTCACTCTCACATATACTCACTTTTATACATCAATACTCACATATACTAGATTAAAACATATGTCGTTACTGATAAAGACAATAGTGAGACAGTCATTCACTCACTAACACACACAAGTGAAGTAGTGTGGCTCACTGGTTAGAGGCGGCAGACCCGAGAGCAGAGGACGGCCCGGGACCAGGGTTCGATTCCCGGCGCGGCAGGTTTCTGGACCAGGGTCAGCGGACTCGATAATTCTCTCGCCTCGGTGCCCACTCTGATCGGCGATCACACTCGGCAACTCTGGGCATTAGCTTGCCTCATCTTCACTAACGGCCCCACCAGACCGCTGGGGATGCCTTGTCTCACCCTGGAGATACCCATTAAGGGACCATCTCTCAGGGAAGCCAGGAAGGGTTTCGCAGCGGTCGAAGCGCCTTGGGACCCTCCGGGTAAGTAATGCGCTATATAAATGCCTATACATACATATACACACTAATCCACCCATTCAGTCCTGCATATATGCTGTCTTCAAAACACATACAAACAGTGAGTCAATAACAAACCCATGCAGCCACTTATACACAAAGTGAAACACTGATACATACATTTCAATATTTAAACATTACTCGCTAATATATGTATTCACTAAGATACACTTAATAAGCCAGTTAACCAATCAATTTTTTTTTAAAACATCCAATTAGACACTTATTTAAACATTTATTCTTCCATCGACCTTTACATATACACATATAAAACATATTTATTTATCAGAAAGACACACATTCACTGGATGGTGTCATCAGTGATGTCATGAGTGATGTCACTGACCATGTCATGAGTGATGTAATATGTGACGTCATCAGCAGTGCATTACACGCGCAAGTTATAGTGAGTCCAACTAACTATAACGTGGAATTTCAATGGTTTTATGTCAGTAAAATTTCCAGCTAACTATAACTGGTGTGAAACCTATGGTTTTTTCATTGAATTTAATAGGTTTTTTAAATGCTAATTCCTAACTATAACTGGTGTGAAACCTATGGTTTTTTCAGTGAATATATATATATATATATATATATATATATATATATATATATATATATATATATATATATATATATATATATATATATATATATATATATATATATATACACACTTTTTTTTGGATAGCCACTCACCAAGACCCACGACCTAGACACCAAGCAGGTCCAACAGGTCTTGCTCCTGGTCCAAAATGTCTGCCCAGCCGTGGGACAGCTGATGGTGGGTACGCCGGGTACCGGAGCAGCGGAAGACTGCCCGGCGCACCTTCGCCCACCGCCGGAGACGCTCTTCAATCTGGTAGCCGGAGCCGGGCCTGCCGCCTGCTGCCAAGATCAAGGGGAGGTGGCGCTGGATAAAAAGGACCAGGGCAGCCACCTCCACCTCCCTGCTGCAAGGCAGCCGGGTTTTTTTGGGCACAGGCGCCTTGCCCTTTGAGCCGCCGCTGCTGCTGGCGCCCTTCACCATGGTTCTGGGTGGAGGGGAGAAGAAAAGTTCAAGACAAAAAGGTAGGGGAAAGAAGAAGCAAGGTAAAAGAAGGAAGTAAAATAAAACAATAGAAAAGTTGTAAAAGTAGAAATAAAATAAAAAATATAAACCTAGGCACAGAGAGAGATAGGTAATAACTAAATAAAGTTTGAAAAAGTGGGTAAAAAGACCAGGATTGAAGAGATATGAGCTAGATGCTAAAGTAGGCCCAAAACCATAGCCAGAGTGTGAAATCCAAGATGACTGCGCCCATCGCGACCGCGTGGGTAGGTTCGCGCGATATTTAGCGCGATCAAGAGAAGATGAGTTCCCGAACATGTCTTGGAAAACCCGAACACGTTACTTGTGACCCGGAACAGGAAATAAGGGAACGCAAGCGGGCGGGACAAACCTCTTGGGTAACTTAGCGCGTTAGCCATCCCGAGCATGCAGGCAGCGCCCCGAACACGCGCACCGCGCTCCCGAAGATGAAAAACGGAGCGCAAACGGGTCTAGCAAGCAACTACGCATGTCTGCGGAGCTACGCGTAGGTCGCGGAGTGCAAGTGCGTCTTCGCGTAGCTCCGCGGAGTGCGGCTCCGCGAACTACGCCCAGGCCTACTTTTTTCTTGTACCTTTTAGCAAAGTGTAATTATTCAGTTATAAACACAGTGTACTATCTATTGCAGAATCTACCAGTTAACCATTGAAATCCAAGAAGATATTTTAAGCCTATTTGCAGACAACTATATGGGGTGAGAGATTATTATTCAAGGTTTTGGGTAACATATGGTTTAGCCTTGGGTAGTTCACACAAGCTTACCTTTCTTTTCTTTGCCAGCTTACTAACATTATAGGATCTGGTTTTGTTTCTGGAAGATTCCTGTGTTTGGGGAACTTACAAGAAAGACCTTAGGTAATCTC